>NC_059115.1:15111853-15429888 GCF_020740685.1 Jaculus jaculus | reverse complement strand
GTGTCTACAAGCCCTGCCATACCCACACCCAATACCTCCCTCCTTCTCTCTCTCTGTCTCTCTCTCTCTTTCTGTCTCTCTCTGCCTCTTTTCCTCTCTCTCTCTCCCAAATAAATAAAAAAAATTAAAAAGCTTTTAAAATATACTCTGGGACTGCATGATGGCTTAGTGGTAAAGCGCTTGCCAGTGAAGCCTAAGGACCCAGGCTCAATTCTCCAGGTGCCACATAAGCAAGATGCACATGGTAGCACATGTGTCTGGTGTTTCCTGCGGTGGTTAGAGGCTTTGGCATGCTCATTCTTCTTCTCTCTGTCCCTCCCTCCCTTTATCGCTAATCTATAAATAAAATAAATAAAATCTTTAAAAAATATTCTGTTCCTTCACAAAAGTTAGGTATCTCATTTCAACCACACACTGAAGAGATTCTATGAATGCTTTGTAATATTTCTAGAAATAACTTATTTTTCTTCATTAACATTCCATTCTGTTTTGAAATTTCTTCTGTCTTATACTCATGTTCAAACAAAAATCAGTTTTTAGTAAGGTGATAGAAAATTGGGGATAGAAAATTAACAATTAATAGGTAATGCATGGATTAGGTGTTACAATAAGCATGGCTCGCCTATGTTGTACAAATTCTAAGTCAGTCTGTGAATCATAAACCTATTCAATAATTCTATGAATACTATCAATCAAACACACATTTAATTTAAGATTTATTTTCAACCTCAGTGCTATAGCTACTATTGTATATACAATGATACCTAAACACACACGCAATAGTCTATCTTTTAAAATAGGAAATACTAAACTACTAATAATAACTATGTGATTTCCCTTTTAGTATGAAAACAACTGGAATGGTTAGCCTAACCGTGAGAACTGTTCTCTGATCTAGTTTACCATTTCCCACTTTGCCTGAAGTGTCAATTTTCATCAGAAATTGTGTCACAGGGTTGGGGATATGGCTGAACAGTTAAGACAAGCCTCATGACCCCAGTTCAATTGCCCAGATGCACAGGAAGCACATGTGTGTGGAGTTCCCTTGCAGGGGCTGGAGGCCCTGCTTTGCCCATTCATTTTCATTTTCTCTCTCTCTGTCTCTCTCTCTGACTCTTCCTCTCAGGTACCTTGGTGGACTGGGCAGGTGCACCCATCCCACGCTGCCTTGAGTGTCAATTCTCATCAGATTGTGTAACGGGGTTGGGGATATGGCTTAGCAGTTAAGCAAAGCCTAATATAACTGCAGTTCTCTCTCTTTCTCTCTCTTCCTTTTCTATCTCTCTCTCTCTGTCTCTCTCTCTGTGATTCTTCCTCTCAGGTACCTTGGTGGAATGGGGGGGGTGCACCCATCCCACGCTGCTCCGGGTGATCCCAAGCATGGGCCCTGCCTCCCCCAGGCCCACGGGAAGCAGCAGGGCGCCCGGGGCGAGGAGCGGAATCATCTGCAGCCAGCAGGGCAGGAGCAAGTGCGATGCTCTGGGAGAAGGAAGCCGCGGTCCTGGCCCAGGTGCCAGGGATGGACCATGGAGGTCAGGGCTGGGCCTGCAGTGGTCAGCGGTCCCTGACTTTCCTCACATGGACACCCAGCTCCTCCCACGGAAGATGGGCCGCCCGGGCCCAGCGCAGACCCGGCCCCACGCGAGGCCGAGGCCCAAGTGCTGTCCACCCTGAGGCCGAGGCCGAGGCCCAAGTGCTGTCCACCCTGAGGCCCAGGCCGAGGCCGCCACGCTGGAGAAGTCTGTGAGCTCTGCGCCCGCCTCCGCGTCCCCACGCCTTCCCGGCCAAGCTGTCCACTGACCTCCGCCTCCATCCGCCGTCGCGCCCGTGACCGGCCCATGTCCGCGGAGCCACTGCGCATGTCCGCCGCCGCCCTGACGCCGCTGCCCCGCTGGACAACCCCGCGGACCTCGGAGGTGGCGGCGCCCAGCGAGAGCGCGGTGCGCGGACCTTCCACAGCCCGGGACGCCGCCCAGCGCTGCGCGGAGGCCTCGCGGGTCCCGGGGACGGGGTGGGGCAGGACCCGCGGGGCTCACCTCGGACCTGCCTCCCCTGCAGCCTCCGTGGTCACTGGAGTCGGGGAGACGCTGAACAGAAGGACCCGGTGGACCCGGTGAGAGGAGAAAAAGCGAGGGAGCGCGATGTCCTGTGCTGCAGAGGGAGAGCTGATGAGCCCCGCCTCCCCGTCCGCCCCGCCCACAGCGCCCCGCTCCCCCAGAGCGCACCCCGCCCTCCTCCACGTCTGCCCCAGACTCCCCCCTCCTGCTTCGTATTGTTTCATTTATTTGATGGAGAGGGAATGGGCGAGCATATGGGCCTCTTGCAACTACAACCTCCAGACATACGTGCCACTTTGTGCATCTGGCTCTGTGTGGGTTCTGGGGAATCAAACCAAGGCTGGCAGGCGCTTACCTGCTGAGCCATCTTCCTGCTTTATGTAGTTTATTAGTTTATTTACTGGGGATCGAATCAAGGCGTGGTAGTGCAAGCTTTTAATCCCAGCAGTCAGGAGGATACCAGTGAGGTTGAGAGGAGGCTGAGATTACGTGTGAATTCCAGGTCAGCCTGGGTTAGAATGAGAGCCTACTTTGAAAATCCAAAAAATAAAAAAGCAAAAAATAAACTATTAGAGAAAGCATGAGAATGGGCATGCCAGGGCCTTCAGCCACTGAAAACAAACTGCATAAGCATATGCCACTCTGTGCATCTGGTTTACCGGGTTACCAGGGAAGAGAACCTGGGTCCTTAAGCTTGCACCCCAGACTGGCCAGTGCCCTGCCTTCATCCCTTGAAAAAGCTGACTCCCCTCCCAGTTTCTGTCAATAAATATTGTGTCTGTAGAGATCCAGTCTGATTTTTTTTTTGCTTTTTCTTATCCTTTCCTAAAGTATTTTTCTAAAGTCTCACTTGACACTCTGAAGTGTTTTTGTATAAAAATAAAATGTTTTGAGCCTATGCTACTAATCTTCTATGACATTTTGGGGAAAAACATCTACACTTAACAAATGACCCGAATGAACAATGAAAGTCAAAAATACCAACAAAAAAACCAGTACGTAAAAGACATATGGCTCCTTAGTTAAGGTACTTGGCTGTGAAGCCTAAGGACCCAGGTTCAATTCCCAGGTATCCACAAAAAAAAATTTTTTTTGCAGAAGGTGGGACATGCGTCTGGAGATTGATTGCAGCAGCTAGAGGACCTGACCCACCCATTGCCACTGCAAACAAACTCCAGATGCATGTGTCACCTTGGTCATGTGGCTTTACATGGATGCTTTGGATTTGAACTTCAGTCCTTTGGATTTCCTGGCAAGTACTCTGATAGCTAAGCCATTTCGCCAGCCCTACAGTGAGTTTAATGTCAGTGTGGTAACTTAGCAAGATCCTGTCTTACTTGAAACATCAAAATGAAAAAAAAAAGGAGGATGGGGTGTGGAGAGATGTCAAAGCAGTTAAGATGCTTGCCCATGACACCCAAAGATCCTGGTTTGATTCTCCAGACCCCTCATAAGCCAGATGCCCAAGGTGGTGCCTGTGTCTGGAGTTGTTTTGCAGTGGCTAGAGGTCCTGGTGTACATTGTATCCCTCCCTGCCTCTCTCTCTTCATAATATAAACAAAATAAAACCAAACAAAAAATATTTTTAAAAATAGGATTGGTATTAGGTCAGTGTCTACCAGTAAGATTCTATGGTGTCACAGGGGTTCATGTAAAGATGGCAGGCTTAGCGATCAGTGAGAGACTGTGGTTCAAATAAGATTGGGTGACCTCTTCCCTCTCTCTCCTTCTCTCTCTTCCTGTCTCCCTCATTCTCTCTGTCCATTAAATAAATAAAAATATGTTATTTTAGGGCTGGAGAGATGGCTTAGCGGTTAAGCGCTTGACTGTAAAGCCTAAGGACCCCGGTTCGAGGCTCGTTTCCTCAGGTCCCACGTTAGCCAGATGCACAAGGGGGCGCACATGTCTGGAGTTCATTTGCAGAGGCTGGAAGCCCTGGCGTGCCCATTCTCTCTCCCTCTATCTGTCTTTCTCTCTGTGTCTGTCGCTCTCAAATAAATAAATATATAATTTTAAAAAATACGTTATTTTAAAAAAGGCTCAGGATGTAGAGATGGCTTAGCAGTTAAGTGCTTCCCTGTGAAGCCTAAATACCCTGCTTCGAGGCTCGAGTCTCCAGGAACCACGTTAGCCACATGCACACGGGGGCACACATATCTGGAATTCGTTTGCAGTGGCAGGTTGCTCTGTTGAACACATTCTTTCTTTCTTTCTCTCACTCTCTTACTGCCTCTTTCTATCTCTGCCTGTCACTCTCAAATAAATAAATAAAAATATATTAAAAAAATTAAATGAGGCTGGAGGGATTGCTTAGTGGTTAAGGCATTGGCCTGCAATACCAAAGAATCCAGGTTCGATTCCACAGGACTTCTGTTTGCCAGATGCACAAGATCATGCATGCATCTAGAGTTCCTTTGCAGTGGATGGAGACCCTGGCACAGCCATTCATATTCTCTCTCTCTCTCTCTATCTCGCTCTCTTTTCGTCTCTTTCTCTCTTTCCCTCTTTATCTCTGTCTAATAAATCAAAAATAAATAAATAAAAAAGAATGGATGCAGGAGCAGCGGCCAGTGCATGGGGCACTGTGTGGACACATAAACATGCATGCACCACATCCCACAAAGACAGACAGACAGCCCTCCACACATCCACGCACACTCAGAGAGCATGAAGCCTACCTCTTGCACTCGTCGCTGGCATTCACGTTCGCCTTCGTGAGCAGGATCGCCGCTACCTGCACACTGTCCTTCACCACAGCAGCTGTGAGTGGCGTTTAGCCAACCTGGGAAAATGCAAAAGTAACTAACAACTCACCACACCACGCGTGACTCAAGCCTATGGAAAATGTTAGAAAAGGCCCTATACATGTGAATATGGAACAAGGAGAAGGAACAGTGATCTCTGCCCTTCTCTCTCAGCTGCACATTCACATATTCTGCTCCTCCCAGGGAAATCCTCCTCCCCTCCCTGGGGCTGTGAGGCCAACTACAGTCCTCTCCAAAATGCCGCAAAAACTCACTGACTCGCAGAATGTTGTTTCTAGCTGAGAATTCATTGTGGTATTTTGATCCTTGAGGTTTTTCACATAAACCTTGAACACTGTTGCTGTTTTGTCTGCCCATCCATTTTTTTTCTTTTTACTTTTTGGACAATTTTGAACATGTGCATAGTACATAGTACTTTCCTCAAAGTGCCCTTTCATTACCTTTGCTTGTCCCTCTCCCCCGTTCTGCTTCCAATGAAGAAGGATTGTTTGTGCTTGTGTGCATGGTGGTGGCTGCACGTTTGTGCACTTGGCCTTGCTGTCCTTTCTCAAGGTCTCATGATTCTCAGGTCTCTGCTCACATACAGGATGGAGGTCACAGGCATGCATGGCCTTGCCCACTGCTCGTGTGGGATCTGACATTCCAACTCTGGCAATATCGGGCCCCTTCAGGCCC
The DNA here is from genome assembly GCF_020740685.1 of Jaculus jaculus. NCBI lineage: Eukaryota > Metazoa > Chordata > Mammalia > Rodentia > Dipodidae > Jaculus > Jaculus jaculus. Next base: position 15,424,391 of record NC_059115.1, on the reverse strand, counting down.
TCACACCTGTGCAGTTAACATATTTAACAGCGGCACCACCTTTCCACCTAACTCCGTCTTTAAATTTTTTTATTTTTATTGATTTATTTGAGAGCAACAGAAAGAGAAAGAAAGAGGCAGACAGAGAGAGAGAAAGAGAATGGACTGCCAACCACTGTAAACAAACTGACGTGTGCACCCCCGTGTGCATCTGGATGACGTGTGTTGGGTCTTGGGGAATTGAGTCTCAAACTGGGGTCCTTAGGCTTCACAGGCAAGCACTTAACCACTAAGCCATCTTCCAGGCCTCAACTCCTTCTTTAAATAGGGCCTCATAAAAAGCCCAACTTCTGGGTTGGAGAGATGGTTCAGCAGTTAATGGGCCACCTACAAAGCCCAAAGACCTGGGTTTGATCCCCAGTACCTATAATGCGGTGGTCTCTAAGGCCTGGGGTCTTAAAAAATCCTTTCATTAAAACTCCTGGGAGGGCATCTTTGTGGTATAACACATATGGATCATACATTAGTTTCTGGGTTCAATAATCAGGATTGCCACGGAAAGGTCCTAAAATACAGAATTCTCTATGCATTGCTACATGAACTTAACCTAGCATTTTGCTAAGTGTCTGACTGATACGTCGGCTAGCTTACACTCATTCCAACTTCCTGAATTACATTATGAAATTTCACTGGATGTTCAAGGACAATATAGTTGTAACAATTGAAAAAGCATGCAATAGGATTGGAGTGATGGTTTCGTGGTTAAGGTGTTTGCCTATGAAGCCAAAGAACTAACGTAAGCCAGATGCACAAGGTGCTGCACACATCTGGAATTTTTTTACACAGCTGAAGGCATAGTGTGCCCATTTTCTCTCTCTCTCTCTTTCTCAAATACATGGGAAGAAGACCCAGCATCCTCCATGAAACCAGGTCTCGGGGTCCCCTTCTCTCCCCTCCAGTGAGCCAAGCCCAGGAGGGAGGCACTTCTCTCCCTTTTGGCCCTGATGCCCACCATCCCTTCCTGGGAGTCACACCTGTGGGCCCTCTTACCTCTTGTTCTTGTCCAAAAGGCTAATGAGGCTGTTCTTAAGTGTGAGCAAACTATGTAACTTGTCTAAGTCCCCCTGGCTTGCAGCTTTGGGGAAGTTTTCAACAGGCTTGTTCCCTGGCAGGTAACAAGGCTTGTCTAGGTTTGAAGTGCTCCAAGGACACAAGAACTTCTCCATGGTACAGGCTGTGGCCTCTAATGGCTCCTTCTTTCCCACTAGCGTACTTTGGAAGTGGCACATGTTAGGATGACATATTGTGTTCTCACCTGGGTCAGAACAGCCGACAAAAAGCAGCTGTGGGTAGAAAAAGGTCTATTTAGGCTTACAGTCTCTAGGGGAAGCTTCATGAAGGCAGGGAAAGCAGAGGTTAGACGTCATTTTTACCACAGCAAGTGGAAAACCGCAGCAAGACACTAGGCTGGGGTGGGGGTACTGTGTATAATGCTCCTCAGCCCGCTCCCCTCCCACCAACATGCTTCCTCCAGCAAGGTTCCCCTCCATGTTGCCATTAGCTGGAAACCAAGCATCCAAAACGCCTGCTTTTATGCAGGACGTCTGATTTAAACCATCACATTACACTTCAAGGTTTTTGAGGTAGACATATACCTGGAATCATGGAGGATATATATAAAGTTTTCTCATTCAATCAATGGGATTAGGAGGCAAGAACTGAGTGATACAATTGAATATTACAACGACACAAGCTGGAACAGTAGAGGTGAGATTCCAACATATTTTGGCTGTTCTGCCCAGACACAAAAACAAACAAAGAAACAAAAAGCTGTATCTGGCCAAAGAAAATAGAATGGACAATTGAAAGGCTACTGAAATAGGAGATGAGAAAGGATGGTACCTAGACTTTAGGTTTTACAGGGTAGGATTTTCGATATGTTTTGTAGGTAGAGACCATATATAATTTATACACTTGCACTTTGAAAAATAAAAGAATATATATTCGGGATCTCCTCAGCAGTAGAGATGGCTGGCTTTGTTGTTAGGGCATTTGCAAGCAGAGTCAAAAGACCGAGTTTTTATTCCCCAGTACCCACATAAGCAACGTGCACAAGGCAGTGCATGAGTCTGGATTTCATTTGCACTGCCTACATACCTTGGCATACCCACAACCATTCCCTCCCTCCCTCTCTCTGTGTCTTTCTCTTCCTCTTTTCCTCTCTCTCTCTCCCAAATAAATAAATAAAATTTAAAAAGCTTTTAAAATATATTCTGGGGCTTCAGAGATGGCTTAGTGGTAAAGCGCTTGCCTGTGAAGCCTAAGGACCCAGGTTCAGTTCTCCAGGTGCCACATAAGCGAGATGCACATGTTGGCACATGTGTCTGCTGTTTGCTTCGGTGGTTAGAGGCTTTGGCATGCTCATTCTTCCTCTCTCTCTCTCCCCATCCCTTTATCACTAATCTATAAATAAAAATAAATAAAATCTTTGAAATATATTCTGTTCCTTTGCATAACTTAGGGGTTATATTTCAACTACTTACTGAAGAGATTCTATGAATGCTTTGTAATATTTCTAGAAGTGATTTATTATTCTTCATTAACATTCCACTCTGTTTTGAAAGTTTCTCTATCTTATACTCATGTTCAAACAAAAATTAGTTTTTAGTAAGGTGACAGACACTTGCGGATAGAAAATTAGCCATTAACATGTAATGCATGCATTAGCTTTTACAATAAGCATGGCTCACATATGTTGTAGAAATTCTAAGTCAGTCCGTGAATCATAAATCTATTTAATAATTCTACAAATACTATCAATCAACCACAAATTTAATTTTAGATTATTTTCAAACACAGTGCTATAGCTATTATTCTACATACAATGATAAATAAACACACACATATATGGCATAAGAGTCTATCTTTTAAAATGGGAAATACTAAACTACTAATAATAACTATGTGATTATCCTTTTAGCAGGAAAATAATTGGAATAGGGAGGCTAACATTGAGAAATGTTCTCTCATGTAGCTTACCATTTCCCCCTTTGCCATAAGTGTCAATTCTCATCAGATTGTGTATCAGGGTTGGGGATATGGTTTAACCATTAAGAAAAGCCTAATAACCGCAGTTCAATTGCCCTGTCTCTCTCTCTCTCTCTATCTCTGTCTCTCTCTCTGACTCTTCCTCTCAGGTACCTTGGTGGACTGGGCAGGTGCACACATCCCACGCTGCTCCGGGTGATCCCAAGCATGGGCCCTGCCTCCCCGAGGCCCACGGGAAGCATCAGGGCGCCCGGGGCGAGGAGCGGGATCATCTGCAGCCAGCAGGGCAGGAGCAAGGGCGATGCTCTGGGAGAAGGAAGCCGCGGTCCTGAGCCGACCCCTCAACCCTTCCCACCCAAGGCCACCTCGGGGCCGAACCCAGGTGACAGGGATGGACCATGGAGGTCAGGGCTGGGCCTGCAGTGGTCAGCGGTCCCTGACTTTCCTCACATGGACATCCAGCTCCTCCTTCGTAAGATGGGCCGCCCGGGCCCAGCGCAGACCCGGCTCCACGCGAGGCCGAGGCCCAACTGCTGTCCACCCTGAGGCCGAGGCCGAGGCCCAAGTGCTGTCCACCCTGAGGCCGAGGCCGAGGCAGCCTCGCTGGAGAAGCCTGTGAGCTCTGCGCCCGTCTCCGCGTCCCCACGCTTTCCCGGCCCAGCTGTCCACTGACCTCCGCCTCCATCCGCCGTCGCGCCCGGGACCGGCCCATGTCCGCGGAGCCACTGCGCATGTCCGCCGCCCTGACGCCGCTGCCCCGCTGGACAACCCCGCGGACCTCGGAGGTGGCGGCGCCCAGCGAGAGCGCGGTGCGCGGACCTTCCACAGCCCGGGACGCCGCCCAGCGCTGCGCGGAGGCCTCGCGGGTCCCGGGGACGGGGTGGGGCAGGACCCGCGGGGCTCACCTCGGACCTGCCTCCCCTGCAGCCTCCGTGGTCACTGGAGTCGGGGAGACGCTGAACAGAAGGACCCGGTGGACCCGGTGAGAGGAGAACAAGCGAGGGAGCGCGATGTCCTGTGCTGCAGAGGGAGAGCTGATGAGCCCCGCCTCCCCGTCCGCCCCGCCCACAGCGCCCCGCTCCCCCAGAGCGCACCCCGCCCTCCTCCACGTCTGCCCCAGACTCCCCCCTCCTGCTTGGTATTGTTTCATTTATGTGAGGGAGAGGGAATGGGGAGCATCAGGGCCTCTTGCAGCTACAACCTCCAGACACACGTGCCACTTTGTGCAGCTGGCTTTGTGTGGGTTCTGGGGAATCAAACCAAGGCTGGCAGGCGCTTAACTGCTGAGCCACCTTCCTCCTTTATTTATTTTATTAATTTATTTACTGGGGATAGAATCAAGGCATGGTGGTGCATACCTTTAATCCCAGCAGTCAGGAGGATCCCTGTGAGGTTTAGATGAGCCTGAGACTACATAGTAAATTCCAGGTCATCCGGGTTAGAATGAGACCCTACTTTAAAAAGCCAAAAAATAAAAAAGTACAAAATAAATTATTAGAGAGAGCATGAGAATGGGCATGCCAAGGCCTCAGCCACTGCAAACAAATTCCATATGCATGTGCCACTCTGTGCATCAGGCTTTACGGGGGTACCAGGGCATCGAACTTGGGTCCTTAAGCTGTGCAGGCAAGTGCCTTAATAGTAGAGCCATCTCTGCAGCCCTCCATCAGCTTTTGAGACAGGGTCTTAATATGTAGACAAGTAGACCTCAAACATACAATTCTCCTATCTCAGCTAGGATTATATTCATGCAAAACCATACCTGTCTTTTCTTTTATCCTGATATGGGCTTTTGCAGCCATAATTTCTCCTCTAAGCACTGATTATATCTGTTTGATCACTTTGATATATTTTATTTTCATTGATTTTACATTCCTCCCTCCCCCAAACCCCATACTCAGTCCAGGAGGAAGCAGAGGGGAAACAAAGTGGTGTGTGAAAAATCAACCTCAACCCCCCTCCCTCCCCCAGTGACACACTTCCTCCAACCAGGCTAAACCTCCTAAAGGTCCCAACACCTTCCACACAGGGCTTCCTGCTGGTGCTCAGGTGGCTTTCTCTTTTCATCCAGTCCAGGAGGAAGCAGAGGGGAACAGCAAGTGGGGTGTGTCAATCAACCCCCAAGGCCAGCTCACCAGTGATGCTCTTCCTCCAGCCAGGCTCAGCCTCCTAAAGGTCCCACCGCCTTCCCACACAGCGCCCCCTGCTGGACAAACAGTGCTCACACGCGTGAGCCTATGGGGGATAAAAACTAAGCCCACAACAGTTTAGATTCTATCTTGTAGGTAACACGGCTTGAAGACCTTTAAATTTCAAGGCATTTACTTATTTTCCTTTATGAAATATTAAATAATGTGCCTATCTGTTAGAAGTTGTACTTGTGGACACACATGCCTCTGTTGAGATAACGCCATTCTCCTTCCCTCCCTTGATAATGTCCCTTATGGGGTTTATTTTTGTGAATATCAATAACTGCTCAAGACGTTTTCATAGCTAACCATGTTGTTAAAGCAACTAAATGTTTTCTGATCTTTGGAGCCAGCCGGACTTATGGAGCCCTACTATGATTAATAATAATTGGTATTGAGGAAAACATTTCACACTAGACTTAAAGATCATCATAAAAGAATGGGACAATGTGTCTTAAATATAGGAATTTAAGTCAACAGCCTAAGGACCCAGGTTCGATTCCCCAGGATCCATGTCAACCAGAAGCACAAGGTGGTTCATGCGTCTGGAACTCATTTGCAGTGTCTGGTGGCCCTGTAGTGCCCATCTCTCTCTGTCTCTATCTGCCTGTTTTTCTCTTTCTCCCTCATATAAATACATAGAAAATAAAATGCTGCTTTAAAAATAGATGAATTTAATTGATTACCCTAATGGGGAGATAATATTTCAATTAATTTCTGCAGAGAGCATAGGCCAGGAGTTACTTTATCTCTCTCTACCCCTACTGGACGATAGGTGAAAAATCAATAGTGCTACTTCTGAACATTTGGAAGGAAAATAGATATAAGATTTCCATGAACGTTCTTGGTAGCTATTATAGACATTACATGTTATTTTCGTTCATTTTATATTTCTGCATCTCCCACAGGCAATGTCTCCCACAGACATTTCCATGAGATGAGAAGGTGGTCGATAAAGAGCCTGTGAGTGTTAGACCCATGGGAAACATAATTGTCAGAACCTCAACATTTCCTTAGATCTACCTGGGGACTAGAGGGAACTAAAGAGTTAATAACTGTCCCTAAGACCAACAAGCAGTAAAACCTTTAGCAGCATGGCCTTGGCAGGCCTGTCCTCTCCCTGATGATAAGCTAACCCTTCATCAGCTCAGAAAACCATGAGGGAGCAGAAACCGTCCGGTGGGTTCTCCTCCATGGACAATTTTGCTAGAAACGTTTATTCTGATACCTAGGTTTCCTTGTCTACTTCCCTTAGACCTGAAGCTGGTATAGTCTGGTTTTCTTAAGATCCCCTTATAAGCTTGCACCCCAGTCTTGCCAGTGCTTCAGCCTTCACCCCGTGGGCAAGCTGAGGCCCCTCGCTGTTTCTCTCAATAAACAGACTGTCTGTAGAGATCAAGTCTGATGTTGTCTTTTGCTTTTTCTTACACTTTCCGTACAGTACCTTTCTAAAGCTTCACGGGACACTTTACAGAGTTTATGTATATAAATGAAATATGTTTCTAGCCTATGCTACCAAATCTTCTATGACATTTTGGGGAAAAAATCTACACTTAACAAGTGACCCGAATGAACGATGAAATTCAAAAATACCAATAAAAAATCATTAGGGGAAAGACAGATTGCTCATTAGTAAGGCACTTGGCTGTGAAACCTAAGTACTCAGGTTCAATTCCCCAGTACCCAAGTAAAACTGAATGCAGATGGTGGGACATGTGTCTGGAGTTTGATTGCAGCAGCTAGAGGACCTGACACACCCATTGTCTCTGTATCTCTTTCTCTCTCTATCTCTGTTTCTGTCTCCTTGCAAATAAATAATTTAACAAAAATATCCACATAATTTCCAAGAATAAGACATACTTGCTTTTCTTACATGGAATTTGAGCATGATAAATTCAGTAAGATTTGCACACCCAGTAATGGCCACGTGGACTACAGGATGGTAATGGCTTGGAGAGATGGCTGATGGAGTGGTTGCCTCCCACATGTGAGGAGCTGACTTCAAATCCCCAGTACCCACATAAAAAGGCCAGATGGGGAGGCACACGTCTGTCATCCTGATGCCAGAAGATGGAGACCTGGCTGGAGGTGATATTGGAGAGGAGTGTCTGCTAATTCCTGACTAGCTAGTCTAGCTGAGTTGGTAAGCTACCAGGCTAAGGAGAGATCCACTGACTGTATGTGTGTGTTCATACGTATCTATCTATCTATCTATCTATCTATCTATCTATCTATCATCTATCTATCTGTCTATCCATCCATCCACCCATCTATATCCATCTATCTATCCATCCATCCATCCATCTATCTCTCATCTATCTAGCAATCATCTATCAATCTCCCGAACCATACATCCTTCACCTGTCATTTAACTCCTCTCTGTCTTTTTATTTATTTATTTATTTGGTTTTTCAAGTTAGGATCTCACTCTAGCTCAGGCTGATATTGAACTCACAGTGATCCTCCTATAACTGCCTCCCTAGTGAGTGCCAGGGTTAAAGGTGTATGCCACCACCACACCCTTTGTATGTCTTGAGCAGGAGCTGTATAATTACAATAATCTCTATGATGCAGAAATTCTATCCATCTACAAATTATTAAATTTTTTAAAAATTATTTTAATTTTGATTTATTTATGAGCGAGAGAAAGATAAAGAGGGAGAATGTGCGCACCAGGGCCTCTACCCATTGCAAACAAACTTCAGATGCATGTGTCAAGATGTTCATCTGGCCTATGTGGAACATGGAGAATCAAACCTGGGATTTTAGGCTTCACACTCATTGCCCTACCCACTAAGCCATTTCTCCAGGCCAGCTGTTTAAATATTTTTATTTTTATAAATGTATTTGAAATGAAGAGTGATAGAATGGCTGTGACAGGGCCTCCAGCCACTGTAATGGAACTCCAGACGCATGTACCACCATGTGTATACGGCTTTTCACGGGTACTGGGGAATCGAACCTGGGACTTTAGGCTTTGCAGGCAAGCACCCCAAACATTGGGCCATCTCTCCAGGCCTCACTTACATCTGGATGGATATTTAGATTACTTCCAGTGAGGGGATACTATCAATAGACTATGTACGTTTGCATGAAAGCATACATAGCCACAAATTTCTAAGACAATCTAGAAAAGACTAGAAAATATGGCAGCTGCACATTGAATTTTAAATGAAACTTCCAGACTGTTTCTAAATTGGTTACCCTATATAACATACCCCCAACAATAAAGACAACAACTATGAATTTGTTACCTCATCCAAGGTGCTCTAGAAACATTCAATTTTTTAAAATAATTCCTAATGGATGTATAGTGGAATTCAGTTTTCATACTTATTTCATTTCCCTATTCTCTGACAAACTGATTGTGTTTTCCTAAACTTTCAGCTGTCCACACATCTCATTTGCAAAGTTTCCATCATACTATGTGCTTCAAAAAAGATGATTCAGTGGTTAAGATACTTGCCTGCAAAGCAATTTCCTCCCTGGCCCTTAGACACCTTACCACGAGCCATGATTACCTCCCTGAAGAATTGGCCCCCTCCCCGAAACCTCAGAGTCAGACCAGGGGTCCATCTTCACGGGATGGAGGAAGGGGGTGGCGACTGGAATTAGCTGGTGGCCCTGAGGCACGAGTGGGGAGGAGAGTTTTGGTCTTGACCACGAAAGCCAGTCAACGCAGCTTTTTGAAAAAGTTCTTTATCAGTGGTAGCTGTAGTAGTAATGTCAAAGCCAACTGACAGTCGGGGTGCGCAGGATCCCTGCCGCCCACCCTCCCCCACATCACGTTGTTCAGCTGTAGAGTGGAAAGAGGGTATTTTTTTCCACCCAAACCCTGGATCCAAGGTTGGACCAGGAGGTCAGTGCTGGGCACAGACAGGGTCACCGTGGTTGGAGATCCGGGCACACGGAGAGGGACAGGGGACCCAAGTGACAATGACCCCAGGGACAGGCCTGGGGATGGGGCGGGGCGGGGCTGAGAGGCACAGGGAGAAGGCTGGCTGCCTGGAGTCCACCTGGGCTCCCAGCGCCTCCTTCCTAAAAGTGATCAATAAATTACAATAGAGAAAAGGGAGGTAGAAGTTTGGGGAGGGATTTCTTCATCTCTTCTTCTGCCAAGTTCCCAGGAGTCCACCTCTGGTGGCAGGTCCAGGAAAGTCCTCCTGGGAGGAGGGGACACGCCCTCCGCCGGTGGGCAGGTGGTTCAATCCTCAGGAGAGCCCTGGGCTCTGTTCCCCGCAGTGGTGCTGGGGCAGGATGGAGAGTCGCCCCAGCCCGGGGAGTTCTTCAGTACCCTGAGGTCACCTGCACACAGGCCCAGCAGTTTATGGAAGGGAACTATCCAGCATGACACCCCACATCCCCTGGGTCTCCAGGCACAATCCTCACCTGGATAGGCAATATAAAATTCACAGGTCCGGCCTGACTCTTCATCAGCCCGGGATTGGCCTGAAATTGGCCCTGGAAGGAAAGCAGCAGTTGTTCAGCCTAAAACCCACCCTATGACTTACCTAGGAATGTTTGCTTTTAGTTTGTTTTTTATTGGGTGGTAGTGTCTCAATGTGGCCCAGGTTGACCTGCATTTCATTCTGTAGCTCCAGGCTGGACTTGAACTCACTTCAATCTAATACCTTTGTCTCCCAAGTGCTGGGAGTAGATGATTAAAGGCATGTGCCAGGCTGTCTGACTCCTTCGGATTTTGGGGAGGTTTTGGGGGAACCACACCTGACTTCCTTAGCAATTTTATATTTTTCATTTATTTACAAGTGGAGAGAAAGAGAGAGCAAGAAAGATGAGTGTGCCAAGGCCTTATACCAGCTGCAAACTCCAGATGAATGCAAAACTGTGCATCTATCTTTATGTGGGTACTGGGGAATAGAACCTGGGTCATTAGGCCTTGTAAGCAGGCACCTTTATCACTGAGCCATGTCTTCAGTATTTTTATTATTATTTTTTTTTTAAGCAAGACATGGTGGCACACACCTTTAATCCCAGCATATGGCAGGCAGAGGAAGGAGGAAAGCCTTGAGTTTGAGGCACCGTGAGAAGACATGGTAAATTCCAGGTCAGCCTGAGCTACAGTGAAACCCTACCCCAAAAAACCAATATATATATACATATATATATATATTTGCATTTACCTAGGAGTTAAGAAGTAATACTGTTTGAGGGAGGGTGGGAGAGGAGAGAGAGATTGTGTGCACCAGCACCTCTAGCCTATGGAAAGGAGCTCCAGACACCTGCACCATCTTGTGCATCTGACACATGTGCCACCTTGTGCATCTCGCTTTACATGAGACTGGGGACTGAACCCAAGTCCTTAGGCTTTGAAGGCAAGGGCCTTAACTGCTGACTCACCCATTCCCGGGCTTTTATTTATTTATTTTTTTTAGGTAGGATCTAACTCTAGCCCAGGCTGGACTGGAATTCACTGAAACTGGCCTCGGACTCACAGTGATCCTCCTATTTCTGCATTTCAAGTGCTAGGATTAAAGGTGTGCACCAACATGCCTGCTAGGAATTTCTAATTGTCATATTTTATTTTATTTTTACACTCGGTACTGGCAAGCGAGCAGTCACCCGCTGAGCCATGGCACTAGTCCTCACTGGGTCCTGGAGAGGAGCTCTGCCCGGTAGCAAGCTGCCCAGCCCTGGTGTGTGTGCAGGTGTGGGCACCTGGAGACCAGGGATCAACGTAGGCTGTCTTCCTCATTCCCACTCCACCGTATCTTTAGAGACGGGATCTTCCTGCCCCTGGAGCTCACCGATTTGGTTCAACCAGCTCTCTTGCCCCTGCTTTTACTTTAGTGTATGGATGTGAAATTTACCAGGTGAGCCACCTCCCCAGATTTGTTTTTTTATCTTGAGGCAGTGTCTCACTGAGTTTTCCAGGCTCCTCTAAACTCACTCTTTGGCTCAGGACGACACAGAGCCTGGTAGACCAAGAGCCTCCACCTCGTGGGTAGCTGTGACAGGGAGCACCGCAGGGTCGGAGTCTCATGGTTTTCGTCACCCTGGCCTCAACCCCAGGCTTCCTCCCCTGGACTTGGACTTCAGTCCCTCCCTACGTCACCACCTGGACTTGCTCACCTACCGCTCTCTCTCTCTCTCTCTCTTTTCTCTGTCCTAGTACTGAAAAAACAAAACAAAACAAACAAACAAACAAAAACCACACAGATAAATGAGTGGCAAGATGGGGTGGACTGCAGATGTGGCTCAATGACCTGCAACGCCTGATGGCCTGGGTTCATTTGCCCAGTAGCCATGTTAAAACCACCTGCACCAAGAATGCATGCATCTGAAGTTCACTTGCAGTAGCAAGATACCCTGGAATGCCCATTCTCTTTCTCTGTCGTTTCTTACCAATAAATAAGCAAAAAGATAAATAAAATAAATGTGATGCAGGAGGATTGCGAGAAGCTCAAGCCACTCAACTACGAAGTAAAACCCTTTCTGACAACAAACGCAAGACATAAGGGAACGGGAGGGACAGGCCTGCCATCTCAGCTCCTCACGACACAGGGGCAGGAGCTTCCGAAGCTCAAGGTCATCCAGGCCATCTTGGGCACCATGTTGAGTTCAAGTCCATCCACGGTAACTTAGAAACCACTTCTACAGCCAAAAGTGTAAAGAGGACTAGAGATGTCACTCATGGGTAGAGTGCTGGACTGGAATCCACAGAGAGGGGTGGATTGAGTACCTGCCTAATTCACAGCAAACGCTGAATCCAATCCACAGTACTGGGAAAAGCAAAGAAACAGGAGTGGCAGAGAAGAAGGCTCACCATTAGTCACTTGATTGCAAAGCCTGCTGAGCCAGGTTCCATTCCCAAGCTGCCTTCAAAACCAGACGCAAAAAGGCAAAAAATTAACAAAGTGTGCTTGTGCACGTCTTTGATCCCTGCACTGGGGAGACAGAGTTCTCCACAGATCACCATGAATTTGAGGCCAGCCTAAAGATACAGAGGCAGTTCCAGGTCAGCCTGGGCCAGAGTGAGACCCTACCTCAAACAAACAACAACTACAAAAGGGAAGATGTGGCACAAGCGGGTGGTGTTCATTTGCAGAGGCCAAGAGGCCCTGGTGCTCTGACACACAAACATGCACATATCTGCACACAAGCGAATAAATATTAGAAAAACAAAAAAGGTTGAATTTATAGCCAGGAATGGTAGCATACATCTGGTTTCCACGCACTGAAGACTATGAGACAAAAGGGTCTCAATTTCAAAATGAAAGAAAAATGGGATGAATGTACAATTAATATGGGAAAAAGGGAGGGATGGAGGGAAAGGAGGGACATTGGGAGGAGAAGAGGAATTTCTCACCCAAAGAAGAGCTGTCCTGCCCTGGAAGTCCCATCTTCCCCTTCTTTTTCTTTCCAAAGAGTTTCCTTAGGTAAGTTTTCATGCCCTTCTTCTTACCATTCTTGTGGAGGGCATCTGGGGTTCCCTTCCTGGGGGAGCAACTAGAGAAAGGGCAAATTCTGGGATACCGCTGTCCCTACATGTCCTCACCCCCTCCCAGGTCACCCTCCATGTTCTCAACCTTCACCTCTGCTGACCTTTCATGGGAGGGTCCCGCATCTTCCAGGGTCTCTTCCGCCCATGTCAAGGCCTGGGTCTTTCCATCATGATGAGCACAGTAGAGAGTGGTTGGTGGGGTGTCTACTGTTAAGGGTGGTGGATACCCAGCTTCCTCCTTGGGGACAGGATTCTGGAGAGAGATGCACACATGCAGAATTCACTTATAGGCTTATAATGGAGACTCCCCTTAATGGTGTCTACTAGGAAACATTGGGTTCTTTCTGCTTTTGAGTTCTAATTGAAGTATTTAGAAGAAGCCAGGGCCATAAGGCAATGACTGTAGAGCCCTGGGGAGAAGCCCTTGGGTATGGCTCTGCTTGTGGTGCAGGAGTAGGGCATATTGTCCCAGAAAATTCAAGGAGTTTCAGTCCTGTGAATGGTAACGCCAGGTTACAGCAATACAGTAAGGCTGCGTGCTGCTTTGCATCAACCAAAGACTAAACACACATGAGAGCCAAGTGCTCTACCACTGAGGTACTGCCCCAGACACACTGTTTTTTTGTGTGTATATATTTGTTTTGTTACTTTGAGGTTGGGCATTGCTATACCCTAGGTTGACCTAGAATTCACCATGTATTCTTAGGGTGGCCTCGAATTCATAGTGATCCTCCTACCACGTCCTCTTGAATGGTGGGATTATAGGCGTGCACCACCATGCCTGGTCCCAGCCACATTCTTTTTTTCCTATTTTTTAAAAAATTTTTATTTTTATTCATTTGAGAGCGACAGGCACAGAGGGAAAAAGTTAGAGACAGAATGGCGCGCCAGGACCTGCAGCCACTGCAATCAAACTTCATGCATGTGTGTCCCCTTGTGCATCTGGCTAACGTGGGTCCTGAGGAATCAAGCCTTGAACCGGGGTCCTTAGGATTCACAGTCAATCGCTTAACCACCAAGCCATCACTCCAGCCCCCCAGCCAAATTCTTAACAGTTGTCTGCCTTTCTCCTCACCCCCACCACTTGCCTTTCTTTCTTTTAAAAATATTTTATATATTTATTTGCAAGGAAATGCATATACAACGAGGGACAGGAGACAGAGAAAGAAAGAGAAGGCTTCTGGCCACTGCCAGTGAACTCCAGATGCATGCACTATGCGCCACCTTGTGCTTCCAGCCTTACCAGGGCACTGAGGAATCAAACCCAAGTCCATAGGCTTTGCATGCAAATGCATTTAACTCAGAGACATCTCTTCAACCAAAAATCATTTTTCTTCTGTTTTTTTTTTTTTTCAAAGTAGGGTCTCACTCTGCTCAGGCTTGCATGGAATTCACTATGGAGACTGAGAGTGGCCTCGTACACATGGCAGTCTTCCTACCTCTGCCTCCCAAGTGCTGGGATTAAAGGTGTGCGGCCTTTTCTTCTGTTTATTGAGGTAGGTTCTCTCACTAGCCCAGGCTGACCTGGAACTTACTACGTAGTCTCAGTTTGGCCTGGATTTCTGAAGGATCCTCCTACCTCTGACTCCAGAGTCTGCAAATACAGGTGTGCACCATGGCTCCAGGTGACATGTGCATTTCATAATTCCTTCCCCGAATCTTCCGAATTCATGCCAGCACCCATGTAGCTGTCCAACCCTGACTCCCATTTCACTGGACCCAGACCAATTCTCATCTTTGCCTGGGCCTACCCATGCTCAGACTCTCCATTTGATCCCCCTCCTTGGGTGCTCACAATCATGGGAGGATATCAGAAGATAAACAGGTCGGGGAGGATGATGGAGATGCAGCTCAGAAGAGGAGACAGACTAGTTGAGGAGACATGGACTCTTATCCCAGCCTCCTCTGCCTCCTCCATCCAAAGGCAAATATACCTGCCTTTATTGCCCACCCTGTCCACTCATGGCCCTCTCAGTCCAGACCCCAGAGGTAGAAAAAGGCTCAAGAGATGTGAAGACCACTCAAGATTCAATACACACTTCAGCCAATTCCCCTATCAACACCTCATGTAAGCACCCTTTCTTCACCTGTCCCTCCATCTAAGCCTTGCAGGCACCACCCCTCATTGAAGCCCTCCCCTGACCCCCCTGCAACTAAACTCCCTGCCTACAATTTATCTAACCATCCTCATGAAACCTCCCAACCAACAAACTCCTTGGCTCAGCCACACACCTTAGACCCTCTGAATGGCTGCAGCTCTTGGTTCTTCTCCAGTTGTGCCTCCAGCTTCACAAGCAGCTCCTCAAGTTCCGCTGACACTGCTCACTCTGTGGTCTGGACCCAAAACCTCTAACTAACCTCACCAGGATCAGCTCAGACTCCTGGTTGCCTCCCTGGAGTCCCCGCCCCTCACCTTGTGCACAGGCTCTGCTCCCTGTGCCAGCTGAGCCTCATCTTCAGGAAAGGGATCTGCCTTCTGCAGCATCACCTGCAGTTTCATGTTGGACTCTTCCAGCAATTCCAGCAACACATGCCTCTGCTCTTCACTCTGGGAAAGGGAAAGATAGGGGACTTGAAGGGCTTCGGCATAAGGGTCACACAGACCCTGACTATGCTCTTTCCCCCAGGCAGGACCTCACCTGTCAGTACCTGGACTCCTTGGTCTAGGTGGACCACTATTCCCAGAAGGCCCTAGGGTAGCCTAGGCTGACAACCCCAGGCAAGGAACCCTCTAGGCTTTCTGGAAAAACAAATGCTTGCCTTCCTGAGTGTTGCGACTTTAAAGCAATTCTGGATGAAGGTACAAGGCACTATGGTGGTGAATGCCCGTAATCCCAGCACTTAGAGGGTGAAGCACAGGGGATCCAAATTCCAGGCCACAGTACATACAGGCAACCAGTCCCAATTAACAAATTAAAAAGGTTCAAACATCCCAAGGATATGAAGATTCCAGCCACAATTTGGCCACAGCAGAAGTCTAGCACGTGACACAGTGTCATGTGTAAAACAAAGCTCCCTCGCATCTGCACAGCAGCACCCTCGACAGACAGTAGCTGAGCACAGTGTAGAACCCACAAGGGAATCCCAGGGTCTCATGGGAGATGGGACCTCATGGAGCCTCTGTGAGAAGTCTTAGAGTGGGGCCACAGATTCCCACCATCGGCAAAATCATTAAGGAGGAAGAAAAATAAGAGATCATTCTATCTTGCCATTCAATCACTGCAAGGATGCAGACATGGGCTGGGGAGATGGGTCGGAGTTAAAGAGGCTTGCTTGCAAAGCCTCATGGTCCTGATTTCATTCTCCAGTTCCCACATAAAGACATATGCACAAATATGCAAAAGGCCCTAGCCAGCCCATTCTCATTTAATCTCTGCACGGAAATTAATAAATGAACTTAAAAAAAAATAATCCAGGCATGGTAGCAGAGGTCTGACATCCCAGCAACTCGCGAGCATCCCAGTAACTCACCAGCCTGAGACAGGAAGAGTGAACATGCACACTAGCTTGGGCCACAGGGTGAGTTCAAGGCCAGACTGGCAATTTACTTTGACCTTGTCTCAACAGAAAAAGTAGAGGAGGTCTGGAGATATGGCTTAGCGGTTAGGCACTTGCCTGTGAAGACTAAGGACCCCGGTTCAAGGCTTGATATCCCAGGACCCACTTAAGCCAGATGCGCAAAGGGGTGCACGCATCTGGAGTTCGTTTGTAGTGGCTGGAGGCCCTGGCGCACCCATTCTCTCTCCCTCTACCTCTTACTCTCTCTGTTTGTCATTCCCAAATAAATAAGTAAGTGAACAACAACAACAAAAAAACATGAAAAATTAAAAGTGGAGGAGCTGAGTGTGGTAGCACACACCTTTATTCTCAGCACTATGGAGGGTCACTTCAGAAGATTACTGTGAGTTCAAGACCAGACTGGGGGTAAAAACTGAGTTCCAGGTCAGCCTGGGCTAGAGTTACAGCTTATCTCGACAAACAAAACAAAAAAAAAAAAACAACTTTAACAGGACTGGGGTATGGCTATAAAAGGTGGCTACCCTCCTCCAGTTGAGACCTGGCAGAGTGGCTCAGCAGTAGAGCGTCATTCGTGGCAGTGAGGAGCTGGCGGTGTGGCTCATTGCAGAGCATGGGCCTAGAGTTTGTAGGCCTGGGTTCCATGCCCAGTACTACACCCCCAAAACAAAACACATACACACTTACACATGCGTTCAATTTAGATAGAGAATGGGCCTGTGGTGGGAAAAGAGGAGAATGTACCTGCAGTTACATATAAATCAAGTACTGAGGGCCATGTAGCCGGTCATAAATCTGATTTTATGGGCTGCAGAGATGACTTGGCAATTAAACATATTTGGTTGCGAAGGTATAGTGCCCTTGTTCAATTAACTTTATTTTAGTTCATTTTATTTACTTTGTTTTTGTGAAGGAAGGTCTCAGTGAACCCCAGGTTGACCTGGTTTTCACTGCAGTTTCTGGGTGGCCTCAAACTCATGGTGGTGATCCTACATCTGTTTCTCAAGTGTTGTGGTTAAAGGCGTGCACCATCAAGCCTTGCTCAACTTATTTTTAAAATAACTAAGGGCAGGGAGATGGCTGAGCTGTTAAGGTGCCTTCTTTCAAGGCCGAAGGACCCTCATTTGGTTTCCAACTAGTCAAATAAAGCCAGATGTACAAGGTGGCACATGCATCTGGAGATACTTGGCAGAGCCTTAGCACTCCAAATCTCTCTCTCTCCAGGCTTCTGGTTCTCTCTGTCTCTTGGGTAAACTGAAGTTCAGAAAAGTGAATCCACACAGCTTCGGGATTGCATCGAAGTTGCATATCATTCAGGAGTTTATGAGGTGATCACCTCTGGGCCAAAGGAGAGGGACAGCTGGGCAGGGGGTCAGCGGGCAGCCCTGCAGGGGCTCCAGCCTCACCTCCTTGAGGTCTTGCTGCAGCTTCCAGTTGGCTTTGTTAGTCTCATGCAGCTGGTGGTTAGCAGTGGCCCGATCCTGCTGCAGCTGATCCATCTGCCTGAACAGGAATGCCTGGTGCTCCCACAGCTGGCTCATTGCTTCTTGCTGACAATCCAGGGACTCCTGCTGCTGTGCCATACGGGCATTGGTGTCCTCGACAATTCCCAGGACTTTATCAAGGGTCTGGTGGGAGAGGAGGCACAGAACCCAGAGTGAGGAGCTGGGTTGGCGTAGATCTCACAGTGATCCTCCTACGTCTGCCTCCAGAGTGCAGCGATTACGCCACCACTCCAGGTGATATGTGCATTTAATTCCTTCCCCGAATGTTCCCAATACGTGCCAGCACCCATGTAGCTATCCATTCCTGATTCCATTTCACTGGAACAAGCCCATATCTCCTCTTTATCTGGCCCTGCCAATGCTGGGAGTCTCCATTTGACCCCCCTTTTTGGGTGCTCATAATCATGGGAAAAATCAGAATATAAAAAGATAGGGTAGGATGAGGGAGGAGGAGTTAAGAGGAGACAAACTAGTTGGGGAGATATGGACTATTATCCCAGCCTCCTTTGCCTCCTGCTTCCCCAGCCAAATGATCCTGCCTTTATTGCCCACCTTGTCCACCCATGCCGCCCTCAGTCCAGGGCCCCAGAGCTGGCCAAAGATTCAAGTGATGTTAAGACCACTCAAGATTCAATACACACTTCAGCCAATTCCCGACCCCCACCTCATCTAAGCTCCCTTTTCTTCACCTGCCCTCCATATAAGCCTTGCAGGTACCACCCCTCATTGAAGCCCTTCCCTGACCCCCCTGCAACTAAACTCCCTGCCTACAATTCATCTAACCTCCCTCATGTTACCTCCCTCCCAACAAAGTCCTTGGCTCAGCCACACACCTCAGACCCTCTCAATGGCTGCAGCTCTTGGTTCTTCTCCAACTGTGCCTCCAGCAGCCCAAGCAGCTCCTCAAGGTTCTCCTGACACTGCTCACTCTGTGTACTGGACCCAACACCTCTAACTAACCTCACCAGGACCACCTCACACTCCTGTTTTGCCTGTCTCGAGGCCCCGCCCCTGACAGGCAGGCCCCGCCCCTCACCTTGTGCAGAGCCTCTGCTCCCTGTGCCAGCTGAGCCTCAACTTCAGGCACGGGCTCTGCCTTCTGCAGCATCACTTGCAGTTTCACGTTAGACTCTTCCAGCAATTCCACCAACTCATGCCTCTTCTCTTCACTCTGGGAGAGGAAGAGACAGGGGCGTAGATAGGCTTGGGCATAAGGGCCACAAAGACCCTGACTATGCTCTTTCCTCGACGCCAGACCTTACCTGCCAGTGCCAGGACTCCTTGTTCTAGGTGGACCCTTATTCACAAAAGGCCCTGGGGTAGCCTAGGCTGACACCCCAGTCAATGGACCCTCTGGGTTTTCTGGAGAAAGAAATCCTTGCCTTGCTGAGTGTTGTGGCTTTAACACTATTCTGGATGAAGGTAAAAGGCATTTTGGTGCATGCCCTTAATCCCAGCACATAAAGGCTGAATCCTGAGGGTTTCAAATTCTAGGAAAGAGTATATACACACACCCAGGACCAATAAACAAATGAAAAAATGTTCAACCATCACTAGGATGTGAAGAGTCCAGCCACACTTTGGCCACAATACATGTGTAGAATCACAGAGCACATGGCACAGTGTCTTCTAGGAAACACAGCTCCCCCCATCTGCACAGCAGCATCCTAAAGAGACCCTAGTTTAGCCAAAGTTTAGAACTCAGAAGGGAATCCCAGGGTCTGATGGGAGACCGGACGTCATGGAGCATCTGGGAGAAGCCTTTTAGCGGAGCCACATATTCTCACCAACCGGCACAAAATTCACCAAGGTGGAAGAAAATTAAGACATCATTCTATCTTGCCCTTCAATGACTTCAAGGATCCAGGCCTGGGCTGGGGAGATGGCTCGGCACTCTAACAGGCTTGCTTGCAAAGCCCCATGGTCCTGGTTTGATTCTCCAGTTCCCACATAAAACCATATGCACACATATGCAAAAGGCCGGGGCCAGCCTGTTCTCATTTTCTCTCTCCATGCAAATTAATAAATGAACTTCAAAAATAACCCAGACATGGTAGCATAGGTCTGACATCACAGCTACTCATGAGCCTGAGACAGGAATATGAAGATGCACACTAGCTTGGGCTATAGGCTGAGTTCAAGGCCACACTGGGCAATTGGCTTTGACCTTGTCTCAAAATGAAAAGTAAAGAGGAGCTGAGTGTGGTGGCACACAACTTTATTCTCAACACTGTGGAGGCTAACTTCAGCAGATGACTGTGAAATCAAGAAAAGGCTGGGGCTACACAGACAGGTCCAGGTCTGCCTGGGCCTGAGTTACACTTTACCTCGACAAACAAACCAAAAGGAAACCTTTAAAGGACTTGGGCATGGCCATAAAATGTGCCTATCATTCTGCAGTTGAGACCTGACAGAGTGGCTCAGCAATAGAGCATCATTAGTGGCAGTGGGGTGCTGGGGGTGTGGCTTATTGCAGAGCATTGGCCTAGAGTGTACGAAGGCCTGGGTTCCATGCTTAGTACACACCCCACACACAAAAACACACATACACACTTACACATAAGTCCCATTTAGATAGAGAATATGCCTATGGTGAGAAAAGGGGAGAATGTACCTGCAGTTACATATTAATCAGCTACTGAGGGCCATGTAGCCCGTTGTAAATCTAATTTTATGGGCTACAGAGATTACTTGGCAATTAAACATATTTGGTTGCAAAACTATATTCACCTTGTTCAATTAACTTTATTTCATTTTATTTTGTTTTATTAATTTTTTTTGTGAAAGAAGCTCTCACTGTACCCTAGGTTGACCTGGTTTTCACTGTGCAGTTTCAGGGTGCCCTCAAACTCATGATGGTAATCCTAAATCTGTTTCTCAAGTATTGGGGTAAAGGCGTGCACCACCAAGCTCTGATAAACTTATTTTTAAAATAACTAAGGGCTGGAGAGATGGCTTAGCTGTTAAGGTGCCTTCCTGCAAGGCCGAATGACCCTCATTTGATTTCCCACTACTCAAATAAAGCCAGATGTACAAGGTGGCACATGCATCTGGAGTTCTTTGGCAGAGCCTAGAGGCCTTAGCAATCCAATTCTCTCCCTCTCTGTGCTTCTTCTTCTCTCTCTCTCAACCCCCCCCACTCTCTCAAAAAAAATAAAGAAAAAAATCACATTTGACAAGTGAGCAAACTGAACTTCAGAGAAGAGAATCCAAACAACTTGGGCACTGCATCAAGGTTCCACATCAGTCAGGAGCTCATGAGCTCATCTCCTCTGGGCCAAGAGCTGGGAAACCTGGGCAGGGGGACAGTGGGCAGCCCTGCAGGGGCTCCAGTCTCACCTTCTTAAGCTCTTGCTGCAGCTTCCAGTTGGCTTCATTGGTATCATTCAGCTGGTTCTGAGCAGTGGCCAGATCCTGCTCCAGCTGCTTCATCTGCCCGAGCAGGGATGCCCGGTGCTCCCGCAGCTGGCGCATTTCCACTCCCTGCAACTCCAGGGCCTCCTGCAGCTGTGCCATGTGCCCAATGTTGTTGTCGACAAGACCCAGGACTTTGGCAAGGGTCTGGAGAGAGAAGAGGCACAGAACCCAGAGTGGGGAGCTGGGTTGGCCTGGATCTCATAGTGATCCTCCTACGTCTGACGCCAGAGTGCTGCGATTACAGGTGTGCACCACCACTTCAGGGGACATGTGCATTTTTCTCAATTCCTTCCCTGACTCTTCCCCAAACATGCCAGCACCCATGCGGCTGTCCAGTCCTGATTCCTATTTCCCTGGACCCAGCCCAATTCTCTTCTTCGCTTAGCCCTGCCCATGCTCGGAGTCTCCATTTGATCCCCTGTTTGGGTGCTTACACTCATGGGAGGATATCAGAAGATGAACAGGCAGAGGAGAAGGATGGAGGTGCAGTTGAGAAGAGGAGACAGACTAGTAGAGGGGATAGGACTCTTACCCCAGCCTTCTCTGCCTCTTCCTTCTCCTGCCAAATGGACCTGCGCTTATTGCCCACCTTGCCCAATCATGCCCCTATTAGTCCTGGCCCCAGAGATGGGCCAAAGGCTGAAGTGATGAGAAGAGAACTGAAGATTCAATCCACATTTCAGCCAATTCTCTGACCGCCACCGCATATAAGCTCCCTGTTCTTCTCCTGTCCCTCCATCTAAGCCTTGCGGGCATCACCACTCTTGAAGCCCATCCTTAACGCACCCTTCAACTAAACTACCTGCTTCCCAATTCATCTAACCTTCCTCATATAACCTCCCACCCCACAAACTCCTTTGCTCAGCCACACACCTTAGACCCTCTCAATGGCTCCAGATCTTGGTTCTTCTCCAATTGTCCCTCCAGCTGCACAAGCAGCTCCTCAAAGTTTCCCTGACACTGTCCACTCTGTGGACTGGACCCAAGACCTCCACCTACCACCACCAGGATCAGCTCAGGCCCTTGGTTGCCTCCCTCGAGGCCCCGCCCCTGATGTGCAGGCCCCGCCCCTCACCTTGTGCAGAGCCTCTGCTCCCTGTGCCAGCTGAGCCTCAACCTCAGGCACGGGCTCTGCCTTCTGCAGCATCAGCTGCCGTTTCACCTTAGAATCATCCATCAATTCCACCAGCTCACGCCTCTGCTCTTCACTCTGGGAGAGCAAGAGAAAGGGGAGTAGAAGGGCTTTGGCATAAGGGCCACAAAGTTCCACACTCTGCCCTATCCCCCAAGCAGGACCTCACCTGCCAGTGCCAGGACTCCTTGGTCTAGGTGGACCATTATTCCCAGTGTGACCTAGGCTAGCCAAGTCTGACAACCCCAGGCAAGGAACCCTCTGGGTTTTTTGGAAAAAGAAATCCTTGCCTTCCTGAGTATTGTGGTTTTAACACAATTTTGGATGAAGGCACAAGGCATTATGGTGGTGCATGCCTGTAATCCCAGCACATAGGAGCTGAAGCCAGAGGGATTCAATTACCAGGACAGAGTACATACACACACAGACCCAATTACAAATAAAAACAGTTCAAGCATCACTAGGACGTGAAGAGTCCAGCCACACTTCTGCCACAACTCAAGCCTAGAGCACGTGGCGCAGTGTCTTCTGGGAAACAAAGCTCCCTCCCACCTGCACAGCAGCACCCTCTAGAGTCACTAGTTGAGCACAGGTTTAGAACCCACAAGGGAACCCCAGGGTCTGATGGGAGATGGGACATCATGGAGCCAGTGTGAGAAGCCTGGGAGTGGGGCCACAGATTCCCACCAACAGGTCCAAAAGTCATCAAGATGGAAGAACAAAAAGAGATCATTCTATTTTGCCATTCAATGCCTTCAAGGATCCAGGCATGGATTTCCGAGATGCCTCAGCACTTCAAGAGGCTTGCTTTCAAAGCCTGATGGTCCTGGTTTCATTCTCCAGTTACCACATAAACTCATATGCACAAATATGCCAAAGCCATTGGCCAGCCCATTCTCATTTTCTCTCTCCATGCTAATTAATAAATGAATTTAAAAAATTATCCAGGCATGATAGCAGAGGTCTGACATGCAGCTTCTCACAAGCCTGAGACAGGAAGACTGAAGATGCACACTAGCTTCTGCTGTAGGGTGAGTTCAAGGTCACACTGGGCAATTTAGTGAGACCTTGTCTCAAAATAAAAGGTAAAGAGGAGCTGAGTGTGGTGGCAAACACCTTTATTCTCAGCACTCTGGAGGCTCATTACAGGAGATAAAAGTGAGTTCAAGACCAGGCTGGCGTTGCACAGACAGGTCCAGGTCAGCCTGGGTTAGAGTTACGCCTTACCTCAACAAACAAAATAAAACAAAACTTTAAGAGTACTGGGACATGGCTATAAAACTTGCCTAGCATCCTCCAGTTCAGAGCTGGTGGAGTGGCTCAGCAGTAGAGCATCCTGAGTTGCAGTCAGAAACTTGGGGTGTGGCTCATCGCAGAGGTTGGGCCTTGAGTGTGTGAAAGCCTGTGTTCCATGCTCAGTACTACACCCTAACACACACCCATACACGCTGAGACATAAGTTCAATTTAGATAGAGAATGTGCCTGTGGTGGGAAAAGGGGAGAATGTACCTGCAGTGACATATTAATCATGTACTGAAGACCATGTAGGCTGTCATAAATCTGACTTTATGGGCTGCAGAGATGACTTGGCAATTAAATATATTTGGTTGCAAAGCAATATGGCCCTTGTTCAATTAACTTTATTTCATCTTATTTACATTGTTTTTGTGAAGGAAGGTCTCACTGTATCCCAGGCTGACGTAGAATTGACTGTGTAGTTTCAGGGTGGCCTCAAACTCATGGTGGTGATCCTACATCTGTTTCTCAAGTGTTGGGGATAAAGGTGTGCACCACCAAGCCCACCTCAACTTATTTTTAAAATAATATTTATTTATTTGAGAGCGACAGACACAGAGAGAAAGACAGATAGAGGGAGAGAGAGAGAATGGGCGCGCCAGGGCTTCCAGCCTCTGCAAATGAACTCCAGACATGTGCGCCCCCTTGTGCATCTGGCTAACGTGGGACCTGGGGAACCCAGCCTCGAACCCGGGTCCTTAGGCTTCACAGGCAAGCGCTTAACCGCTAAGCCATCTCTCCAGCCCTCAACTTATTTTTAAAATAATTAAGGGCTGCAGAAATGACTTAGCAGTTAAGGTGCCTTCCTGCAAGGCCAAAGGACCCTCATTTGAATTCCCAGTATTCAAATAAAGCCAGATGTATAAGGTGGCACTTGCATCTGGAGTTCCTTTGCACAGGCTTGAGGCCTTAGCACTCCAATTCTCTCTCTCTCATCATGACTCTTGTACTCTTTCTCTCTCAAATCAATAAATAAAGAATCACATTTTATAAGTGAGTAAACTGAACTTCAGAGAAGCGAATCCACACAGCTTGGGGATTGCTTAAGTTTCCACATCATGCAGGAGCTTCTGAGCTCTTCTCCTCTGGGTCAAAGGAGAGGGAAAGATGGGGAGAAGTGAGAGAGCAGCCCTGCAGCTGCTCCAGCCTCACCTGCTTGAGCTCTTCCTGCAGCTTGCAGTTGGCTTCTTTGGTCACATTCAGCTGGTGGTGAGCAGTGGCCAGCTCCTGCTCCAGCTGGCCCATCTGCCCGAGCAGGCATGCCTGGCGCTCCCGCAGCTCACACACTTCTGCTCGCTGTCCCTCCAGGGCCTCCTGCAGCTCTGCTATGCGCCCATTCGTGTCCTCGACCGGAGCCGGGTCTTTGGCAAGGGTCTGGAGGGAGAAGAGGCACAGAACCCATAGTGGGGAGCTTGGGTGATGACTTGGTATGGTGACAGGGCAAAACAAACATCTGCAACAGTCATTCAGATCCACGTCCTCAGGGTTGAGTCACTGAGGGCCATGGAAATTAGTTTCACCATTCACCATTAAAGAACTTGCGCATTCACAAATCCCGGAGTCCATAAGGACACGTTACACTAAGACCATCACAACATCATTCAGTTAATAGACATGGTAGCACTTGTTTTAAATTCCAGATACTTGACTTCAAGGTCAGCATAGGCTGCTGTGGTGGTTTGATTCAGGTGTCCCCCATAAACTTAGGTGTTCTGAATGCTAGGTTCCCAGCTGATGGAGATTTGGGAATTAATGCCTCCTGGAGGGAGTGTATTGTTGGGGGCGGGCTTATGGGCTTTATAGCAGGTTTCCCCATGCCAGTGTTTGGCACACTCTCCTGTTGCTATGGTCCATCTTATGTTGGCCAAGGGGTGATGTCCACCCTCTGCTCATGTCATCGTTTTCCCCTGCCATCGTGAAGCTTCCCCTTGAGCATGTAAGGCAAAATAAACCTCTTTTTCCCAGAAGCTGCTCTTGGTTGGGTGATTTCTACCAGCAATACGAACCGTACTGCAACAGTAAAGTGGTACCAAGGAGTGGGGTTGCTGCTAGACACCTGACTATGTGGCTTCAGCCTTTTGTAGCTGATTTTCAAGAGGAAAGTGGAAGGAGTTGAAACCTTGGCCTAAGAGATGTCTTGCAGTGCTGTAAGTACAGCTTAATGGACTATTCTGGTCTGAGCTCTAAGACCTGAATGCAGTAAGAACTATGGACTGTGAGGTTTGGCTTATGAGGGTGAGAAAGAGCTGTGCCTGGACTGGGCTAGCAGTTTGTGTGAGAAGCTTCCTCTTATGCCCATGTCCTGAGAAGTTGTGCAGGGTTGCTTTGCGTAGAAATGAACTGGTGTGTGCAGAGGGATATGGCACAGAAAGAAAAATCTTTGGGTGAACTACTGCCAATTCAGCTGCATATGAGAGATTACAACCTTTGAGACTGGGCTAGCTGACCTGCGCTGGGGCAACAAAAAGAATGTCAACTCTTTTGAAGGGGCCTCAGTGCTCAAGGAGTGTCCTGTTCTTCAAAGTCTGCTTTATTCCCCCCTGGATTAACAACTTGGCACCCTACCTGGTATCGTGGGGTATAAGAAATGCTGGAAAGAGGGTCATTGAGTTTGAAACACAATCTTGTGTTTTGGAAATGGCCATGGGTAGTGTGAAGCAGTTTTGTTGGTTGCCTGCATAGAGACCCCATGGAGCCATGAGGATGAACCATGGCTTGCAGTGGAGACCCAGTGGAGATGCCGGGACCATGAGATGGCTGCCGAGGAGCTGCCGGCCCCGATGAAGTTTCCCAGGACTGTGAGTAGCCTAGCTGGACGGGCGGAATTGGAATGCCAGAGACTTGTTGCTGGTTAGAATTATTGGACTTGAAGACTTGTCACTGGCTATAGTTGCTGGACTTGAAGCTACAGAGTTTGATGTTTGCCCTGGTTGTTTTAAATCTTGTATTGGTTGAATGTTTCTTTGCTATGCCCAATGTCATCTTTTGCAGTGTGAATACTTATTCTGTGCCATTATGGGTTTTTTGAGGTTATATTTTGGTTATTATGGCTCAGTTAAAAGATCTTGAACTATGGGGATGTATGAACATCATTGAGATTGATTAAAAACTATGGGGACTTTTAAAGTCAGACTGAATGCATTATATTTTACATCATGTGTGGATATCAGTTTATGGGGGCCGGGGCGGAATGCGGTGGTTTGAGTCAGGTGTCCCCCATAAACTTAGGTGTTCTGAATGCTAGGTTCCCAGCTGATGGAGATTTAATTAATGCCTCCTGGAGGGAGTGTATTGTTGGGGGCGGGCTTATGGGCTTTATAGCCAGTTTCCCCATGCCAGTGTTTGGCACACTCTCTTGTTGCTATGGTCCATCTTATGTTGGCCAGGGGGTGATGTCCACCCTCTGCTCATGTCATCGTTTTCCCCTGCCATCGTGAAGCTTCCCCTTGAGCATGTAAGGCAAAATAAACCTCTTTTTCCCAGAAGCTACTCTTGGTTGGGTGATTTCTACCAGCAATGCGAACCGGACTGCAACAGCTGCAGAATGAGACCCAGGTTCAAAACAAAAAAGCCAAAAAGAGGGGCTTAAGATATTTCTCAGTGGAAAAAAGTGCTGACCGCCCAAAGCCCTCACCCTCATATTGTTCCGCTCAGCCTTCAGCTCTGCAATCTCTTCCTCCCTCTCCAGCAAATGCTGCCGACACAATATCAACTCCTTGGTCAGGGGCTCAAACTCCTGTGCAGAGATGGACAGCATTAGGACCCTAGCTCAATATTTTCCCCATCTCCCTTCTGGGAGATTGCAGATTCCATCCCTATGGCTAAGCCCCACCCCTCATAACAGGCAGACCTGGTCCTGCTATGCACCCTCCTCCCCTTACTCAGGCTCCACCCTCCTATCTGGACCTTGCAAATATGGTTCCTCCTCTCACTGCTGGGAGACACTTCTACCATGAGGATCATGCCAGCTTGCCCCCTGTGCAAACCTCCAGCCCTGACCATCCTCCCATGGCTATGCCACTACCTCGCCGATCTGGTTCCTCACCTGCGCAAGTCTGGTCCAACTTGCCAACCAAGTCTCTGTCTGGCTTTCCTCTCTTGCCAGCCCCCTGAGCAATTCCTGGCCCTATTGCCCCCTCCAGGCACCAGATACTCCTTGGTAGGTTGCACCGCTCTGCCTTATTTCTCTACCTCCTCTTGTCCCAGGCTACCCTCCAGGAAGCCCCTCCACTCAGGATAAATTCTGTCCCCTGTGTCAATCAGGCCCCAACTTGCCATCAGTCCCTGTTATCTAGGAATCAACTCTCTAGTGAATCAGGCCCTGTCCACACAGGTCATGTGCCCTGTCTCTAGCAGCTCAAACCATGCTCCTGAGAGTTTGAAAACAGGTCCCTCACAGGGAGCAAATGTCACCACTCTGTCCTTTCACGCTTTGCTCCTCATTCCTAGGCTCCACCTGTATGAAGCCATTTCCCTTTCCCCAAATGTCTCCTACCCAAGTGCCCTCCTTGCGAGTTAGAAACCGCCTCCTGAGCTGCCCCGCCCCCTTCCATCAGACCAGCCCAGGCTTCTCTTGTAGCTCAGCCCAGCATTCCATAAGCCCCGCCCATTTTTGCACTCAGCCCCGCCCACCAACAGAAAGCAACCAACTCCTCCCTTCCCAAGCTCTTCCAGCCCCGCCCCTCGGGCCCCGCCCCCACCTGGGGCAGCGCCAGGCTGAGCTGCTGCTGCAGGAAGACCTTCTCCTGGCCCAGCTTGCACAGCTGCAGTTGCGCAGTGGCCAGACCATCCCGGGTCTCGTGCAGTGTCTCCAGCATGCTCTTCATTTCGGGGAACATCATCTCCTTGAGGAGCTCCTGCTCCCCGCCTGCCTCGTCTGGGCACAGGGGCGAGCCACACTGGATATCTTCGCTGATGCTGGGCATCACCTTGCGCATCATGGTGGAGGCGCCCAGCCTGCAGGGGCGGGAAAGACCCATGCAGAAAACTGAGTCCCATTG
This sequence comes from Jaculus jaculus, assembly GCF_020740685.1. NCBI lineage: Eukaryota > Metazoa > Chordata > Mammalia > Rodentia > Dipodidae > Jaculus > Jaculus jaculus. The sequence goes on along the minus strand of NC_059115.1, from coordinate 15,395,846 downwards.
AGCATGGGACAGTCGGAGGAGGGGCACTGCAGTCACTTAAGAGGGGCAACCAACACCCAGCCACTCTGATCATGGTGGGGAGACTGAGGCACAGGCAAGTGGTGGGGGACCCTTTCCCTGAACCTCTAAGTGTCGGCTCCCAAATGTTGCCAGTGGAAGGTGAGGTCTTACACATTTTAATGAGACATTCTGAAACTCTAGTCCGGGCATTGTGGCACACACCTTGAATCCCAGCACTCAGGTAGGGTAGGAGGTAGGAGGGTCTTTGAGTTTGAATGCAGACTAAACTACAAAGTAAATACAAAGTCAGCCTGAGTTAGAGTGAGACTCAAGAAATGGCCTTCGAGGTTGCTCAGTGGTTAAAGATGCTTCTTTGCAAAGCCTGCAATTACAGATCCGTTTCTTGGTAAGCACCTTAATCCATGTGCATATGCTTTTACAGTTGGTTCATGTGGCATGAAGCCCTAGTGCGGCCATTTTCTGTCTCTCTTTTAAATAAATAAGCCTATTTTTAAAAACAGAACAAAAATAGGGCTGCAGAGAGTGCTCTGCCCTCAAGAGATGTTAACAGAAAGATCGGCCATTCAAAATGATTCTCAGCTGCACACTGTAGAAGTTGGAGGCCACCCTAGGCTGTGAAAGACTGTCTCAAACACCCTAAACAACTGGGAGTGGGGTCACAAGTCTTAATGCCAGGAAACAGGTAGGAAACAGGTAGGAGGATGGAGGTGAGTTTGAGGCCAGTCTGGGGCTACAGCGTGAGATCCAGGTCACCTGAGCTGGAATGAGAATCTGCCTCTAAATACTTAAGGAATAAATCAGTAGGTGAATAGATCAATGACACAGAGAGATGATGGATAGATATAAGCATGTGGGGAGCAGGGCTGACCCATCTCAGGGCTCAGGAGTCTGGACCCAGAAATCCCAGCCTGCACACACCTCCTCTCCCCAACTTCACTAGAACCCTGGATTACAGACACCTGCCCTCATGGGGTATTAGCTGAGTGGGTTGCACGTAGACAACAGAGCTTAGGGAACTCCCAGGCATTACAAGGGGCCGGGCAGGGATGAAGGAGGCCATCAGAGCCGCTTCAGGTGTCCTTCAGGTTGGGCAGTGCCAGCTGGACAGGCCTAACCCAAGAGGAACTTTCACTTTGTTTCTTCCTTCCTTTCCCCAATGCAGACAGCAGCCTGAAGTGTTTCAGTATGGTTAACTCCCAACCCGCCCAAAATGAGGTCTATGACCAGAGAACTTCCTGTGGCCTTCTGTGAATGGAAAAAGGTGCTGCAGCCCTCTGGGACCTGGGGGAGGGGCAGGCGGCTGCCTGTGTCCTTGGTATTGGATGTGGCGCCTCTGAGAATCTAGACCCTCAGAAGGGGAGACTTAAGAAAATGTCTTTAAGAGAGCAAGCCGACCTGCAAACATAGTATCTCAAACCCACTACTTACTCAGAAGGTAAAATCAGGGTGTTGGGGGTGGGGGTTTCTGTCGAAGCTGTGTCCACTGAGAGACAGCACTCAGCCAATCTCACCAAGACACTCGAAAGTGCAGAAACATGTTTCCACACTGACCTGAGAGTAAGGTCTGTTGATGGGACCTCACCTGGCAACAACTGTAGCACCAGGTTCTAGAACTGAGGTCTGGACCACCAGTGTCTTAAAGAGGTAGTGCCCCAAGACAGCGGGGAGCAAACTAAGATGCAGGAAGATCCCTAATACAATACACAACGCACCTTGTCAGAGATAGAATCATCTAGAACTCTCATCAATCTAGACCTCAGAAGTTTATCAGCAGGAAGAAGGTTATACACGTCTGGCATAGTGCCACATGCTTGTGGTCCCAGCACTCAGGAGGCTAAGGCTAGAGGATCAAGTGTTCAAGGCCATTCTTAGCTAACTAATAAGTTCAGGACCACCCTGAGCTACATGAGATGCTGTCTCAAAAGTAAAAATAACGTCAAAACAAGAGGGCTGGAGAGATGGCTTAGTAGGTAAGCGCTTCCCTGTGAAGTCTAAGGGCCCCGGTTCGAGGCTCAAATCCCCAGTGCCCACGTTAGCCAGATGACAAGGGGGCATAAGTGTCTGGAGTTTGTTTCCAGTGGCAGGAGGCCCCGGCGCGTTCTTTCTCTCCGTCTCTCTGTCTCTCTCTCTATCGCTCTCAAATAAGTAATTATTTAAAAAAAAATCAAAACCAGAGTTGGAGAGATTGCTTAGTGGTTAAGGCACTTGCCTGCGAAGCCTAAGGACACAGATTCGATTCCCCAGTACTCAAATAACGAGGACGTACATGGTGGTAAATGCCTCTGAAGTCCCTTTTCAGTGGCTAGAGACCATGGCTCAACCATACTCACCCCCCTCACTCCCTGAAATAAATCAATAATTAAAATTTAAAATACCAAATACTGGACTGGAGTAGAGTTTCAGTGGTCAAGACCCTTGCCTGCAGAGCCTAATGACCTGCTTTGATTCCTGATCATCCACATACAGGGAGATGCACAGAGTGACACACACGTCTGGAGTTTGCAGTGGCTGTAGGACCTGACTCTCTCTCTGCTTGCAAATAAATAAATAAATAAATAAATAAATAAATAAATAAATAAATAACATATTTGCAAAATAATTACATATACACAGAATATAGCAATGGTCATGGTTTTATGTCTAAACAATGTTAAAATAATCCATACACTACCCCACATGACTTCCTTCCGGACCATCTCCTCAGGGAGCACCTATATATGACATATGGGGTTCCAGTGGCCCGTATACCCCACGTAGACCATGAGGGTCAGCTGCTCTGGCCTCTCAGATCATGTGACATCCTGTCACTCATGGTTATGCATGCCTGTGTGTATGCATGTTGCCATGCGTGTGAGAATACGTGTGTGTTTGTGGGTGTTTTGTGCAAGTGTGTGTGCCTGGAGAGACCACAGGTCAATGTTAGGTGTCTTCAGTTGCTCTCCACTTCATTCTTTTCTTTTCTTTATTTTTTATTAGAGAGAAAGAGGCAGATGAAAGAGAGAAAGAGAGAACACAAGGGGGTGTGCCAGGGCTTGTAGCCAATGCAAACAAAGATCAATGCACCACCTTGCGCATCTGTGGGTACTGGGGAATTGAACCTGGGTCCTTAGGCTTTGCACACAAGTGCCTTAACTGCTCAGCCATCCCTCCATCCTTCCACTTCATCTTTCTGCATATGTTCTGGGTGTGGTACGTGATGTGTGTGTCGTATGCATATGAGTGTACAGATGTTTGTGCCATGTGCATGGAGGGGCCTGAGGAGAACTCGGAATGTCCTGCTCTGTCCAGATCTGCATGTTTTCTTGAGACAGAATCTCCCTGAACCCGAACTGCCATTTTCACTCAGGCTGGCTGAAGAGTGAGCCCCAGCAACTCTCCTCCCACTTCTCTCCACGGCCCTGGGTCCACAGGTGAGTGTGGCCATGCCCAGCTGCTTACGAGGTGACTGGACTCAGGGTGAACCATGCCCTCTCAGGCCTTCATGCTGGCATCACAAGCACTTTTTTTTTTTAAATATTTTTTTGTTGTTCATTTATTATTTATTTATTTGAGAGCGACAGACACAGAGAGAAAGACAGATAGAGGGAGAGAGAGAGAATGGGCGCGCCAGGGCTTCCAGCCTCTGCAAACGAACTCCAGACGCGTGCGCCCCCTTGTGCATCTGGCTAACGTGGGACCTGGGGAACCGAGCCTCGAACCGGGGTCCTTAGGCTTCACAGGCAAGCGCTTAACCACTAAGCCATCACAAGCACTCTTACTGCAAAGTGATCTTCCCAGCCCTCAGCCTTACTAGACATGGACTTCACAGGTTCTGCTGGACTGGCTGCTTGATGAGCCCAGGGATCCTCCCGTCTCTGCCCCCCAGCGCTGGGGTTCCAGGCGTGTGCCACCACAGCTGGCACTGAAGTGGGTGCTGGGCTCCACACTCAGGGTGTCGTGCTAGAACTGTACGTGTTTTACCCACTGAGCCATCTCCCTGCCCTCCTGCCCCGTTCTAACTCCAACACACCCTTCCATGCAGATCTGCTGAGGGGACGACTGGGGCTGGAGAGACGGCTCAGTGGTGAAAGGTGCTTGCTCACAAAGCCTGAAGGCCTGGCTTTGTCTCGCTAGTACCCATGGAAAGCCACAAGCCCAAAGTGGTGCAGGTGTCTGGAGTTTGTTTGGAACGTGCTCATTTTCTCTCTCCCTCCAACTGGGTCTGTCTCTGCTTGAGAAAAAAAATCTTATCTATCTAACTGCACATGATAAATTATTGTCACTGCATTGATACTAAAAATCCCATGAATGAAGCCTGACATAATAGTGCCTCCCTGGAATTGGAGCATTTGGGAGGCAGAGGCAGGAAGGTCATGAGTTTGGGGCTATCTAGTAAGCCTCCATATCGAATAGTAAGTTTATTATATGCAATAGAACTATTTTTAATAGAAAATAATTACAGATTCACTTCTCTTTAATCTGTGACCCCAACATTGAAGGAATGAAAGGGTTTCAGCGTGATGAACACCTGAGTCTGGACTCTGTTGTCTTTTAGGAGACTTTCCTATTCCTACCACATCTGCTGCTCCAAGTCCAGTGGTTCCCTGGAATGGGTCTGTGAGACTCTTGTGTGGAGGATCGCCGGAATCCTGCCTGTACCAGCTGTGGCACGTGAGTGAAAACTCGACGCACAGAGTGGCAGAGAAGAAACTGGCATTTCAGAAGGAGGCGGAATTCATCACCAACCAATGAACACAGCCACTGCAGGGCACTATAGGTGGCAGTACAGGAAACAGCAGAATTGGTCAGCACACAGTGAACGCTAGAGCACGTGGAGAGAGGAAAGGAGACATCTCGGCGCTCTAGGCTTCTGCAGGATGGTTCTCCTTCATTTTTTTCTTTCATATTTTAAAATTTTTTCCCAATCTTTTTTTTTTTTTTGGTAAGGTCTCACTCTACCTCAGGCTGTCCTGGAATTCACTGTGTAGTCTCAGGCCTCGAACTCATGGTGGTCCTCCTACCTTTGCATCCCGAGTACTGAGATTAAAGATGTGCGCCACCATGCCTGGCTATTCCCAATCTTCATAATCAGCCCCCATTACCTTCTCTTGTCCTCCTGACCCTCCCCTTTCACCTGTACTGCCCAGGTAGTCCCCCATCAACTCTCATCACGATTGTGTATGTGTGTGTGTGTGTGTGTGTGTGTTTGTGTGTGTGTGTGTGTGTGTTTCCCTTGGAGTTGGATTGGGGTTGCTGCACAAGCATGGAGGAGGGTGTTATTGACCACAGTACTTGCAACATACTAGTGGCGACGCCAAAGAAAATACGTCCCATTCCTTTTGCTCTTATTTTGCGCAGATTTGATTTTAGGACAGTTTTAGCTTGGCAGAAAATCTGAGGCCGCACCTAAAGGGCATTCCCATATCCCCAGTGCACGTAGATGATGTAGATGGCATATAGATATATAGATCAGCCTGGGCTGGAGTGAAACCCTACTGTGAAAAAAAAAAGGAGAGAGAGAGAGCAAGAGAGGAGAGAGAGAGAGAGAGAGAGAGAGAGAGAGAGAGTGAGAGGGAGGGAGAGAGAGAGAGAGAGAGAGAGAGAGACGCAGAACGAAAGACAGGAAAACATAATTTGCTCCTGAATCTACAGGGCTCCAACTCTCCACAGTCAGCTCTAACCAGTCAATCAGCTTTATAGAATTTTGAACGTAGGCGGTCTATCACCTGGGGGCTTCAATTCACATTATTATCCCAAACAAAGCAGCTTGCCTATCGCAGGTAAGATGCATGGTAGTAACAAGTGGAAGAAGTAAGTCAAGTCCATGGTGGGCTTGGTGCTGAGTGCTGTGGGGGAGGACATGTGTGAATGCAAGAGCCTGGAGGGTTAGTGGAATCACGGAGGTGGGTAAGACCTACTGGGCAGACGGTCTTCAGGCAAGAAACTGAAAGACGTGGGGACGGGCTACATAGGTGTGGGGAGGATAACGACCAGGCTTAAACTGCAAGAAAAGAAAACATGTTTTTCCCATTATACTCTCCTATGTTCTCTAGAAAGCAACAGATTTACAAGAGCAAAATGGAAGTTTATCAGCCTGTGTACATGATATACGCATGAGAGAAACCCAGTATAGAATGACTCCTGACTAGACAGCTTAGAGGTTCCTCTTATACTATTGTCAATAGAAACCAACACAATAAGCAAAAGGCTTTAAAGGTGGGTATGGTGTCCCAGCCTTTGATCCCTGCCCTTGGGAGGCAGAGTTAGGAAGATCACTGAGAGTTCGAGGGCACCCCAAGACAACATAGTGAATTTCAGGTCAGCCTGGGCTAAAGTGAAAGAGCACTTTGAAAAACAAACAAAAATAAATAAAAAGGTTTTAAATGTCTACAGGCAGCAAAGTGTAGTAGGCAAATATATGGGAAGGTCATGGGAGATAAAAGACTGTTCATAAAATGTGTACAGATTCCTCTCATGCAGCCTCAGGGCTGACAGGGGTCTTCTCTGTCTGTTGCAACAGACATGAGGATGTTAAGAACAATAGACGTTTGTTTGCAACAGTTCTGGAGGCTAAAACATTCAAGGTCAACCAACATTCAGGCACCTACAGACTCAGTGTCTGGTGAGGCCCAGTCTTTGGCTTTTTAACCACCTGAGGTGCACACTTGCCATATTAAGGTGTGACCCAAGTTCAGATCCTGGGCACCCCTGGATGTGATCCAGGTGTGGCTGCCTGCCTGTAGACCCAGAACTTGGGAGGTAAACACTCAAGAGATCCCTGGAGAAAGATGGCGGGTTAGAATAGAATAGATGAATTAATGAGCGCTGGGTTCAGTGGAGATCCTATCTCAATAAAGAAGGAGAAAAAGTATCAAGGAAGCCACTTAATGACAACCCCTGGTCTCCATCTGCACACACGGGCATCCTAATACATGTCTTCACACATGAATGCACACAACACTCATGCATACATGCAAGGAAAGACAGAGACAGACAGAAAGAGAAATAGGGAGAGGGAAGGCACTGGGGAATAAGGCATGCTGACAGTCAGGTCATACTAAATGTACAATAAACTACCCCTGAAATGGGCATTGCTTAATTAGGAAAGATAGGTTAAAAAATGGCCAAAGTGCCCAGGGTGGTGGCGCACTCCTTTAATCCCAGCACTCGGGAGGCAGAGGTGGGAGGATCGCCGTGAGTTCGAGGCTAACCTGAGACTCCATAGTGAATTCCAGGTCAGCCTGAGCTAGAGTGAGACCCTACCTCGGAGAACCAAAAAATAAAAATAAATAATAAATTTACAAAAATAAATGGCAAAGTGCTTTCAGACCTGCTGTGCTGACGGTATGAAAGAGCCAATGTTCAGCACAACATCACGAGGCGTCATGCCCAGACCCTCCTCAGGGATTCATTTCGTTTCACTATATCCCCAAATTACTTGACTTGAACCACCTAAATCAATAAAATCCTACCTCAGTGAAGACTTCTCCGCATTGCTGCCTTCTTCTAAAGACAAAGACAAAATACATCGTGAGTCAATATGAAATAATATAGTGGAAAATAGACAAATAATATATGTCAAAACTATAGAACGTAGGGTGCCATGAAAGTACGGATTTCTTTACATTCATGACTGGACACTGCTCTAGAGTGCAGATGAGTGACCACCGTGGTTGTCAATTAGTCATTAAGAACTCTTCCTTCTCCTGTGCATATTTCAAGTGCAAGGAGAAAGACAGGGAGAGTAAGCTGTTACACACAGCGACATTAACCAGGATGGCAGAGACGGTGAGTTCAATGTTCCACAGCACGATGTTCATTTTCTCAACCCTCATCTTGTGGCCAATCCCTCTAGCCAACGGGTGTTTCCACCAGATAAATGATATGTCATCATACCTATGACGATTATCAAACCAAACTGATAATGGGACTGTAGATATAACAGGGAAAGAAGTTTCCTGAGGATGCTCCAGAAGCCCTGTATTCAATCCCTAGCACTGCCAGCACATGTTACTACCATTTTATCTTACACAGAATTCTACGTAGCCCTTATTTGTAAAAAAAAAAAAAAAAAAGAAAAGAAAATCAACACTCCCAGCAGAACAGAGCACCGTGTGAGCAGTTGGTCACGTGTACACAGTACACACACGCAGACTGCGCGTCCTCCACAGACAGCACCGTGCAGACATGCCGTGCTCTTACTGCTCAGGACAGGAAGATCAATGAAGTCCTGAGAAAAGCACGAAACAAAGACCATGCGGGTAGCTTGGTCAAAATGTCAAGTACAGGGTCGAGATGGAGCTGTGTGCGGGACGGCTGTGGCTGCACCCCGGGGCTTGGCCTGCCCCATGAAGACCACAGCGGGGCCTACAGAACGAGGTGTCTCTGAGGTGGCATGTTGGGACATGGAGAGTCTCCCTTGCCACTTTTGTTTTGCAAATTACTTCTCAAACTGCTCCAAAGCAAGAAGTACATCTTTAGCCTTGTTTCCCAGGCTTTCTGCCTCAGAACAAAAGACAAGTGCCATAGAGGTAACGTTCAAACATTCTTATCCAAAATTAATAAACCTGAAGGCCAGGTCTCTGCCCTGCAGATAGTGTTCAACTCCTAACATGAAGCGGTGGAGGGTCTCTTCCAAGGACAGTGACAATGACAACAACAGGGCCAAGAAGACAATCGAGAAGTCTAACATTACACTCTATCAGGACGGCAGTGTGTGGGCACGTGGCGTGGGAATGAACTAAAGGCAAAAATAATGGAAGTGTCCTTTTCAAGAAGTTAGCTCATAAGCTTTTCAGATTGGGAACGGCTACTTTCATATAGATTCCATTGCATGTATTTCTGGAAAAGGATGTTACAGTTTTAATTTTGAAATGACTATCAAAATTTCAGAAATAACGTCTTTTCACGTATTTACAAATACAACCAGTGAATCTGAATCTTTACCCCACGGGCACTGGATCATCCTCCACAATTCTTTTTTTTTTAAATTATTTATTATTTATTTTAGAGTGACAGACACAGAGAGAAAGACAGATAGAGGGAGAGAGAGAGAATGGGAACGCCACGGCTTCCAGCCTCTGTAAACGAACTCCAGACGCATGCGCCACCTTGTGCATCTGGCTAACGTGGAACCGGGGGAACCGAGCCTCGAACCAGGGTCCTTAGGCATCATAGGCAAGCGCTTAACAGCTAAGCCATCTCTCCAGCCCATCTTTCACAATTATTGTGGGAGGAGGAGCCAAACAGTGCACCGCATGGTTCGTTTTGCTGGTTCGCTTGCACATTACACTGAACAAAACAAATAGGTTAATCGGTCTGTCTTGGAGGGAACATGTCAGCCCTTGCTAATAAGGACCTTACAACTGTGGCAGGAAAAAGGAGCCTCATTTCATATGCTGGGACATATTTGAATACCATGGCTTTCATTTGTCTTTTTTTGGAAGGTTTTTATTACTTTATTTATTTATTAGAGAGTGACAGAGAGAGAAAGAGGCAGATATCTAGAGAATGGGGACACCAGGGTCTACAGCCTCTGCAAAATAACTCCAGATGCATGCACCACCTGCGTCTGTCTTATGTGGGTCCTGGAAAATCGAGCCTCCAACCGGGGTCCTCAGGCTTCACAGGCAAGTGCCTAACCCCTAAGCCATCCCTCAGGCCCCATAATTTGCCATTTTTAGAGTCCCAAGTGCTTTGCAGTGACAACCCAGTAGTCCTGAGGGCTTTCGCAGAGATACTCTGATCTCCCCCTTCGGGACAGGACAGAACATGGCCATTTTGTTTTGGGGGTAAAATTCTAAATGACACTTTGCCTTGAATGCCAACACCCATTTTTTCTTACACAGGTTGGAGCTGATTTCTTCTTTACCAAGGAAATCCTTAGATTACTCGGGCTCTCCTTAGGTCTGTCAAGTCACTCGTTCAGGCATGGTCAGGTGCATAACAGGGTCCAGGTGAGGCTGGAGGCACACTGAATATGACCCAGGCTGGAAGCCACAGTCAGTCTGTCAGCACCTCCCCCTCTGTCCTGCTGCACTGGGTGACAGAGCCTCTTCTCTGCTGCCTTATCCAGGGCGCAGGCGCTGCTTGTTTACGGCTCTTGAAACACATTATGTGCAAAAGCAGGCAGGCCACTTGAGCTCCGACCTGCATCCCTCACGCTGCAGTTGTTTTAAGCGATGGCATTAGAAACCTGCACATTCTGAGAGCACAGGAGAGAAGGACCCTGACGACCCCCCTCCCCAAGTCCACTTCCCCTTCCAGGACATGTGCTGGCCAGGAATGAGTTCTGTGGCTCCCTTCAAGGGGAGGCTGGCAGGCTTGGAGAGGGAGGACACTACCATGCCTGGACCCAGCAGACCAGTGTGACCAATTTTTAGAAAATATACTGACTGAACCTACTGAGTTATCATCTCTGATGCTGTTCTAGGAAGCTGCCCAGAGCTAAAGCTCACAGTAAGGAGGAAGAGCACAGTGACCCAATCAAAGCATTGCAACATTGGTGAAAGACGGTATTCATTACCTACTGAGGAAGCAACCAACAAAAAATGATTGGATCTTTTAACTTGTTTGAGTAGCACAGATCACACTTACTGACATAAACCCATGTGATATCCAGTTAATAAATGCAATGAATTTAATATAAAATCTAAAACGTCCATTTTGTGAATGAGTCTAACTTAATGTAATGTGACATTAGAGGAAACCTGTAATATAATTTTAAATATATCTTAGTCGGAAGAAAAGGATTTAAACCTTCAGAGACTAAAATGAATTCTTACCTTTGTTGCTCTTGGGGGGAATTGCAATGCATTTTTTTCAACACATTCATGATGCATTTCCATATACCTGTGTGTAGAGCACCATAAGAGAAAGTTACTACCTTCATGCTGATACAAAAGCATTTGACAACCACATTTGTGAACTCAAGTTCCAGAACAGCGCCACATCTGCTGCACCTACTTTCTCCTGGGTGGACAGATAACCACTCCTGTGATCATAGGGGGCTGGAATGTGGCAGGATCAGGGCCATGTTACCTTGGCAAACTTTAGCCAATTAGCCATTTATTGCCCACGTCTGTGTCTGATCTAACATCCTGGTGGCTATCAGGATGTTGATTAGCAGGTCACCGACTTCCACCAACCCAAGGACTAAGAATGTCATCAGAGAGCATCTGAAGCCCTATAGAGCAGACCTCCCACCACCCACCCTTGGCTGTAACCTGCCCACCTCCTGGTCAGCCAAAGTATTTGAAAAGTGCCTTGATTTATGACATGACTTTCTTTTGTCATATAGCTATAAAATCAGCATGAAATTGTTAACCCATGGGAACATGGTGTCACGGAGATTTGGCAGTTCAGAAATAGTCTTTGGACTCCAGACCCGGAATATGGATCCAGATTTAACCACAGAATTGGATAAGCCAAATCAAGAAGAATGATTTATAAACTGTTACATTTGTATTCAAAATATCAGGATGGTCTGGAGAGATGGCTTAGCAGTTAAGGCACTTACCTCTGAAGCCTAAGGACCCATGTTCAATTCTCCAGGTCCCACATAATCTAAACACACATTGATGCAAGCGTGCAAGGTCACACGTACACAAGGGGACACACGTGTCTGGTCTACAATTGCAGTGGCTGGAGGCCCTGGCATACCGATTCTCTCTCATGCTCTCTCTTGCACAATAAAAGGCTAGTTTGTGGGCTTGCCTCAAAAGAAACATGGCAGGGACACAGGGGGGAGGAAGGGTTGGAGAACAGAGGAAGGGAGAGCGGATAAAGCTTTGTTGTCCGCGAGCCTATCTGGGAGCACGAACATGGGGCCTGGAGACAAATAGGAGAACAAGGATGTCTCCATTAAGGCATGTGCTCTCAAAGATATCCAAAGTCCAGAAAAATCGTGACAGAGAAGTATCCCTCCTCTCTCTGCAAGCATGGGGACCCAGACGTGGAGGTGTGAGCAGCTAAGGAGCTGGAAAGGATGTTGTCTTCAGACAGCCCAATAAGTTATTTCCAGTCAAGGCCCCAGCTAAAACTAGAGAGGAATTGGGGAAATGAGCAAAAGTGCTGCTTTTTGGGCTGGAGAGATGGCTTAGCGGTTAAGCGCTTGCCTGTGAAGCCTAAGGACCCCGGTTCGAGGCTCTGTTCCCCAGGTCCCACGTTAGCCAGATGCACAAGGGGACGCACACGTCTGGAGTTCGTTTGCAGAGGCTGGAAGCTGTGACGCGCCCATTCTCTCTCTCTCCCTCTATCTGTCTTTCTCTCTGTGTCTGTCACTCTCAAATAAATAAATTTTAAAAAAATTTTAAAAAAGTGCTGCTTTCTTAGTGAACGTGGTATCAACACAAGGGTGAAGGAGATAGAAGCAAAAGATGCCTAACAACTACCAAACCAGATAGTCACAGAGGCTCTGAAGACCTAAAACAAACCCATCATGGCTCAGGAAATTTGCGAAGACAGACAGGAAGTTTGTTAGAGCCACATGTTGGACTATTATGCACAGAGACACTGCCTATTACCCATAACTGATGGCTACCCCCAGAGTGCACGACCCTCATTCCCCAATTAGGAGGCTCCATGCAGAGGAGAGAGGACAGGGAGGATTCTAACAATGGTACCAACATGGCTGATTAAACACTGTGTACATAACTGACTTAAAAAAAAAAAAAAACAACTTAGGGTTAACTCGTTTAAGAATGAGTAACCAGGAGAGAGTAAACATGGTATCTGCTAAATTGGACAACTTAAGACCCAATCAGATAACTAGAAAACTCAGTCACATGACACTATGCCTTATTGGTATTAAATGGATAATGTTGTGGTCTGTAAGGACAAGGGCCTTAAAAGTCCTTGGATTGAAAGTCCTGGGACTACATATTTGTAATATAACACGTATGTATCATATATGAGTTTCTGGGTTCACTGCCCAGGATCGCAAAAGAAAGGTCCTAAAATACAGAATTCTGTACCCACAGCTACATTAACTTTATCTAGCATTTTACTTGGTTTCTGACAGATACATCAGCTAGCTTAAACTCATTCCAACTTACTGAACTTTCAGTGGATATTGAGGTATAATATAGTTGTAACAATTCAAAAAGCATCCAATAGGTTTGGAGCGATGGATTGGTGGTTAAGGAGTTTGCCTACGAAGCCAAAGGACACACGTAAACCAGATGTACGTGGTGCTGCATGCATCTGGAGTTCGTTTACAGCAGCTGATATCATAGTGTGCCCATTCACTCCCTCACTCTCGGTCTTTCTTTCCCCTTTCCCCTCTCTTGCTCAAATACATAAAACAAATTTTTAAAAACTTTAAAAAAACCCAATAAACATTACCTATCATTTCAATGTAAGCACGTACTTGTCAAGGCTGTCCATTAAAATGTAGTAACGCAGAGTATGTCCAGAAGTGTCTATCAAACCATCATCACCACCATGCTCAAGAAAAGCTCATATTTTTTGATTGATGTATTATAGCATGGAAGAGAGCAGTTCTAAAATAGCAGAGACATAAAAGTGTATAAACTAGTATTCCAAAATATTTTACCAGCTTATATCTCTTGTCTGTATTGAATGACTCATAACACCTAAGGACAGACATGCACATCCTATTGTAGAGTATTCATATTATTTTCAAGTCTAAAATGGACAAATTAGTAAATGGCCTCTTGTCCACTTGGGAAAACTAAGAAGATTTCCCACTTTTATATATATATATATATTTTTTTTTTACTTTTCCAATGTAGGGTCTTTCTCTGGGTCAGGCTGACCTGGAATTCACTATGTAGTCTCAGGGTGGCCTTAAACTCAAAGCAACCCTCCTGCCTCTGTCGCCCAAGTGCTGGGATTAAAGGCATGCACCATCATGTCTGGCAAGTTATTTTTGTAATTTTTATTAATATTTTCCATGATTATAAAAAAAATCCCAGGTTAATATCTGGCAACTTTTAATAATATTTTATTTTTATATATTTGAGAGAGAAAGAGGGAGGACGTGAGGAAGGGAGCTAGAGAGATTGAGTGAGAGAGAGACATAGAGAGAGAATGGGCATACCAGGCCTCTAAGACTGCAAATGAACTCCAGATGTGAGCGACCCTTGAGCATCTGGCTGACGTGGGTCCTGGACAACCAAACCTGGCTCCTTTGGCTTTGCAGGCAAATGCCTTAACCGCTAAGCCAGTCCTCTACCCACAGCAACTTGTACATAAGGGGCAATCACTATGCTGAGGTTTGACCACAAGTTGCTAAATATATAAATGAAGATTTCTTCCGTACCCTAATGCAGTATTTTACAACTCATAACTAGCAAAAGGTCAAAAATGAAAGACTAAATCAATTTAAGAATCAATTAGAAACATATAGTAAATATTAGAGTAGTTACAGTTAATGAGACTAATCACCATATACTTGCTCCTGATTGAATTTCTATATAAATAATTTTAAAATCAACATGCACGCTGGACAGACTGGCTTAGTGGTTGAAATACTTGACTGTAAAGACTAAGGACCCATGTTTGACTCCCCAGATCCCACATTAGCCAGACATATAAGGTGGCGCAGGCCTGCAGTTTGATGACAGTGGCCAGAGGCCCTGGCGAGCTCATTATCTATCAAGCTATTTAAAAACTGCCAGTCTGTTTGGCAGGCCCCCCAAAAAAATTAGCCGGCAAGAATATACCATGATGGCTGCAGACACAGCTTAACAGTGAAGGCACATGCCTGTAAAACCTAAGGATCCAGGTTCAATTCTCCAGGTCCTATATAAGCAAAGTGCACAAGGTGGCACAGGCATCTGGAGTTCATTTGCAGTGGCTAGATGCCCTGGTGTGCCCATCCTTGCTCTCTCTCTCTCTCTCTAATAAATAAGTATTTTTTTTTAAAAAAAGAATATACTCTGAGTCTCATATCATAAAATATATCTGGTGTTGAGATATGTTCCCCATTTCATCCAAAACTTGCCATTTGGAAAGATGTTGTTCAGCAGATTCTTCAGGATTGAAATTCTCTCCTGAGGAGAGAAGGGAGGCTCTGATTCAGGAAGCCAATTCTGTGAGACCTGAACACTGAAGGTCATGCAACTCCCTCAAGGTTTTGTTAATGACATGGTGAAACATTCCTTCCTGGGGGCGGAGGGGAAGAAAGAAACTTTTAGAGACTCAGGAAGTCAGCAAGTCTCTGAAAGGACTGCAAGACCACATCCTAAAGATAAATAAAGGGGATACAGGGCTGGAGAGATGGCTTACCCATTAATGCGCTTGCCTACAGCCATGTTCTGCTCTCCAGATCCCAGGTGTGCCCAACACACAATGGTGAGACCAGAGCAAGGCTGCACATGCCCACTAGGTGGTCCAAGTGACTGGAGTTCCATTGCAGCTGTTTAGGGACTGTGCGCCAACTCTCTCTGCCTCTCTCTCTCTCTAAAATAAAATAAAATATTTTAAAGGTAAAACAACAGCTTGAAACTGCCTCTTGGGCTTGCAGTGTGTGGGGACTCTCTGATTGAGCTGCCTGCAAGTGGCCCAATGCTCTCAGGACTCTCCAAGCAGCCGAGCTGCCTGCAGATTGTGCAGTGGGCTCTAGAGGCATGCTTTTTGTGAGGTGGCAAGAAGGCTGTGGTGGCCTTTTCTGTGATGTGCCAGCCTTTGAGTCATTTATTGCTTCTACAAGCAATCGCTCATTTTTCTGTGAAAAGAACCCCATTAAACTCACTGGTAGTTGCAGTTAATGGGACTAATCACCATGTGCTAGATCCTGATTGAATTTCTATATAAATAATTTTAAAATCAACATGCCACCTCGGGAGATTGCCTTAGTGGTTGAAGTACTTGCCTGCAAAGCCTAAGGACCCATGTTTGACTCCCCAGATCCCATATAAGCCAGACACATAAGGTGGCAAATGCCTGGAGTTTGATGACAGTGGCCGGAGGCCCTGGCCTGCCAATTATCTATCTGACTCTTGAAAAACTGCCAGTCTGTTTGGCTTGCCTCAATAAATTCAACCTGAAAAAATATACCCAGAGGGCTGGAGAGACAGCTTAGCAGTTAATGCACATGGCTGCGAAGCCTAAGGATCCAGGTTCAATTCTCCAGGTCCTACATAAGACAGATGCACAAGGTGGCACATGCATCTGGACTTCAGTTGCAGTGGCTAGATGCCCTGGTGTGCCCATCCTTGCTCTCCCTCTAATAAATAAATAATATAAAAAATATATACTCTAAGTCCCATATAATAAAATATGTTTAGTGTTGAGGAATGTTCCCAATTGCACCAAACTTTGCCAGTTGTAAAGCTATTGTTCAACACATTCCTCAGGATTGAAATTTTCTCCAGAGGAGAGAAGGGAGGCTGTGATTCAGGAAGTCCAGACTGGGAGACCTGAAACCTGAAGGTCATGCAGCTCCCTCAAGGTTTTGTAAATGACAAAGTGAAACATTCCTTCCTGGGGGGTGGGCAGAATAAATTAACTTTCAGAGACTTAGGATGTCAGCAAGTCTGGGAAAGGCTTGCAAGACCACACCCTAAAGCTAAATGAAGGGGAAAACAGGGCTGGAGAGATGGCTGAGTGGTTAAGGCACTTGCATACAGCCATGTTCCGCTCTAGATCCCAGGTATGCCAGACTCACAATGGTGAGTCAAGTGCAAGGTTGCACGTGCCCACTATGTGGTGCAAGTGTCTGGAGTTCCATTGCAGCGGCTGAGGGCCTGTGCTCCAACTCTCTCTCTGTGTCTCTGTCTCTCTCACATTCTCTAAAAACATAAAATAAGCAGGGCGTGGTGGCACACGCCTTTAATCCCAGCATTCTGGAGGCAGAGTGAGGAGGACTGCCATGAGTTCAAGGCCAACCTGAGACTACGTAGTTAATTCCAGGTCAACCTGAACCAGAGTGAGACCTTACCTCGAAAAATCAAAATAAGTAAATAAAATAAAAAATGCTCTAAAGGTAAAACAACTGCTTGAAACTGACTCTTGGGCTTGGAGCAAGTGGTGCAGTGTGCTGGGACTCTCTGACTGAGCTGCCTGCAAGTGGTCCAATGCACTCAGGACTCTCTGAGCAGCCGAGCTTGTGCAGTGGCCTCTAGAGGCACACCTTTTGTGAGGTGGCATGTAGGCTGTGGTGGGCTTTTGCGTGATGTGGCAGCCTTTGAGTCATTTATTGCTTTTACAAAGAATCCCTCATTCTTCTCTGTGAAGAACCCCGATAAACTCACTGGTTACCCCTAAGATGTTTTTGGCAGTCATCCTTTGCTCTGTCATCTATGGCCCTATCAGGGGAAAAGATGTGTATTTGGGTCATCTCAGGGAAACAAAACTCCCACGAAAGAAAGATCTAAAGTAAAACTAGACTTATGGGAAAATAGGAATTCTCATTGGATTGGACAGATGGCTTGGCAGCTAAACTGCTTGCCTGCAAAGGTTAAGGACCCAAGTTCAATTCCCCAGTACCCATGTAAGCCAAATGCACATGATGGTGCATGCAAATGGAGTTCATTTGCAGAGCATAGAGAAAATTGCCTCCAATTCTCTGTCTTTGCTGTTTCTCTCCCTTTCTTTCTCTCTAAAAGAAATGAAATAAAAATAAATTTAAGAGATGGATAAATAGCTTCGTGGTTAACACACTTTCCTGTGATGCCTAAGGACACTAAGGAACGAAGGTTCGATTCCCCTTACCCACTTAAGCTATATGCACAACATGGCCTGTGCATCTGGAGTTCGGCTGCAGGGCCTGGAAACCCTGGATAATCCATTCTCTCTTTCACTCTCTCTCTCTCAAATAAGTAAATATATAAACATTTAAAAATAAATTTTAAGATTCCCTTTTTTCATTCACTTGAGATATCTTCTTTAAAGAAAAAGGATCCAAGCCAGGCGTGGTGACACATGCCTTTAGTCCCAGCCCTCTGGAGGCAGAGGTAGGAGAATCACTGTGAGTTTGAGGCCAACCTGAGACTACGTAGTGAATTCTAGTGAGCTAAAGTGAGACCTTACCTCGAAAAACTAAACTAAAGAAAAATAAATTTCAAGCACATGGGTAGCGGTGAGGTAAAGTGATTTTCGAAAGAATTTCTGCTCAACATAGCCATCCAAAGGAAAAATATATAAGAAGCAGAGGAAGAAATTCTACAAAATGATTAAGAACTTCATTGTACATTTAAAATTTAGTAAAAATTTTATGTTTTATAGTTACACTGACATTAAACTGATTTAGTTAGGATCATAATTGAATAATAAAAGTCACTACAAATTACAATCAGTAAGAAAATGAGACCTGAGCCCTGGAATACGCTACTATTTCATACTGAACCTGAAGAATTGTTCTATATCTGTATCTGTTCTTCAGTTCAGTGACTTTCACCGTATGTCTGTGTGCATCAGTTAATCTTCTGACTATTGACTTAGTATTTCTGACATGAGCATTTGTTACCACTTGAAAACACCAGGAAGCTTTTGTTGTTGTTGTTGTTGTTTTAAAGGATAAATGAGCACTGGAGAGATTGCTCAGCAGTTACGAACACTTTCGGTGTAAGCGCGAGGACCAGAGCAGGCCTGAGAACCTACTCAAGTTTGCTCCTCTGTGCTCACAGAAACAGCCGGCCATGGCCAAGCCCCTCTGTCACCCCAGTCCTGTGGGGAGCCGACACTTGTGTCACAGGTGTTCATGTAAAGATGGCAAGCTTAGTGACCAGTGAGAGACTGTGGTTCAAATAAGAATGGGCGACCCCTTCTATCTCTCTCTGTCTCTCTGTCAAATAAAAAACATAAAAATAATTGTGTTTTAAAAAATCCTCGGGCTGTAGAGATGGCAGCGCTTATGCACTTGCCTGTGAAGCCTAACGACCCTGGCTCGAGGCTCGATTCTCCAGGACCCACGTTAGCTACATGCACAAGTGGGCACACACATCCGGATTTCGTTTACCTTGGCTGGATGCCCTGTTGCACCCATTCTCTCTCTCTCTCTTTCTCTCTCTCCAACTGCCTCTTTCTCTCTCTGTCATTCTCACATAAATAAATAAAAATACACAAAAAAATTTTATATGTGTGGAGGGCTGGTTTGGTGATTAAGGCATTTGCCCGCAAAACCAAAGGATCCAGGTTCAATTCCCCAGGACCTTCGTTAGCCACATGCACAAGGTCCTGCATGCATCAGGAGTTCATTTGCAGGGGCTGGAGACCCTGGTGCACCCATTCATCCTCTCTCTCTCTTTTCCCTCATTTTCTCTCCCTCTGTCTTTCTCTGTGTCAAATAAAGAAAATATAAATAAATCAATAAGAATGGGTGGAAGAGCAGCGGCCAGTGCATGAGGCACTCTGTGGGCACATAAACATGCATGCACCAATTTCCACAAAGACAGACAGACAGACAGACAGCCCTCAACACATCCACACACACTCAGAGAGCATGAAGCCTACCTCTTCCACTTGCGCTGGCATTCACCTTCGCCTTCGTGAGCAGGATCGCCGCTACCTGCACATTGTCCTTCACCACAGCAGCTATGAGTGGCGTGAAGCCGTCCTGGGAAAACACAAAAGTAACTACCAGCTCACAGAACCACATGCGTCTCAAGTCTGCGGAAAATGTTAGAAAAGCCCCTATGCGAGTGAATATGGAAAGAGGAGAAGGAACAGTAATCTCCACTCCTCTCTCACCCACATGCTAAGGTACTGGGCTCCTCCCTGGGAAATCCTCCTCCCCTCTGGGGCTGTCACTCGAATGACAGTCCTCTCCAAAACACACTGCAAAACCTCACTGACTCGCAGAATTCTGTTTCTAGCAGACAATTCATCATGGTATTTTGGCTCCATGAGGTTTTTCACAAAAACCTTCAACACAGTGCCTATTTTGAATGACCATCCATTTCTGTTTCTCTTTTTTTGGAAAATTTTGTACATGTACATACTACGGAGTACTTTCCTCAAAGTGCCCTTTCATTACCTTTGCTTGTCCCTCTCCCCTGTTCCGCATCCACTGAGAAAGAACTGTTTGTGCTTGTGTGCATGGTGGTGGCTGCACGTTTGTGCACTTGGCCGTGCTTTCCTTTCTCAAGGTCTGATGATTCCCAGGTCTCTGCTCACATACAGGATGGAGGTCACAGGCATGCATGCCCTTGACTGCTCATGTGGGCTCTGGCATTACAACTCGGGCAGTATCGGGCCCCTTCAGGCCCTCATACCTGTGCAGGTAGCATATTTAACAGCTGTACCACCTTTCCAGCCTAACTCCCTCTTTAATTTTTTTTGTTTATTTTTATTTATTTATTTGAGAGCCACAGACGGAGAACAAAGAGGCAGACAGAGAGAGAATTAGAGAGTGGACCTCCAACCATTGTAAACGAACTCCAGATATGTGTGCCCTCTTGTGTATCTGGCTAATATGGGTCCTGGGGAATGGAGCCTCGAACTGGGGTCCTTAGGCTACACAGGCAAGCCCTTAACCACTAAGCCATCTCTCCAGGCCCTGACTCCTTCTTTAAATATGGCCTCATTTAAAGCCCAGTAAGTGGATTGCAGAGATGGTTCAGCAATTAAAGGGCCCACCTGCAAAGCCTAAAGCCCTGGGTTTGATCCCCAGTACCTATATAAAGCCAGATGCACGAGCTGGCATATGTGTCTGGACTTTGTTTGCAGTGTTGGAGGCCATGGTACACCCGTTCTCTATCTTTTCATTCTTTGTCTTCCTCCTGCTCTCAAATACATAAATAATAACAGGTAAAAAATATAAATGAAAGCCCAACTTCTTTTTAATACAAGACTACCTGTTATAAAATTGCTCAAGACCTTTTCAATGATAGTGGATGAGTGATAGTGGGATGAAAAAGAGTATTACACTGCAAGCCAGTAAATATGGGAAAAACTACTTTTATTTATTTTTTTTTTTTCTGGTTTTTCGATGTAGGGTCTCACTCTATCCAAGGCTTACCTGGAATTCACTCTGAATTTCCAGGGTGGCTTTGAACTCAAGGGGATCCTCCTACCTCTGCTTTCCAAGTGCTGGGATTAAAGGTTTGAGGATCAATTTGGGGTCCTTAGGCTTCCCAGGAAAGCACCTTAAAAGCTAAGCCATCTCCCCAGTGAACACGCTTTACTTTCCAAAATATAGAGGTATAGGAAGAAGGACAGGTTATAGGTATTATTGGATAGGAAGGATTGAAATAAGTATTATTTGATCAATCTACAGTTCTTCCAGAAATATAAACAAGCATATATTTAAATGGGGACTTATGTAGCAATATAGCACAGGCTAGCCTCACTCTTTCTATGTGTCAGACACAAACCTTAAACTCATGATCCTCTTGTATCTACCTGCAGAATGCTGGGATTACAAGGAATGCACCACTATAGCAGTTTTAATTTTTGTGATCATTGAATTCACATGCTACACTTTACAAAATGAATGAATAAATGACGTGTGTGTGTGTGTGTGTGTGTGTGTGCGTGTGTGCGTGCGTGTGTTTGTGTGTGATAACTCACTCTACCCAGGCTGACCTAGATCTCACTCTATAATCCCAGGCTGGTCTTGAACTCACAGTGATCTCCTGCCTCTGCCTCCTGAGTGCTAAGAATAAAGGCATGCACCACTATGCCCAACTAAACAAATAGTTTTTAATGAGGTGTTCTGTCAGAATGAAACACTTCCGAGGAGTAAGGACATAAATTTTCAGAACTTTCCCCTGGACGTTGTATTGCATGATCTAACTGAGAAACAAAGAAGCAGAGAAACTGAACTTCAGTCTCATCACTTATTCACATATCCAGTTTCTTATATCATCTGCCCCAAAGGCAAAGCCACTGGTTGTAAATTTCATTTATTTTGCTCAGTAGGGGCAGATAGGGCCTTGGAAATTGAAAGTAGAACTTCAGTTCATTACACAAAAAGCATGGGCTGGAGAGATGCCCTAGCGGTTAAGGTGTTTGCCTGTGGAGCCCAAGGACCCAGGTTTTGTCTCCAGTATCCACATAAGCCATATGCACAAGTAGGTGCATGTGTCTTAAATTCATTTGCAATGGCTTGATCCTCTGGTGAGCACATTTTCTCTATCTGTCTCTTTCCACTCTGTCTCTCTCAAAATGCATAAATAATTCAACGAAAAAAGTACCAATTCATCCACCTACATTGAGACATGTAGATTTGGCAGCAGAATTTAAACTCATATGTAAATGGTTCTTTTTTTTAAATTTATTTGACAGCGAAAGATGGAGAAAGAGGGAGAGAGAGAAAGAGAGAGAGAGAGAGAGAGAGAGAGAATAGGCACGCCAGGACCTCCAGTCACTGCAAAGGAACTGCAGATGCGTGCGCCCCATTGTGCATCTGGCTAACATGGGTCCTGGGGAGCCAAGCCTTCAACCGGAATCCTTTGGCTTCACAGGAAAGCGCTTAACCACTAAGCCATCTCTCCAACCCATGTAAATGGTTCTTTCTGACAGGAGAGGGCCATGTGTCAAGAAATTATTTGATTCTCCCTGTTTTCCACATAAGCACTTCAAAGTTTGCCTCAAAGTCCTAAATATGGTTGTGTTTATAACTCAATAATTTCCTTCCTTCCTTCCTTCCTTCTTTCTTCCTTTTTCCTTCTCTCCCTCCCCCATCCATTCTTTCCTTTCTTTGTTTATTAATTTTCTGGGGTGGGGGTTCGAGGTATGGTCTCACTCTAGCACAACTGACCCAGAATTCACTATGGCATCTCAGGGTGGCCTCAAACTCATGGTGATCGTCCTACTTCTGCTTCCCGAGTGCTGGGATAAAAGGCGTGTGCCACCATGTGCTGCCAATTGTTTTTCTTAACCTAAGACTTACTATGTTCCCATTTAAACAAATTATTTTTCTATGATCATTTATTTAAAAAATGAAACCTTTTTGTGCTATTGTTCAATTATCTAGTTTCCAATTTAGCATACAATTTTCTGCACATTTTCCATTCTGCCTGATTTAGCCTCAGCTGAGAGAGCTAAAGCATTTTCACATCACTCATCAGCACCAACAAGACATAAACTTATCATGAAATGCTTTGGTTTTGTTTGGATTTTCAGCTCCAGGCTGATTTCAGGGAAAATTCTGTTTTCTGTCTTGATTTAACTAACTGAAAATAAACTTTGGAAAAATACAGCAAATTTTTAGTTTTATTTTGAAACATATTTGGAAAAAATATATTTATATATTTACCTTTAACTTATCCATTGTTTTCTCTAATATTTTGCATATATGCACACAATATATTTGTACCCAGCTCCCTGTAAAAATTCCTTTGTCTATTTTACACCTTTGATACGTTTTTTGGGGGGGGTGTGGGAAATTGAGTTAGGGTCCCACAATCACCAAGGCTGACCTAGAATTTAGTATGTAAACTTAATAGCGGCCCTGAACTCATGGCAATCCTCCTACCTCTGCCTCCAGAGTGCTGGGATTAAATACAGGTGCCACCACACCTGGCTACATTTGAAACTTTTTTTTTTTTATTTAACAGAGAAAGAGGGAGGGGGGAGAGAGGGAGAATGAATGGGCATGCCATGGACTCCAGCCACTGCAAATGAACTCCAGACAAGTGCGCCCACTTGTGCATCTGGATAACATGAGTACTGTTGTATCAAACCTGGTTCCTTTGGCTTTGCAGGCAAAGTTCTTAACTGCTGAGCCATCCCTCAAGCCCCCATTTGAAACTTTATAATCAAGGAATGACTGAACTTCTCCATGTGGAAAATGGAGTGACACATGCTACTGCTGGAAGAAATGTTCTTCAAGTACTTTGTAAGTGAGGTTGGTCATGCTTACCTTCGCTTTGACTTCAGGATCTGCATGGTATTCCAGCAAAGTGGTCACCATTGCAGGTCATCGTTGTAGATGGCACAGTGAAGGGCCGTGTTCTTCTTGGCATCGGCGGCCTTGGGATTAGCACGACACTGCAGTAAGATCTTCACACAGGCTTCATGCTGGTGCTGTGAGGCCTGTGGGGATTGTACCAACAGAATACATTATCAATTCAAGGAATTCCAGAAAAGCTGTCTACAAGTTTCTCCCAATGGCTATGCGTAATTGCCATATATTCATCTTATTCTGGGATTTTTAAAAAAATTTTATTACCATTTTCCATAATTATAAAAAATAACTCCATGTTAATTCTGTGATAATAAAAACTTGTGTTATTTATTTATTTATTTATTGAACAGTGACAATAGATATGTGTAAGTGCCATAAATTCATTTTATTATATGATTTAAAAATGTTTTACTTATTTATTTATTCATTTATTTATTTCAGAGTGACACAGAGAGAGAGAGAGAGAATGGACATGACAGGGTTTCAGCCACTGCAAAGGAACCTCAGATGGGTGAGGCCCCTTGTACATCTGGATAAAATGGGTCCTGGGGAATCGAGCCTCAAACCGGGGTCCTTAGGCTTCACAGGCAAACGCTTAACCATTAAGCCATCTCTCTAGCCCATACTGTATCATTTTTCAAAAAGACATTTCAGGCACAGAGTCTACATCTTAGGATGAAATCAGATTTTCTAAGGAGTCCAGGTTTTTTGATTCACAATCGTACTGTCTGAGGTTCCAGTAGGCTAGGATTACAAGCCTGAACCACCACACCAGTTGCTCTAAACGTCTAGGCCATGTCCACTTCACGCTGAGAGTGTGGGCTAGTCTTTCCCTTAATCAGAGGTGTGCATCTGTCAGTATCACATGCATTGATCTCACACTTCCTCTTTAGAAAGAGATGCCACTTCTGGGTGGCCCTAATTAAATGCATAGTGCAGTGTGGTTCTGTGGAAAGGAGACAGGTTTGAAAAATAAGATAGAGTATCACATCAAAACAACCATCCAGGTAACTGTAAAGATTGAGGATCACAGAATTGATATTACACTGTACAAATAGTATGACATTTATATGTGGACTGACATATATATAGGCTCATTTGTTTAGTTGAGACGAGGCTGCAGCACGTGCCAGCAGGCATCTGCCACTGAGCTGTGTCCCTGCCCTGGCCAACAAAGCTGAACTCAAGGAACATGATGTTGAGGTTTAGTTCGGACGACACTGGAATCCTTTCACCTCTGTTAGTTAACACTCGCTTCTTCTTAGTTTAGCTGTGAACTCGACAGCTCAGTTCCCCCATCCATAAATCGGGGATTGAAAATTGTAGCTATGTTACAGAAAACCATGGGGACGCTTCAGTGGGAATATATGGGGCGTCATGAGAACTGTTCCTAGCACATGGCAGCTCACTCTTCATTACATATTATACTCACTACTACTAACAAACATATATATTATATATATTTTTGGCTTCTTGAGGTAGAGTATCACCCTAGACCAGGCTGAACTGGAATTCACCATGGAGGCTCATGGTCACCTCGAACTCACGGTGATCCTCCTACCTCTACCTCCTGAGTGCAGGGATTAAGGGCGTGTGC
Source organism: Jaculus jaculus (assembly GCF_020740685.1). Classification (NCBI taxonomy): domain Eukaryota; kingdom Metazoa; phylum Chordata; class Mammalia; order Rodentia; family Dipodidae; genus Jaculus; species Jaculus jaculus. The sequence continues at coordinate 15,370,431 of NC_059115.1, read as the reverse complement.
CACCACGTCCAGCGCAGGCACATTTTACATGAGTAATAATAAAATTATTCAAAATGTAGAGATATGATTTAAGAGTTTTGTATTTTAACAACTGTGAGATGTTCCTTTCAGTTTTAATCTGAGACAGCTATGGAGACCTTAATTGTGCTATATCCTTCACTCCAATCTCCAAGTAGTGGGATTGTGGGCCAGCACACCCATGCTTGGTTTAAAATGCCCACGAAAACACACGGGAACCCCTATGGTCTGGAGATGCCACTTAGAACTCATGATGTATACAACTATAATTCATATGAATTGAAACATTTTTCTTAATAACCAAAACAAAATGAAGGGTCATCATACATTCAGCATTTCCCTGGTAAAAGGTCACTACGCCTGTGGCACTTCTAGCTAACACAATGGAATTTCAGTAAATTATATTTCTCAAAAGAATTATAGATAAAGTGGGTTGGCTAATAAAATAACTGTAAACAAAGAATCCTCACTTTGATCTACAAGAAGCATTAAGCCCAAGGGAGGACAGGCTGAAATGAGTAAGTACAGAAACCCCACTATGTAATTGATAAGAGTCTCTCTCAAATTTGGTGTGATAACTGGTACAAACAGGGCGTGGGAGGGGTGGGGGGGAGACTATAAGAGAATTTGGAAACCAGCTAAGGGTTCATGTTTGTTTCGACTCTCTTATAAAAGCCTGGTGTCCAGACCCCTCCAGGGTGTGCAGCACCAGGTGCTGAAGCCTATGGTGGGAAGAAGACCCAGCATCCTCTGTGAAAGCAGCTCTCTGGGCCCCCTTCTCTCCCCTCCAGTGAGCCAAGCCCAGGAGGGAGGCACTTCTCTCCCTTTAGGCCCTGCTGCCCACCGCCCCGTCCTGGGAGTCACACCTGTGGACCCTCTTACCTCTTGTTCTTGTCCGATTGGCTAATTAGTTTGTTCTTCATTGTGAGCAAACTATGTACCTGGTCTAAGTTCCCCTGGCTTGCTGCTTTGTGGAAGTTTTCAACAGGCTTGTTCCCTGGCAGGTAACAAGGCTTGTCTAGGTTTAAAGTGCTCCAAGGAAGCAAGAACTTCTCCATGGTACAGGCTGTGGCCTTAGTGGCCCCTTCTTTCCCATGAGTCTACTTTAGAAGGGCACATGTTAGGATGACGTATTGTGTTCTCTCTTGGGTCAGAACACTCGACAAAAAGCAGCTGTTGGTAGAAAAACATGTATTTAGGCTTACAGTCTCTATAGGAAGCTTCATAATGGCAGGGAAAGCAGAAGTTGGACGTCATTTTTGGCACAGCAAGTGGAAAACCACAACAAGAAACTAATCTGGGGAGGGGTACTGGGTAGAATGCTCCTCAGCCCGCTCCCCTCCCACCAACATGCTTCCTCCAGCAAGGTTCCCTCCATGTTGCCATCAGCTGGAAACCAAGCATGGGAAATGCGTGCTTTTAGGGAGGATGTCTGACTTAAACCATAAGATTACAATTAATGTTTTTGAGGTACACTTATACCTGGAATCATGGAGGATAGATATAAAGCTTTCCCATTCAATCAATGGGAACAGGAGGCAAGAACTGAGTGTTACAATTGTATATTAGAACGAGACAAGTTGGAACAGTACAAGAGAGATTCCAACATATTTTGGCTGTTCTGCCCAGAAACAAGAACAAACAAACAACAAACTGTATATGGCCAAAGAAAAGAGAATCAACAGTTGAAAGACTACTGTAATAGAACACATGAGAAAGGATGGTACCTAGACTTTAGGGTTTACAGGGTAGGATTTTGGATATGTATAGAAGGTAGAGACTATATAATTCATATAATTGCATTTTGTAATATAAGAGTATATATATTCTGGATTTCCTCAGCACAACAGATGGCCGGCTTAGTGGCTGGGACACCTGCCGGCTCAGCCAAAAGACCCATGTTTTATTCCCCAGGACCCACATAAGCCCACATGCTCTGGGTTTCATTTGCAGTGCCTACAGTCCCTGGCACACCCACACCCATTCCCTCTCTCCCTCTCTCTCTCTGTCTGTCTTTCTCTGCCTCTTTCTCTCTCTCTTTCTCCCTCATAAATGAATAAAATTTAAAAAGCTTTTAAAATATATTCTGGGGTTGCAGAGATGGCTTAGTGGTAAAGCACTTGCCTGTGAAGCCTAAGGACACAGGTTCGAGTCTCCAGATCCCATATAAACAAGATGCACATTGTGGCGCATGTGCCTGGTGTTCCTTTGCCATGGTTAGAGGCCCTGGCATGCTGATTCTTCCCCTCTCTCTCTCTCACACTCCCTCCCTTTATCTCTAATAAATGAATAAAAATAAATAAAATCTTTAAAATATATTCTTTTCCTTCACATAACTTAGAGGTTATATTTCAACCACATACTGAAGAGATTCTGTGAATGCTCTGTAATAGCTCTAGAAGAAATTTTTATCCTTCATTAACATTCCACTCTGTTTTGAAATTTTCTCTTTCTTATACTCATGTTCAAACAAAAATCAGTTTTTAGTAAGGTGATAGAAAATTGGGGATAGAAAATTAACAATTAATATCTAATGCACGGATTAGCTTTTACAATAAGCATGGCTTACCTATGTAGTACAAATTCTAAGTCAGTCTGTGAATCATAAACCTATTTAATAATTCTACAAACACTATCAATCAACCACAAATTTAATTTAAGATTTATTTTCAACCTCATTGCTATAGCTACTATTGTATATACAATGATACATAAACACACACATATATATATGACACAATAGTCTAGCTTTTAAAATGGGAAATACTAAACTACTAATAATAAGTATGTGATTTCCCTTTTAGTATGAAAACAACTGGAATGGTTAGGCTAAAAATGAGAACGGTTCTCTGATCTAGTTTACGATTTCCCACTTTGCCTGAATTGTCAATTTTCATCAGAAATTGTGTAACAGGGTTGGGGATATGGCTGAACAGTTAAGACAAGCCTCATGACCCCACTTCAATTACCCAGATGCACAGGAGGCACATGTGTCTGGAGTTCCCTGCAGGGGCTGGAGGCCCTGGTTTGCCCATTCAATTTCATTTTCTCTCTCTCTGTCTCTCTCTCTGTCTCTCTCTCTGACTCTTCCTCTCAGGTACCTTGGTGGAATGGGGGGTGCACCCATCCCACGCTGCTCCGGGTGATCCCAACGCATGGGCCCTGCCTCCCCCAGGCAGGCGGGAAGCAGCAGGGAGCCGGGGGCGAGGAGCGGGATCATCTGCACCCAGCAGGGAAGGAGCAAGTGCGATGCTCTGGGAGAAGGAAGCCGCGGTCCTGAGCCGACCCCTCAACCCTTCCCACCCAAGGCAACCTCGGGGCCTGACCCAGGTGCCAGGGATGGACCATGGAGGTCAGAGGTGGGCCTGCAGTGGTCAGCGGTCCCTGACTTTCCTCTCATGGACATCCAGATCCTCCCGTGGAAGATGGGCCATGCGGGCGCAGCGCAGACCCGGCCCCACGCGAGGCCGAGGCCCAAGTGCTGTCCACCCTGAGGCCGAGGCCGCCACGCTGGAGAAGCCTGTGAGCTCTGCGCCCGTCTCGCGTCCCCACGCTTTCCCGGCCCAGCTGTCCACTGACCTCCGCCTCCATCCGCCGTCGCGCCCGTGACCGGCCCATGTCCGCGGAGCCACTGCGCATGTCCGCCGCCGCCCTGACGCCGCTGCCCCGCTGGACAACCCCGCGGACCTCGGAGGTGGCGGCGCCCAGCGAGAGCGCGGTGCGCGGACCTTCCACAGCCCGGGACGCCGCCCAGCGCTGCGCGGAGGCCTCGCGGCTCCCGGGGACGGGGTGGGGCAGGACCCGCGGGGCTCACCTCGGACCTGCCTCCCCTGCAGCCTCCGTGGTCATTGGAGTCGGGAAACGCTGAACAGAAGGACCCGGTGGACCAGGTGAGAGGAGAAAAAGCGAGGGAGCGCGATGTCCTGTGCTGCAGAGGGAGAGCTGATGAGCCCCGCCTCCCCGTCCGCCCCGCCCACAGCGCCCCGCTCCCCCAGAGCGCACCCCGCCCTCCTCCACGTCTGCCCCAGACTCCCCCCTCCTGCTTGGAATTGTTCCATTTATGTGAGGGAGAGGGAATGGGGAGCATCATGGCCTCTTGCAGCTACAACCTCCAGACACACGTGCCACTTTGTGCATGTGGCTTTGTGTGGGTTCTGGGGAATCAAACCAAGGCTGGCAGGCGCTTAACTGCTGAGATACCTTCCTCCTTCATTTATTTTATTAATTTATTTACTGGGGATAGAATCAAGGCATGGTGGTACAAACCTTTAATCTCAGCAGTCAGGAGGATCCCTGTGAGGTTGACAGGAGCCTGAGATTACATGTGAATTCCAGGTCAGCCTGGGTTAGAAAGAGAGCCTACTTTGAAAATCCAAAATATAAAAAAGCAAAAAATAAATTTAATAGACAACGCATGAGAATTGGCATGCCAGGGTCTTCAGCCACTGCAAGGAAACTGCATATGCATATGCCACTCTGTGCATCTGGTTTACCGGGTTACCAGGGAATGGAACCTGGATCCTTAAGCTTGCACCCCAGACTGGTCAGTGCTCCACCTTCATGCCGAGAAAAAGCTGACTCCCCTCCCAGTTTCTGTCAATAAACATTCTGTCTGTAGAGATCAAGTCTGATTTTTTTTTTTGCTTTTTCTTATCCTTTCCTAAAGTATCTTTCTAAAGCTTCACTTGACACTCCGAAGTGTTTTTGTATAAAAATAAAATGTTTTGAGCCTATGCTACTAATCTTCTAGGAAATTTTGTGAAAAAAAAAATCTACACTTCACAAATGACCCGAATAAATAATGAAATTCAAAAATACCAACAACAACAACAACAACAAAAAACAGTACGTAAAAGACAGATGTCTCCTTAGTTAAGGTACTTCGCTGTGAAGCCTAAGGACCCAGGCTCAATTCCCCAGTACCCACAAAAAAAAAACTGTGTGCAGAAGGTGGGACATGCGTCTGGAGTTTGATTGCAGCAGCAAGAGGACCTGACACACACATTGTCTCTGTATCTCCCTCTTTCTCTATCTCTCTGGCTCTTCTCCTTGCAAAGAAATAATTTAAAAACAGATCCTCATAATTTCCAAGAACTGAGACATATGTGCTTTCCTTACATAGAATTTGTGCATGATAAATTTGATAAGATTTGCACCCCCAGTAATGGCCACAAGGGTTGGATGATGGTGATGGCTTAGCGGTTAAGCACTTGCCTATGAAGCCTTAGTATCCCGGTTTCAGGCTTGATCCCCAGGGCCCACATAAGCCAGATGTACAAGGTGGTGCATGCATCCGGAGTTCATGTGCAGTGGCTGGAGGCCCTGGTGCACCCATTCTCTGTCTTTCTCTCTCTACCTGTTTCTCTCTCTCTCTGTGTCTGTTGCTCTCAAATTAATAAATAAAAATAAACAAAAATTTAAAAACTTACCAGTCTGCTTCTTATTACTCGTTTGTGTTAATATAATTTTTTTACATTTCATTTTTAATTATGTAAGGGATAAAGAGGCAGAGAAGAGGAAAAGAGATAGAGAGAATGGGCATACCAGGGGCTCCACCCAGTACAAACAAACTCCAGATGCATGTGCCACCTTGGATATGTGGCTTTCATGGGTGATTTGGATTTGAACTTCAGCCCTTTGCTTTCCTGGCAAGTGCTCTGATAGCTAAGCCATTTCCCCAGCCCAGCAGTGAGTTCAATGTCTGTGTGGTAACTTAGCAAGATCCTGTCTTACATGAAACAAACAAAATGAAAAAAAAAAGGAGGATGGGGCCTGGAGAAATGCCTCAGCAGTTAAGGTGCTTGCCCATGACACCCAAAGATCCTGGTTTGATTCTCCAGAACCCTCATAAGCCAGATGTCCAAGGTGCTGCCTGTGTCTGGAGTTGTTTTGCAGTTGCTAGAGGTCCTGGTGTGTATTGTATCCCACCCTGCCTCTCTCTCTTCCCACTATATAGAAAATAAAACAAAACAAAAAAATACTTTGAAAAATCAGATGGGTATTAGGTGAGTGTGTACCAGTAAGATTCTTTGGTGTCACAGGGGTTCATGTAAAGATGGCAAGCTTAGCGATCAGTGAGAGACTGTGGTTCAAATAAGATTGGGTGACCCCTTCCCTCTCTCTCCTTCTCTCTCTTCCTGTCTCCCTCATTCTCGCTGTCAATTAAATAAATAAAAATATGTTATTTTAGGGCTGGAGAGATGGCTTAGCGGTTAAGGGCTTGCCTGTGAAGCCTAAGGACCCAGGTTCGAGGCTCCTTTCCTCAGGTCCCATGTTAGCCAGATGCACAAGGGGGCGCATGCGTCTGGAGTTCGTTTGCAGAGGCTGGAATCCCTGGCGTGCCGATTCTCTCTCCCTCTATCTGTCTTTCTCTCTGTGTCTGTCGCTCTCAAATAAATAAATAAATAATTTAAAAAAATACGTTATTTTAAAAAAAGGCTCGGGCTGCAGAGATGGCTTAGCAATTAAGTGCTTCCCTGTGAAGCCTAAGTACCCTGGTTCGAGGTTCCAGTCTCCAGGAGCCACGTTAGCCAGATGCACAGGGGGACACACATATCTGGAAATCATTTGCAGTGGCTGGTCACTCTGTTGAACACATTCTTTCTTTCATTCTCTCACTCTCTTACTGCCTCTTTCTATCTCTGTCTGTCACTCTCAAATAAATAAATAAAAATATAGTAAAAAAAATTTAAATGAGGCTGGAGGGATTGCTTAGTGGTTAAGGCATTGGCCGGCAAAACCAAAGAATCCAGGTTCAATTCCACAGGACTTCTGTTTGCCAGATGCACAAGATCATGCATTCATCTAGATTGCATTTGCAGTGGATGGAGACCCTGGCACAGCCATTCATATTCTCTCTCTCTCTCTATCTCGCTCTCTTTTCCTCTCTTTCTCTCTCTACCTCTTTCTCTCTGTCTAATAAATCAAAAATCAATAAATAAAAAAGAATGGATGCAGGAGCACTGGCCAGTTCATGGGGCACTGTGTGGACACATAAACATGCATCCACCACATCCCACAAAGACAGACAGACAGCCCTCCACACATCCATGCACACTCAGGGAGCATGAAGCCTACCTCTTGAGCTCATCGCTGGCATTCACGTTCACCTTCGTGAGCAGGATCGCCGGTACCTGCACACTGTCCTTCACCACACAGCAGCTGTGAGTGGCTTTTAGCCGTCCTGGGAAAATGCAAAAGTAACTAACAGATCACCAGACCACGCGTGACTCAAGCCTTTGGAAAATGTTAGAAAAGGCCCTATACACGTGAATGTGGAACAAGGAGAAGGAACAGTGATCTCTGACCTTCTCTCTCAGCTGCACATTCACGTATTCTGCTCCTCCCAGCGAAATCCTCCTCCCCTCCCAGGGGCTGTCAAGCCAACTACAGTCCTCTCCAAAACGCCGCAAAAACTCACTGATTTGCAGAATGTTGTTTCTACCTGAGAATTCATTGTGGCATTTTGGCTCCTTGAGGTTTTTCACATAAATCTTGAACACTGTGGCTATTTTGTCTGCCCATACATTCTTGTTTCTTTTTTTCTTTTTGAACAATTTTGAACATGTGCATGGTACATAGTACTTTCCTCAAAGCGCCCTTTCATTACCTTTGCTTGTCCATCTACCCCGTTCTGCTTCCACTGAAAAAGGATTGTTTGTGCTTGTGTGCATGGTGGTGGCTGCACGTTTGTGCACTTGGCCTTGCTGTCCTTTCTCAAGGTCTCATGATTCTCAGGTCTCTGCTCCCATACAGGATGGAGGTCACAGGCATGCATGGCCTTGCCCACTGCTCCTGTGAGATCTGACATTCCAACTCGGGCAGTATTGGCCCCTTCAGGCCCTCACACCTGTGCACTTAACATATTTAACAGCGGCACCACCTTTGCCGCCTAACACCATCTTTAAATTTTTTTATTTTTATTGATTTATTTGAGAGCAACAGAAAGAGAAAGAAAGAGGCAGACAGAGAGAGAGAAAGAGAATGGACTTCCAACCACTATGCTTTAGTTTGATCTCAAGTTGATAAATATTTAAATGAAGACTTCTTCCCTACCCCAATGCAGGGTTTTATAACTCATAACTAGCTAAAGGCCAAAAATGAAAAAAAACTAAATCAATTTAAGAATTACTTAGAAATATAGAAACATATAGTAAATATTAGAGTAGTTGCAGTTAATGGGACTAATCACCATGTGATAGCTTCTGATTGAATTTCTATATAAATAATATTAAAATCAAATGCTGCCTCCGGAGATTTCCTTACTGGTTGAAGTACTTGCCTGCAAACCCTAAGGATCCATGTTTGACTACCCAGATCCCAAATGAGCCAGACACATAAAGTGGCAAAGACTAGAGTTTGGTGACAGTGGCCGGAGGCCCTGGCCTGCCAATTATCTATCTCGCTCTTTAAAAACTGCCCTTCTGTTTGACTGGCCTCAATAAATTCAACCTGCAAAAATATACCCTTAGGACTGGAGAGACAGCTTAGCAGTTCTGGCACATGACTGAGAAGCCTAAGAATCCAGGTTTAATTCTCCGGGTCCTACATAAGCCAGAAGCACAAGGTGGCACATGCATTGGAGTTCATTTGCAGTGTCTACATGCCCTGGTGTGCCCATCCTCGCTCACTCTCTCTAATAAATAAGTAATTTAAAAAATATATACTCGGATTCTCATATAATAAAATATGTTTAGTGTTCAGGAATTTTCCAAATTTCACCAACCTTTGCCAGTTTTAAAGCTACTTTTCAACACACTCCTCAAGACTGAAATTATCTCCAGAGGAGAGAAGGGAGGCTCTGATTCAGGAAGTCCAGACTGGGAGACCTGAAACCTGAAGGTCATGCAGCTCCCTCAAGGTTTTGTAAATGACAAAGTGAAACATTTCTACCTGGGGGGTGGGCAGAATAAATTAACTTTCAGAGAGTTAGGATGTCAGCAATATGGGAAAGGGTTGCAAGACCACACCCTAAAGCAAATTGAAGGGGAAAACAGGGCTGGAGAGATTGCTGAGTGGTTAAGGAGCTTGCAAAAAGCCATGTTCTGCTCTCCAGATCCCAGGTATGCCAGACACACAATGGTGAGTCAAGTGCAAGGTTGCACGTGCCCACTATGTGGTGCAAGTGACTGGAGTTCCATTGCAGCGGCTGAGGGCCTCTGCTCCAACTCTCTCTCTGTGTCTCTGTCTCACATTCTCTAAAAACATAAAATAAGCAGGGCGTGGTGGCACATGCCTTTAATCCCAGCACTCTGGAGGCAGAGTCAGGAGGATTGCCCTGAGTTCAAGGCCACCCTGAGACTAAATAATTAATTCCAGGTCAACGTGAACCAGAGTGTGACTTTACCTTGAAAAATCAAAATAGGAAAATAGAATTAAAAAATGTTTTAAAGGTATAACAACTGCTTGAAACTGACTCTTGGGCTTGGAGCAAGTGGTGCAGTGTGCTGGGACTCTCTGATTGAGCTGCCTGCAAGTGTTCCAATGCACTCAGGACTCTCTGAGCAGCCGAGCCTGTGCAGTGACCTCCAGAGGTACACCTTTTGTGAGGTGGTATGAGTGCTGTGGTGGGCTTTTGTGTGAAGTGTCAGCCTTTCATTCATTATTGCTTGTACAATCCCTCATTCTTCTCTGTGAAGAACCCCAGTAAACTCACTGGTTACCCCTAAGATGTATTTGGCAATCATCCTTTGCTCTGTCATCTATGGCCTACCTGGGGAAAAGACATATATTTGGGTCATCTCAGGGAAACAGAACTCCTGAGACAGAAAGATCTAAAGTAAACCTAGTCTCACAGGAAAATAAGAATTCTCATTGGATTGGACAGATGGCTTGGCAGCTAAATTGCATGCCTCCAAAAGGTTAAGTACCCAAGTTCAATTCCCCATTAACCATGTATGGCAAATGCACATGATGGTGCACGCAAATGGAGTTCGTTTGCAGAGCATAGAGAATATTGCCTCCAATTCTGTCTTCTTTGTATCTCTCCCTTCCTTTCTTTCTCAAAGAAATGAAAGAAAAATAAATTTAAGAGATGGATAAATAGCTTAGTAGTTAACTCACTTGCCTATGATGCCTAAGGAAACCAAAGAACTAAGGTTCGATTCCCCTTACCCACTTAAGATATATGCACAACATGACCTGTGCATCTGGAGTTCGTCTGCAGTGCCCGGAAACCCTAGAGAATCCATTCTCTCTTTCTCTCTCTCTATCTCTCACTCCCTCTCAAATAAGTAATATGTAAACATTTAAAAATATATTTTAAGATTTCCTTTCTTCATTCCCTTGAGATATCTTCTTTAAAGAAAAAGGATCCAGGCCAGGCATGGTAGCACATGCCTTTAATCCCAGCCCTCGGGAGGCAGAGGTTGGAACATCACTGTGAGTTCGAGGCCAACCTGACACTATGTATTGAATTGTAGGTCAGCATGAGCTAAAGTGAGACCCTAACTCGAAAAACCAAAAAAAAAAAAAAAAAAAAAAAAAAGTTTCAAGCACAGGGGTATCAGTGAAGTAAAGTGAGTTTCAAAAGAATTTCTGCTTAACATAGCAATCCAAAGGAAAAATATATAAGAAGCAGAGCAACAGATTTTATAAAATGATTAAGGATTTCATAGTACATTTAAAATTTAGTACAAATTCTATGTTTCATAGTTACACTTACATGCAACTGCTTTAGTTAGGACCATAAGTGACCAAAAATTTACTACAAATTACAATCAGTATTAAAATGAGACATGATGTATGTCTGTATCTGTTCTTCAGTTCAGTGTCTTTCACCGTATATCTCTGTGCGTCAGTTAATCTTCTAACTATTGACTAAGTTCTGATATACGTATTTGTTACCACTCGAAAATACCAAGAGAGGTTTTTGTTGTTGTTGTTGTTGTTTTAAAGGATAAATGAGGGCTGGATAGGTGGCTGAGCAGTTAAGAACAATTTCTGTGTAAGCACGAGGAACACAGCAGGCCTAAAACCTACTCAAGTTTGCTCTTCTGGGCTCACATAAACAGCCGGGCATGGCCAAGCGCCTCTGTCACCCCAGTTCAGTGGGGAGCCGATACATGGTGTCACAGGGGTTCATGTAAAGATGGCAACCTTAGTGACCAGTAGAGATTGTGTTTAAAATAAGAGTGGGTCATCCCTTCTCTCTCTCTTTCCCTCTTTCTCTCTGTCAAATAAATAAATAAAAATAATTGTTTTTTAAAAAATGCTCGGGCTGGAGAGATGCCTTGGCACTTAAGCACTTGCCTGTGAAGCCTAAAGATCCTGGTTTAAGACTTGATTACCCAAGACCCACGTTAACTACATGCACAAGAGGGCACATGCATCTGGAGTTTGTTTACTGTGGCTTGATGCCCTGTTGCACCCATTCTCTCTCTCTTTCTCTCTCTCTCTAACTGCCTCTTTCTCTGTCAGCCACTATCAAATATATGGAAATATAGAAATATATAGTAAATATTAGAGTAGTTGTAGTTAATGGGACTAATCATGTGCTAGCTCCTGAATGAATTTCTATATAAATAATTTTAAAATCAACATGCGGCCTAAGAGATTGCCTTAGTGGTTGAAATTCTTGCCCGCAAAGCCGAAGGACCCATGTTTGACTCCCCAGATCCCACCTAAGCCAGACACATAAGGTGGCAAACGCCTGGAGTTTGATGACAGTGGCCCGAGGCCCTGGCCTGCCAATTATCTATCTCTCTCTTTAAAAACTGCCAGTCTGTTTGGATGGCCTCAATAAATTCAACCTGCAAAAATATACCCTGAGGGCTGGAGAGACAGCTTACCAGTTAAGGCACATGGCTACAAAGCCTAAGGATCCAGGTCCTACATAAGCCAGATACACAAGATGGCACATGCATCTGGAGTTCATTTGCAGTGGCTAGATGCCCTGGTGAGCCCATCCTTGCTCTCTCTCTCTAATAAATAAATACTTTAAAAAATAAATGCTCTGAGTCACATATAATGAAATATGTTTAGTGTTGAAGAATGTTCCCAATTTCACCAAACTTTCCCAGTTGTAAAGCTATTGTTCAACACTGTCCTCAGGATTGAAATTTTCTCCAGAGGAGAGAATGGAGGCTGTGATTCAGGAAGTCCAGACTGGGAGACCAGAAACCTGAAGGTCATGCAGCTCCCTCAAGGTTTTGTTAATGACAAAGTGAAACATTCCTTCCTGGGGGTGGGCGGAATAAATTATCTTTCAGAGACAGGATGTCAGAAAGTCTGGGAAAGGGTTGCAAGACCACCCTCTAAAGCTAAATGAAGTGGAAACAGGGCTGGAGAAATGGCTGAGCAGTTAAGGCACTTGCCTACAGCCATGTTGTGCTCTCCAGATCCCAGGTATGCCAGACACACAATGGTGAGTCAAGTGCAAGGTTGCACGTGACCACTATGTGGTGCAAGTGACTGGAGTTCCATTGCAGCGGCTGAGGGCCTGTGCTCCAACTCTGTGTGTCTCTGTCTCTCTCACATTCTCTAAAAACATAAAATAAGCAGGGCGTGGTAGCACACGCCTTTAATCCCAGCACCCTGCAGGCAAAATCTGCAGGATTGCCATGAGTTCGAGGCCACCCTGAGACCACATAGTTAATTCCAGGTCAACCTGAACCAGAGAGAGACCTTACCTCAAAAAACCAAAATAAATAAATAAAATAAAATATATCTTAAAAGTAAAACAACTGCTTGATACTGACTCTTGGACTGGGAGCATGTGGTGCAGTGTGCTGGGACTCTCTGATTGAGCTGCCTGCAAGTCGTCCAATGTACTCAGGACTCTCTGAGCAGCCGAGCTGCCTGCAGACTGTGCAGTGGGCTCTAGAGGCACACCTGTTGTGAGGTGGCATGAAGGCTGTGGTGGGCTCTTTCATGAGGTGGCAGCCTTTGAGTCATTTATTGCTTGTACAAGCCCTCATTTTCTCTGTAAAGAACCCCAGTAAACTCACTGGTTACCCCTAAGATGTTTTTGGCAGTCATCCTTTGTTCTATCATCTGTGGCCAATCAGGGAAAAGACGTGTATTTGGGTCATCTCAGGGAAACAAAACTCCTACGAAAGAAAGATCAAAAGTAAACCTAGTCTTATGGGAAAATAAGAATTCTCATTGGCTTGGACAGATGGCTTGGCAGCTACATTGTTTGCTTGCAAAGCTTAAGGACCCAAGTTCAATTCCCCATTAACCATGTAAGCCAAATGCACATGATGGGGCATGCAAATGGAGTTCGTTTACAGAGCATAGAGAAAAATGCCTCTAATTCTCTCTCTTCTCTGTTTCTCTCTCTCTTCCTCTCAAATAAATAAAATAAAATAAATTTAAGAACAGGATAACTGGTTTAGTGGTCAACACACTTGCCTACGACGCCTAAGAACACAAGTCCCATCCTCTTACCACTTAAGCTATATGCAGAACATGGCCTTTGCACCTGGAGTTCCTCTGCAGTGGCTAGAGACCCTGGAGAATCCATTCTCTCACCTCTCCTCCTCCTTTTCTTCTTCTTCTTCTCTGACTCTCTCTCTTTCCCTCCCTCTCAAAAAAGTAAATATATAAATACTTAAAAATAAATTTAAAAAAAATTCCCTTTTTCATTACTTGAGATATTTTCTTTAAAGAGAAAGGATCCAAGCCAGATATGCTGGCACATACCTTTAATCCCAGCCCTTGGGAGGCAGAGTTAGGAGAATCACTGTGAGTTTGAGGCCACACTGACACTACAGAGTGAATTCCAGGTCAGCCTGAGCTAAACTGTGACCCTACCTGGAAAAACCAAAAGAAAAAAACAAATCATTTCCAAGCACATGGGCATCAGCGAGGCAAGTGATTCTCAAATTTCTGATTAAGTTAGAAATATAAAGGGAAAATATATACGAAGCAGAGCAGGAAAGTCTATAAAACAGTTTAGAATTTCATTGTGAATTGAAACCTTAATAAAAATTCTATGTTTTCATAATTACACTGACATGGAACTGTTTTAGTTAGGATCATATATGACCAATAAATACACTTGAAACTTGAATACTGGGCTATTGGGTCTGCTCATCCATTTTTGTTTGTTTCTTTTTGGACAATTTTGTACAGTGCATACTACATAGTACTTTTCTCAAAGTGCCCTTTCATTGCCTTGTCTTGTCGCTCTCCCCCGTTCTTCCTCCACCAAAAAAGGATTGTTTGTGCTTGTGTGCATGGTGGTGGCTGCACGTTTGTGTACTTGGCCTTTCTGACCTTTCTCAAGGTCTCATGATTCTCAGGTCTCTGCTCACATACAGGATGGAGGTCACAGGCATGCATGGCCATGCCGTCTGCTCCTGTGGGCTCTGACATTCCAACTCTGGCAGTATCAGGCACCTTCAGGCCCTCATAACTGGGTAGGTAGCATATTTATCAGCAGTACCACATTTCCAGCCTAACTTTCTCTAAATGATTTTGTTTACTTTTATTTATTTATTTGACAGCAACAGATAGAGAAAGATAGAGGTAGACAGAGAGAGAGAAAGAGAATGGACCTCCACCCACTGTACACGAACTCCAGCCCTCTGCGCAACCCTTGTGCATCTGGCTAACATCGGTCCTTGGGAATTGACCCTCGAACTGGGGTCCTTAGGCTTCACAGGCAAGCGCTTAACTACTAAGCCATCTCTCCAAGCCCTAACTCCTTCTTTAAATATGGCCTCATTACAAACCCAACTTCAGGGTTGGTGAGATCGTTCAGCTTTTAATGGGCCCACCTGCCAAGCCTAAAGAACTGGGTTGCAACCTCAGTACCTATAACGCTGTGTCTCTAAGGACAGGGCTCTTAAAAATTCCTTGGATTAAAACTCCTGGGAGTGCATCTTTGTGGTATAACACATATGGACCACATATGAGTTTTTGGGTTCACTGCCCAGGATTGCCAAGGGAAGGTCCTAAAATACAGAATTCTGTACCCATTGCTACATCAACTTAATCTAGTATTTTGCTACGTTTCTGACTGATAAATCAGCTAGCTTACACTCATTCCAACTTCCTGAACTAGACTATGAAATTTGACTGGATATTCAAGTATAATATAGTTGTAACAATTGAAACAGCATCCAATAGTTTTGGAGAGATGGTTTAGTGGTTAAGGTGTTTGCCTATGAATCTAAAGGACTTACGTAAGCCGGATGCACAATGTGCCGCATGCATCTGGAATTTGTTTACATCAGCTGAAGGCAGAGTGTGCCCATTTTTTTTCTCTCTCTCTCTTTCTCAAATAAATGAAATAAATTTTTAAAAAACTTTAAAAAATCCAATAAACATTACTGATCATTTCATATAAACACTTACTTGTCAAGGCTGTTTGTTAAAATGTAGTAACACAGAGTATGTCCAGAACTGTCTTCCAAACCATCATCCTCAAGAATCATATTTTTGATTTACGTATTATGGCATGGAAGTGGGAGGTTCTCAAATAGCACAGTCATTAAAGTGTATAAACTAGTATTCCAATAGATTTCACCAGCTTAATCTCTTGTCTGTGCGTATTAAATTGATTAGTAACACCTGAGGACAGACATACACCTCCTATTGTAGAGTAATCATATTCTTTTCAAGGCTAAAATGGACAAATTAGTGAATGGCCTCTTATCTACTTGGGAAAACTAAGTAGTTTTCAACGTTTATAACTTCTTTATTTATTTATTTATTTATTTTTAGTTTACCAATGTGGGGTCTTGCTCTAGCTCAGGGTGACCTGGAATTCACTATGTAGTCTCAGGGTGGCCTTGAACTCAAAGCCACCCTCCTGCCTCTGCCTGCCAATTGCTGGGATTAAATGCATGTACCACAATGTCTGGAAACTTTTAATAATATTTTACTTTTATTTATTTGATAGAGAATGAGGGAGAGAGGGAAGAGGGAGAAAGAGAGAGAGAGAGAGAAAGAATGCACATACTAGGGTCTCTAACACTGCAAATGAACTCCAGATATGAATGCCCCATGTGCACATGGCTAACATGGGTCCTGGGGAGTCGAACCTCGCTCCTTTGGCTTTGCAGGAATATGCCGTAACGTCTAAGCCAGTCAGTTCTCTTGCCAACAGCAACTTTTATATAAGAGGCAATCACTATGCTGATATTGGACCCCAAGTTGGTAAATATTTAAGTAAAGATTTCTTCCCTACCTAGCACTATTTAACAATTCATAACTGGTGGAAGGCCAAAAAGGAAAAACTATAGAAATATTATAATTACTTTTAAATAGAGAAACATGTAGTAAATATTATAGTAGTTGCAGTTAATGGGCCAAATCACCATGTGCTAGCTCCTGATTTAATTTCTGTATAAATAATTTTAACATCAACATGCAGGTTGGAGAGAGTGGCTTACTGGTGGAAGTACTTGCCTGCAAAGCCTAAGGACCTATGTTTGAGTCGCAGATCCCACAGAAGCTAGACAGATGAGGTGGCGCATGTCTGGAATTTGATGACAGTGACCAGAGGCCCTGGTGTGCCAATTATCTATCTCACTCTTGAAAACTGCCAGTCTGTTTGAATGGCCTCAAAAAATCTCTCCAGAGGAGAGAAGGGAAGCTCTGATTCAGGAAGTCCAGACTGGGAGACCTGAAACCTGAAGGTCATGCAACTCCCTCAAGGTTTTGTTAATGACAAAGTGAAACATTCCTTCCTGGGTGTGGAGGGGAAGAAAAAAATATTCAGAGACTCAGGAACTCAGCAAGTCTGGGAAAGGGTTGCAAGACCAGACCCTAAAGCTAAATAAAGAGGAAATAAGGCTGGAGAGATGGCTTAGCCATTAACGAAGGCGCTTGCCTACAGCCACGTTCTGCTCTCCAGATCCCAGGTGTGCCAGACACACAATCAGTGAGACAAGCGTGAGGTTGCACGTGCCCAATAGCTGGTGCAAGTGTCTGGAGTTCAGTTGCAGCAGCTGAGGCCCTGTGCTCCAACTCTCTCTATCTCTTTCTCACGCTCTCTCTAAAAAAATAAAATAAGCTGGGTGGTTGGCGAACTCCTTTAAACTCAGAACTCAGGAGGCAGAGGTAGGAGGAGTGCCATCAGTTCGAGGCCACCCTGAGACTACATAGTTAATTCCAGGTCAACCTGGACCAGAGTGAGATCTCACCTCGAAAAACCAAAACGAATAAATAAAATAAAAAATATTTTAAAGGTAAAACAACTACTTGAAACTGACTCCTGGGCTTGCAGCAAGTGGTGCAGTGTGCTGGACTCTCTGACCGAGCTGCCTGCAATGGTCCAATGCGCTCACGACTCTCTGAGCAGCCGAGCTGTCTTCACACTGTGCAGTGGGCTCTAGAGGCACACCTGTTGCGAGGTGGCATGAAAGCTGTGGTGGGCTTTGCATGATGTGGCAGCCTTTGAGTCATTTATTGCCTGGACGATCCCTCATTCTTCTCTGTAAAGAACCCCGGTAAACTCACTTGGTACCCCTAAGATGGTTTTGACAGTCATCCTTTGCTCTGTGACCTATGGCCTATTGGGGAAAAGACGTGTATTTGGGTCATCTCAGGAAAACAAAACTCCTACGACAGAAAGATCTAAAGTAAATCTGGTCTCATAGTAAAATAAGAGTTCTCATTGGATTGGACAGATGGCTTGGCAGCTAAATGGCTTACCTGCAAAGCCTAAGGACCCAAGTTCAATTCCCCAGTACCCATGGAAGCCAAATGCACATAATGGTGCATGCAAATGCACTTCGTTTGCAGAGTATAGAGAAAATTGCCTCTAATTCTCTGTCTTCTACGTTTATCTCCCTTTCTTCTTCTCTCAAGTAAATGAAAGAAAAATAAATTTAAGACATGGATAAATAGCCTAGTGGTTACCACACTTGCCTATGATGCCTAAGGACACTAAGAAAGTAAGGTTAGATTCCTCTTACCCACTTCAGCTATATGCACAACAAGGCCTGTGCATCTGGAGTTCGTCTGCAGTGCCTGGAAACCCTGGACAATCCATTTTTTCTTTCTCTCTTTCACTCTCTCTCTTTCACTCCCTCTCAAATAAGTAAATATATAAACATTTAAAAATAAATTTTAAGATTTCCTTTTTTCATTCGCTTGAGATATCTTCTTTAAAGAAAAAGGATCCGAGCCAGGAGTGGTGGCACATGCCTTTAATCTCAGCCCTCGGGAGGCAGAGGTACGAGAATCACTGTGAGTTCAAGGCCAACCTGAGACTACATAGAGAATTCTAGGTCAGCCTGAGCTAAAGTGAGACCCTACCTCAAAAAACCAAACAACAACAAAAAATTAAGTTTCAAGCCCATAGGTATCAGTGAGGTTAAATGATTTTCAAAAGTATTTCTGCTTAACATAGCAATCCAAAGGAAAAATATATTAGAAGCAGAGCAAGAAATTCTATAAAATGATAAAGAATTTCATTGTACATTTAAAATTTAGTAAAAATTCTATGTTTCAAAATTACATTGACATGGAACTGCTTTAGTTAGGATCATAAATGACTAATAAAATTTACTACAAATCAGAACCAGTATTAAAATGAGACATGAGCCCTGGTATACACTACTTTTTTCTACTGAACCTAAAGAATTGAACTATGTCTGTATCTGTTCTTCAGTTCAGTGTCTTTCGCCAAATCTCTGTGTGCGTCATTTAATCTTCTGACTATTATTCAGTAATGCTTTTTTTTTAAATTTTTTATTTATTTACTTGAGTTCGACAGACACAGAGAGAGAGACAGATAGAGGGAGAGAGAGAGAATGGGCGATCCAGGGCTTCCAGCCTCTGCAAAGGATCTCCAGACGCATGCGCCCCCTTGTGCATCTGGCTAACGTGGGACCTGGGGAACAGAGCCTCGAACCGGGGTCCTTAGGATTCACAGACAAGCGCTTATCCTTTAAGACATCTCTCCAGCCCTGATTCAGTATTTCTGACATGAGCATTTGTTACCAGTCGAAAACACCAGTAGGGGTTTTCGTTGTTGTTGTTGTTTTTAAAGGATAAATGAGGGCCGGAGAGGTGGCTCAGCAGTTAAGAACACTTTTTGTGTGAGCACGAAGACCAGAGCAGGCCTGAGAACCTACTCAAGTTTGCTCCTCTGGGCTCACATAAACAGCCGGCCATGGCCAAGCCCCTCTGTCACCCCAGCCCTGTGGGGAGCCGAGACTTGGTGTCACAGGTGTTCATGTAAAGATGGAAAGCTTAGTGACCAGTGAGAGACTGTGGTTCAAATAAGAATGGGTGACCCTTCTCTCTCTACCTCACTCTCTCTCTCTGTCTTCCTTTTTCTCCCTGTCAAATAAATAAATGAAAATATATATATGTTTTTTTAAAAAAGGCTCGGGCTGGAGAGATGGCTTGGTGCTTAAGCGCTTCTCTGTGAAAGGTAAAGACCCTGGTTCGAGGCTCGACTCTCCAGGAACCACGTTGGCTACATGCACAAGGGGGCGCACACATCTGGAGTTCATTTACCTTGGCTGGGTGCCCTGTTACACCCATTCTCTCCCTCTTTCTCTCTCTCTGTCTCTAATTGCTTCTTTCTCTCTCGGTTTGTCACTCTCAAATAAAGAAATAAAAATAAACAAAAAAATTGTTTTTAAGGTGTGGAGGGATGGTTTACTGATTAAGGTATTTGCCTGCAAAACCAAAGGATCCAGGTTTGATTCCCCAAGACCTATGTTAGCCAGAAGCACAAGGTCCTGCATGCATCTGGAGTTCATTTGCAGGGGCTGGAGACCCTGGTGCACCCATTCATTCTCTCTCTTTCCCTCACTTTTTCTCCCTCCCTCTTTCTCTCTGTCAAATAAAGAAAATATAAACAAATGAATAAGAATGGGTGGAAGAGCAGCGGCCAGTGCATGGGGCATGGTGTGGGCACATAAACATACATGTACCACATCCCACAAAGACAGACAGACAGACAGACAGCCCTCCACACATCCAGAGAGCATGAAGCCTACCTCTTGGAGTCGTCGCTGGCATTCACGTTCTCTTTCGTGAGCAGGATCGCCGCTACCTGCACATTGTCCTTCACCACAGCAGCTGTGAGTGGCGTGAAGCCGTCCTGGAAAATACAAATGTAACTAACAGCTCACAGAACCGTGTGCGTCAAAAGCCTACGGACAATGTTAGAAATACCCCAATGTGCATGAATATGGAACTACAATAAGGAACAGTAATCTCCACTCCTCTCTCACCCGTATGTTAAGGTACTGAGTTCCTTCCTGGGAAATCCTCCTCCTCACACTGGGGCTGTCACTCGAATGACAGTCCTCTCCAAAACACTGTGCAAAAACTCACTGACTGGTAGAATTTTGTTTCTAGCAGAGAATTCATCATGGTATTTTGGCTCCCTGAGGTTGTTCACAAAAACCTTCAACACTGTGGCTATTTTGTCCGTCCATCCATTTCTGTTTCTTTTTTTTTTTTTTGGACAATTTTGTACATGTACAAACTACGTAGTACTTTCCTCAAAGTGCCCTTTCATTACCTTTTTTTGTCCCTCTCCACCGTTCTGCATCCACTGAACAAGGATTGTTTGTGCTTGGGTGCATGGTGGTGGCTGCACGTTTGTGCACTTGGACTTGCTGTCCTTTCTCAAGGTCTCATGATTCCCAGGTCTCTGCTCACATACACGATGGAGGTCACAGGCATGCATGGCCTTGCCGACTGCTCGTGTGGGCTCTGACATTCCAACTCTGGCAGTATCGGGCACCTTCAGGCCCTCACACCTGTGCAGGTAGCATATAACAGCTGTACCACCTTTCCACCCTAACTCCCTCTTCAAAATGTGTTGTTTATTTTTATTTATTTATTGACAGCCACAGACAGAGAAAGAAAGAGGCAGACGGAGAGAGAGAAAGAGAAAGGATCCCCAACCACTAAACGAACTCCAGATGTGTGTGCCCCCTTGTGTATCTGGCTAATGTGGGTCCTGGGGAATGGAGCCTGGAACTGGGGTCCTTAGCTTATACAGGCAAGCTCTAAACCACTAAGCAATCTCTCCAGGCCCAAACTCCTTCTTTAAATATTGCCTCATTAACAGCTCAATAAGTGGGTTGCAGAGCTGGTTCAGCAGTTAAAGGGCCCACCTGCAAAGCCAGTACCGATATAAAACCAGATGCACACGATGGCATATGTGTCTGAGTTTGTTTGCAGTGTTGGAGGCCTTGGTTCACCTGTTCTCCATCTTTCCATTCTTTGTCTTCCTCCTCGTCGCAAATACATAAATAATAACAAGTGAAAAAAAATAAAAGCCCAACTTCTTTTTATTACAAGACTACCTGTCATCAATTTGCTAAAGACCTTGTCAATGATAGTGGATGAGTGATAGTGGGAAGAAAAAGATTATTACACTGCAAGTCAGTAAATATGGCAAAAACTACTCTTTCTTCTTCTTCTTCTTCTTCTTTTTTTTTTCTTTTTTTGGTTTTTCAATGTCGGGTCTCACTCTAGCGCAGGGTTAAATGGAATTCACTCTGTATTCTGAGGGTGGCTTTGAACTCACGGTGATCCTCCTACCTCTGACTCCAAAGTGCTAGGATTAAAGGTTTGAGGATCAATTTTGGGTCCTTAGGCTTCACAGGAAAGCACGTTAAAAGCTAAGCCATCTCCCCAGTGAACACGCTTAACTTTCCAAAATACAGAGGAAAAGGAAGAAGGACAGGTTATAGGTATTATTGGATAGGAATGTTTGAAATAAGTATTATTTTATCAATCTACAGTTCTTCCAGAAATATAAACAGGCATATATTTAAATGGGGTCTTATGTAGCAATGTACCACAGGCTAGCCTCACACTTTCTATGTGTCAGACCGAAAGCTTAAACTCATGATCCTCTTGTATCTACCTGCGGAATGCTGGGATTTCAAGGAATGCACCACTATTGCATTTTTAATGTTTGTAATCATTGAATTCACATGCTACACTTTACAAAATGAATGAATGAATGATGTGTGTGTTGTGTGTCTGTGTGTGTGTGTGTGTGTGTGTGTGTGTGTGTGTGGTAACTCACTCTATACAGGCTGACCTAGATTTCACTCTATAATCCCCGACTGTCTTGAACTCACAGAGATCTCCTGCCTCTGCCTCCAGAGGCCTAAGAATAAAGGCATGCACCACTATGCCCAAGTAAACAAATAGTTTTTAAAGAGGAGTTGTGTCATAATGAAACACTTCTGAGGAGTAAGGACATTTGTAAATTTTCAGCACTTTATCCTGGACGTTGTACTGCGTGATCTAAGAACCAAAGAAGCAGAGAAACTGAACTTCAGTCTCATCTCTTATTCACATATTCACTTTCTTATGTTATCTGCCCCCGAAACAACGTCACTCATTGTAAATTTCATTTACTTTTGCTGAGTAGGGGAACATAGCGCCTTGGAAATTGAAAGTAGAACTTCAGTTCATTAAACAAAAAGCATGGGCTGGAGCAATGCCTTAGTGGTTAAGGTATTTGCCTGTGGAGCCCAAGGACCCAGGTTCGTGTCTCCAGTATCCACATAAGCCATATGCACAAGTAGGTGCATGTGTCTGAAATACATTTGCAATGGCTGGATCCTCTGGTGACCACATTTTCTCTATCTTTCTCTCTCCACTATGTCTCTCTCAAAATGGATAAATAATTCAACAACAAATAAATTACCACATCATCCACCTGCATTGAGACATGTAGATTTGGCAGAATTTAAACTCGTATGCAAATGGCTCTTTTTTAAAAAATAAAAAATTATTTAAGAGCAAAAGACAGAGAGAGAAAGAGGGAGAGAGAGAGAGAGAGAGAGAGAGAGAGAGAATAGGCACGTCAGGCCCTCCAGACACTGAAAACGAACTCCAGATGTATACACCCGCTTGTGCATCTCACTAACGTGGGTTCTGGGGAGCCAATCCTTGAACCAGGATCCTTTGGCTTCACAGCCAAGCACTTAACCACTAAGCCATCTCTCCAGCCCATGTAAATCGTTCTTTCTGACAGGAGAGGGGCAGGTGTCAAGAAATTATTTGAACTCCCTCTGTTTTCCACATAATCAGTTCAAAGTTTGCCTCAAAGTCCTAAATATGATTGTGTTTATAACTCAATAATTTCCTCCCTCCCTCCCTCCCTCCTTCCCTTCCTTCCTTCCTTCCTTCCTTCCTTTCATCCTTTTCTTCCTTCCGTTCCTCATTTGCCTTTCCTCCCTCCCTCCCTCCCTCCGTTCCTTCCTTTATTTTATTATTAATTTTCTGGGGGGTGTTTCGAGGAGCTGTCTCACTCCAGCACAACAGACCTAGAAATCACTCTTTCATCTCAGGGTGCCTAAAACTCATGGTGATCCTCCTAATTCTGCCTTCCGAGTGCTGGGACTAAAGGCGTGTGCCACCATGCCCTGCCAATTGTTTTCCTGAAACTAAGACTTACGATCTTCCCAGATGAAAAAAATATTTTTCTATGTTCATTTATTAAATAAATGAAACCTTTTTGTGCTATTGTTCAATTATCTAGTTTCCAATTTTGCATACATTTTTCAGCACATTTTCCATTCAGCCTGATTTAGCCTCTTCTGAGAGAGCTGAAGCATTTTCACATAACTCATCAACACCAACAAGATTTAACCTTATCATAAAATAGTTTGGTTTTGTTTGGATTTCAGCTCAAGGCTGATTTCAGAGAAAATTCTGTTTTCAGTCTTGATTTAAATAACTGAAAATAAAACTTGGGAAAATACAGCAAAGTTTTATTTTTATTTTGAAACATATTTGTAAAATCTTTATATATTTACCTTTAACTTATCCATTTCTTTCTCTAATATTTTTCATATATGTACACAATATATTTGTACCAAGCGCCCTGTAAAAAATTTCTTTGTCTATTTTACTCCTTTGATACTGTTTCTTTTATTGTTGGGGGGAGTTGAGTTAGGATCTCACTCTTGCCAAGGCTGACCTGGAATTCACTATGTAAACTTATAGTGGCCCTGAACTCATGGCAATCCTCCTACCTCTGCCTCCAGAGTGCTGGGATTAAATACATGTGCCACCACACCTGGCTACATTTGAAATTTTTTTTTTATTTAACAGAGAAGGAGGGAGGGGGGAGAGAGGGAGAATGAATGGACATGCCAGGGCCTCCAGCCACTGCAAATGAACTCCAGACATGTGCGCACACTTGTGCATCTGGCTTACGTGGATCCTGCGGAATCAAACCTGGTTCCTTTGGCTTTGCAGGCAAAGTTCTTAACTGCTGAGCCATCCCTCAAGCCCCCATTTGAAACTTTATAATCAAGGAATGATTGAACTTCTCTATGTGGAAAATGGAGGGACACATGCTACTGCTGGAAGAAATGTTCATCAAGTACTCTGTAAGTGAGGTTGATCATGCTTACCTTCACTTAGCCTCCAGGGTCTGCATGGTATTCCAGCAAAGTGGTCACCATTGCAGGTTATCATTGTAGATGGCGTAGTGAAGAGCCGTGTTCTTCTTGGCATTGGCAGCATTGGGAAAAGCATCAAAATGCAGGAGGATCTTCACACACGCTTCATGCTGCTGCTGTGAGGCCTATGGGGATTGTACCAAAAGAATACATTGACAATTCAAGGAATTCCAGAAAAGCTGTTTACAAGATTCTCACAATGGATATGCATAAGTGCCATAAATTCATCTTATTCTGGGATTTTTAAAAATTTTTATTAGCATTTTCCATAATTATAAAAAAATAATCCCATGTTAATTCTGGGATTTTAAAAAATTGTGTTACTTATTTATTTATTTGAGAGTGACAGAGAGAATGAGCATGCCGCAGTTTCAGCCACTGCAAACGAACTTCAGAAGCATGAGACCCCTTGGTATCTGGATAAAATGGGTTCTGGGGAATCGATCCTCGAACCGGGGTCCTTAGGCTTCACAGGCAACCGCTTAACCACTAAGTCATCTCTCCAGCCCATATTCTATCATTTTTTAAAAAGACATTCCGGGCACAGAGTCTACATCTTAGGAGGAAATCAGATTTCCTAAGGAGTCCAGGCTTTTGGAATCACAATTGTACTGTCTCAGGTTCTACTATGCTAGGATAACAGGCCTGTACCACCACACCAGGTGCTCTAAACGTCTAGGCCAAGTCCACTTCATGCTGAGAGCGTGGGCTAGTCTTTACCTTAATCAGAGGTGTGCATCTGTCACTATCCCATGCATTGATCTCACACTTCCTCTTTAGAACGAGCTGCCACTTCTGGGTGTCCGTAAGTACATGTATAGTTCACTGCGGTCCTGTGGAAAGGAGACAGCTTTCAAAAATAAGATAGAGTATCACACCAAAACAACCATCCAGGTAACTGTAAAGATTGAGGAACATAGAATTAATATTACACTGTAGAAATAGTATGACATTTATATGTGGACTGACATATATATAGGCTCATTTGTTTAGTTGAGACGAGGCTGCAGCACGTGCCAGCAAATATCTGCCACTGAGCTGTGTCCCTGCCCTGGCCAACAAAGCTGAACTCAAGGAACATGATGTTGAGGTTTAGTTCACACGACACTGGAATCCTTTCACCTCTGTTAGTTAACACCGGCTACTTCTTAGTTTAGCTCTGAACTTGACAGCTCAGTTCCCCCATCCATAAAATGGGGATTGAAAATTGTACCTATGTTACAGAAAACCCTGGAAACGCTTCTGTGGGAATATATGGGGCGTCTTGAGAAATGTTCCTAGCACAAGGCAGCTCACTCTTCATTACATATTACATTCACTACTACTAACAAACATATATGTATATATATTTTTGGTTTTTTGAGGTAGAATCTAACTCTAGCCCAGGCCGAACTAGAATTCACTATGCAGGCTCAGGGTTGCCTCTAACTTATGGCGATCCTCCGACCTCTACTTCTCGAGTGCTGGGATTAAAGGCATGCATCACCACACCCGGCCCAGGCACATTTTAATTAAGTACAATAATAAAATTATTTACAATGTGGAGATATGATTTAAAAGTTTTCTATTGTAATAAGTCTGAGATGTTCTTTTCAATTTTAATCCGATACAGGTATAGAGACCTTAATTATGATATATCCTTCCGCTCCAATTTCCAAGAAGTGGGATTGTGGCCAGCACCCCCATGCTTGGTTTAAAATGCTCATGCTAAGACACTGGATCCCCTATGGTATGGAGATGCCACTTACAAGTCATGATGTTTACAACTAAAATTAGCATGAATTTAAACCTTTTTATAATACCAAAACAAAATAAAGCGTCATCATACATTCTGCATTTCCCACGATAATATTCAGTAGGCCTGTGGCAGTTCTAGTCAAGACAATGGTATTTCAGTAAATTTTATTTCTCAAAAGAATAAAAGGTAAAGAGGGTTGACTAATAAAATATCTCTAAACAAAGAATTTTCACTTTGATCTACAAGAAACATTAAGCCAAAGGGAGGTCAGACTGAAATGAGTAAGTAGAGAAACCACACTATGTACTTGATAGAGTCTCTCTCAAATTTGGGGTGAAAACTGCTGCAAACAGGGCACGGGGGGGGGGGAATATAAGCGAATTTGGAAACCAGCGAAGGGTTCATGTTTGTTTGGACTCCCTTATAGAAAGCCTGGTGTCCAAATTCATCCAGGGTGTGCAGCACCAGGTGCTGAGGAGCCTATGGTGGGAAGAAGACCCAGCGTCCTCTGTGAAAGCAGCTCTCACCGCTCCCTTCTCTCCCCTCCAGTGAGCCAAGCCCAGGAGGGAGGCACTTCTCTCACTTTAGGCCCTGATGCCCACTGTCCCTTCCTGGGAGTCACACCTGTCGACCCTCTTACCTCTTGTTCTTCTCTGAATGGCTAATGAGGCTGTTCTTCATTGTGAGCAAACTATGTCCCTTTTCTAAGTCTCCCTGGCTTGCAGCGTTGTGGAAGTTTTTAACAGGCTCGTTCCCTGGCAGGTAACAAGGCTTGTCTAGGAGTGAAGTGCTGCCAGGATGCAAGAACTTATCCATGGTATGGGCTGTGGTCTTAATGGCCCCTTCTTTCCCACCAGCCTACTTTAGAAGTGGCACATGTTAGGATGATGTATTGTGTTCTGTCCTGGGTCAGAACACTCGACAAAAAGCAGCTGTTGGTAGAAAAACATGTATTTAGGCTTACAGTCTCTAGGGGAAGCTTCATAATGGCAGGGAAAGTAGAGGTTGGACGTCATTTTTGGCAGAGCAAGTGGAAAACCGCAACAAGAAACTAATCTGGGGAGGGGTACTGGGTAGAATGCTCCTCAGCCCGCTCCCCTCCCACCAACATGCTTCCTCCAGCAAGGTTCCCCTCCATGTTGCCATCAGCTGAAAATCAAGCATCCAAAACGCGAGCTTTTATGGAGGACGTCTGATTTAAACCATCACATTGCACTTCAATGTTTTTGAGGTAGACATATTCCTGGAATCATGGAGCATATATATAAAGTTTTTTCATTCAATCAATGGAACCAGAAGGCAAGAACTGAGTGATACAATTGAATATTAGAACGTAGAGAACCTGGAACAATAAAGGCGAGATTCCAACATATTTTGGCTGTTCTGTCCAGAAACGAAAACAAAGAAACCCAAAACTGTATCTGACCAAAGAAAACAGAATGGACAGTTGAAAGACTACTGAAATAGAACAGATGAGAAAGGATGGTACCTAGACTTTAGGTTTTACTGGTTAGGGTTTTGGATATGTTTTGAAGGTAAACACCATCTATAATTTATATAATTGCATTTTGAAAAATAAAAGTATATATATTCTGGATCTCCTCAGCAGAAGAGATGGCTGGCTTAGTGGTTAGGGCACCTGCAGGCAGAGCCAAAAGACCCAGGTTTTATTTCCCAGGACCCACATAAGCCACATGCACAAGCTAGTACATGAGTCTGGATTTCATTGGCAGTACCTACAGGCCCTGGCATACCCACACCCAATACCTCCCTCCCTCTCTCTCTCTCTCTCTCTCTCTCTGTCTGTCTTTCTCTGCCTTTTCCCTCTCTCTCTCCCCCAAATAAATAAATAAAATTTAAAAAGCTTTTAAAATATATTCTGGGGTTGCAGAGATGGCTTAGTGGTAAAGCGCTTGCCTGTGAAGCCTAAGGACACAGGTTCGATTCTCCAGGTGCCACATAAGCGAGATGCACACGGTTGGCATGTGTCTGGTGTTCCTTCCGGTGGCTAGAGACCCTGGCATGCTCATTCTTCCTCTCTCTCTCTCTCCCTGCCTTTATCTCTAGTTTATAAATAAAAATAAATAAAATCTTTAAAATATATTGTGTTCCTTCACAAAAGTTAGGGGTCTTATTTCAACCATATACTGAAGCGTTTCAATAATGATTTGTAATAGTTCTAGAAGTAATTTATTATTCTTCATTAACATTCCACTCTGTTTTGAAATTTTCTCTTTCTTATACTCATGTTCAAACTAAAATTAGTTTTTAGTAAGGCAATAGGAATGTTGGGTAGAAAATTAATTATTAACAGGTAATCTTGGATTAGCTTTTACAATAAGCATGGCTCACCTATGTTGTGCAAATTCTAATTCAGTCCGTGAATCATAAACCTATTTAATAATTCTACAAATATTATCAATCAAGCACAAATTTAAGATTTATTTTCAACCTCAGTGCTATAGCTACTATTGTATATACAATGATGCATAAACACACATATATATATGGCATAATAGTCTATCTTTTAAAATGGGAAATACTAAACTACTAATAATAACTATGTGATTTCCCTTTTAGTATGAAAATAATTGGAATAGGGAGGCTAACATTGACAAATGTTCTCTGATCTAGCTTACCATTTCCCCCTTTGCCTTAAGTGTCAATTCTCATCAGACTGTGTAAAAGGGTTGGGGATATGGTTGAACAGTTAAGACAAGCCTAATGACCCCAGTTCAAATGCCCAAGACCCATGTGAGCCAGATGCACAGGAGGCGCATGTGTCTGGAGTTCCCTTGCTGGAGGCCATGCTGTGCCCATTCTCTCACTCTTTCCCTCCCTCTCTCTCTCTGTCTCTCTGTCTCTGCCTCTTCCTCTCAGGTACCTTGGTGGACTGGGCAGGTGCACCCATCCCACGCTGCTCCGGGTGATCCCAAGCATGGGCCCTGCCTCCCCCAGGCCCACGGGAAGCAGCAGGGCGCCCGGGGCGAGGAGCGGGATCCTCTGCAGCCAGCAGGGCAGGAGCAAGTGCGATGCTCTGGGAGAAGGAAGCCGCGGTCCTGACCCAGGTGCCAGGGATGGACCATGGAGGTCAGGGCTGGGCCTGCAGTGGTCAGCGGTACCTGACTTTCCTCACATGGACACCCAGCTCCTCCCGTGGAAGATGGGCCGCCCAGACCCGGCCCCACGCGAGGCCGAGGCCCAAGTGCTGTCCACCCTGAGGCCAAGGCCGAGGCCGCATCGCTGGAGAAGCCTGTGAGCTCTGCGCCCGTCTCCGCGTCCCCACGCTTTCCCGGCCCAGCTGTCCACTGACCTCCGCCTCCATCCGCCGTCGCGCCCGTGACCGGCCCGTGTCCGCGGAGCCACTGCGCATGTCCGCCGCCCTGACGCCGCTGCCCCGCTGGACAACCCCGCGGACCTCGGAGGTGGCGGCGCCCAGCGAGAGCGCGGTGCGCGGACCTTCCACAGCCCGGGACGCCGCCCAGCGCTGCGCGGAGGCCTCGCGGGTCCCGGGGACGGGGTGGGGCAGGACCCGCGGGGCTCACCTCGGACCTGCCTCCCCTGCCGCCTCCGTGGTCACTGGAGTCGGGGAGACGCTGATCAGAAGGACCCGGTGGACCCGGTGAGAGGAGAACAAGCGAGGGAGCGCGATGTCCTGTGCTGCAGAGGGAGAGCTGATGAGCCCCGCCTCCCCGTCCGCCCCGCCCACAGCGCCCCGCTCCCCCAGAGCGCACCCCGCCCCCCTCCACGTCTGCCCCAGACTCCCCCCTCCTGCTTGGTATTGTGTCATTTATTTTATGGAGAGGGAATGGGGAGCATCAGGGCCTCTTGCAGCTACAATCTCCACACGTGCCACTTTGTGCATCTGGCTTTATGTTGGTTCTGGGGAATCAAACCAAGGCTGGCAGGCGCTTACCTGCTGAGCCACCTTCCTCTTTATTTAGTTTATTAG
The DNA here is from genome assembly GCF_020740685.1 of Jaculus jaculus. NCBI lineage: Eukaryota > Metazoa > Chordata > Mammalia > Rodentia > Dipodidae > Jaculus > Jaculus jaculus. Next base: position 15,340,364 of record NC_059115.1, on the reverse strand, counting down.
TTTATTTACTGGGGATAGAATCAAGCGTGGTAGTGCAAACCTTTAATCCCAGCAATCAGGAGGATACCAGTGAGGTTGAAAGGAGCCTGAGATTACATGTGAATTCCAGGTCAACCTGGGTTAGAATGAGAGCCTACTCTGAAAATCCAAAAAATAAAAAAAGTACAAAACAAATATAAGAGAAAGCATGACAATGGGCATGTCAGGGCCTACAGCCACTGCAAACAAACTGCATATGCATATGCCACTCTGTGCATCTGGTTTACCGGGTTACCAGGGAACTAAACCTGGGTCCTTAACATTGCACCCCAGACTAGCCAGAGCTTCGGCCTTCATCCGGTGAAAAACCTGACTCCCCTCCCAGTTTCTGTCAATAAACAGTCTCTCTGTAGAGATCCAGTCTGATGTTTTCTTTTCCTTTTCTTATCCTTTCCTAAAGTATCTTTCTAAAGCTTCACTTGACACTCTGAAGTGTTTTTGTATAAAAATAAAATGTTTTCAGCCTATGCTACTAATCTTCTACGACAATTTGGGGAAAAAAATCTACACTTAACTAATGACCCGAATGAACAATGAAATTCAAAAATACCAACAAAAAACCAGTACGTAAAAGACAGATGGTTCCTTAGTTAAGGTGCTTGGCTGTGAAGCCTAAGAACCCAGGTTCAATGCCCCAGTAGCCCAAAGAAAATCTGTGTGCAGAAGGTGGGACATGCGTCTGGAGTTTGATTGCAGCAGCTAGAGGACCTGACACACACATTGTCTCTGTATCCACCTCTTTCTCTATCTCTCTGGCTCTTCTCCTTACAAAGAAATAATTTAAAAAAAGATCCTCATAATTTCTAAGAACTGTGACATACTTGCTTTCCTTACATGGAATTTGTGCATGAAAAATTTGATAAGATTTGCACCCCCAGTAATGGCCTCATGGGTTGGAGGATGGTGATGGCTTAGCAGTTAAGTACTTGCCTTTGAAGCCTTAGGATCCCAGTTTGAGGCTCGATCCCCAGGGCCCACATAAGCCAGATGTACAAGGTGGTGCATGCATGTGGAGTTCATCTGCAGTGGCTGGAGGCCCTGGTGCACCCATTCTTTCTCTCTCTCTCTCTCTCTCTCTCTGTCTCTTTCTCTCTCTCTCTGTTGATCTCAAAGTAATAAATAAAAATAATCAAAAATTTAAAAACATCAGTCTGCTTCTTATTACTCGTTTATGTTATTATTATTTTTTTACGTTTCATTTTTAAGTATCTCAGGGAGAACGAGGCAGAAAACAGGAAAAGAGATAGAGAGAATGGGCACACCAGGGGCTCCAGCCACTGCAAACAATCTCCAGATGCATGTGCCACCTTGGGCATCTGGATTTACGTGGGTGCTTGGAACTTGAACTTCAGTCCTTTGGCTTCCTTGCAAGTGCTCTGATAGCTAAGCCATTTCGCCAGCCCTGCAGTGAGTTTAATGTCAGTGTGGTAACTTAGCAAGATCTGTCTTACTTTAAACAAACAAAATGAGAAAAAAAAAAAAAAGCAGGATGGGGTCTGGAGAGATGCCTAAGCAGTTAAGGTGCTTGCCCATGACACCCAAAGATCCTGGTTTGATTCTCCAGAACCCTCATAAGCCAGATGCCCAAGGTGGTGCCTGTGTCTGGAGTTGTTTGCAGTGGCTATAGGTTCTGGTGTGCCATGGTATCCCTACCTACCTCTCTCTCTTCCTAATTTAAAGAAATAAAATATTTTTAAAAACAGGAGGGGTATTAGGTCACTGTCTCCCAGTAAGATTCTATGGTGTCACAGGGGTTCATGTAAAGATGACAAGCTTAGTGATCAGTGAGAGACTGTGGTTCAAATAAGATTGGGTGACCCCTTCCCTCTCTCTGCTTCTCTCTCTTCCTGTCTCCCTCATTCTCTCTGTCAATTAAATAAATAAAAATATGTTATTTTAAAAAAGAGGCTCAGGCTGTAGAGATGGCTTAGCAGTTAAGTGCTTCTCTGTGAAGCCTAAGTACCCTGATTCAAGGCTCAATTCTCTAGGAATCTCGTTAGCCAGATGCACATGGGGACACACACATCTGGAATTCGTTTCCAGTGGCTGGTTGCTCTGGTGAACACATTCTTTCTTTCTCTCACTCTCTAACTGCCTCTTCCTTTCTCTGTGTGTACCTCTCAAATAAATAAATAAAAATATATTTAAAAAAGTTAAATGAGGCTGGAGGGAGTGCTTTGTGGTTAAGGCATTTACCTGCAAAACCAAAGAATCCAGGTTCGATTCCACAGGACTTGTGTTTGCCAGATTCACAAGATCATGCATGCATCTAGAGTTCATTTGCAGTGCATGGAGGCCCTGGCACAGCCATTCATATTCTCTCTCTCTCTCTCTCTCTATCTCTTTTCTTCTCTTTCTCTCTCTCCCTCTTTCTCTCTGTCTAATAAATCAAAAATAAATAAATAAAAAAGAATGGATGCAGGAGCACTGGCCAGTTCATGCGGCACTGTGTGGTCACATAAACATGCATCCACCACATCCCACAAAGACAGACAGACAGTCTCCACACATCCACGCACACTCAGGGAGCATGAAGCCTACCTCTTGCACTCGTCGCTGGCATTCACGTTCGCCTTCGGGAGCAGGATCGCCGCTACCTGCACACTGTCCTTCACCACAGCAGCTGTGAGTGGCGTGAAGCCGTCATGGGAAAACGCAAAAGTAACTAACAGCTCACCGGACAAGGCGCGTCTCAAGGCTATGGAAAATGTTAGAAAAGGCCCTATGCCCGTGAATGTGGAATGAGGAGAAGGAACAGTAATCTCCGCCCTTCTCTCTCAGCTGCACATTCACATATTCTACTCCTCCCAGGGAAATCCTCCTCCCCTCCCTGAGGCTGTCAAGCCAACTACATTCCTTTCTAAAACGCCACAAATACTCACTGACTCGCAGAATGTTGTTTCTAGCTGAGAATTCATTGTGGTATTTTGGCTGCTTGAGGTTTTTCACATAAACCTTGAACACTATGGCTATTTAGTCTGCCTATCCATTTTTGTTTCTTTTTTTCTTTTTGGGCAATTTTGAACATGTGCATAGTACATAGTACTTTCCTCAAAGTGCCCTTTCATTAAATTTGCTTGTCCCTCTTCCCCGTTCTGCATCCAATGAAAAAGGATTGTTTGTGCTTGTGTGCATGGTGGTGGCTGCACGTTTGTGCACTTGGCCTTGCTGTCCTTTCTCAAGGTCTGATGATTCCCAGGTCTCTGCTCACATACAGGATGGAGGTCACAGGCATGCATGGCCTTGCCGACTGCTCGTGTGGGCCCTGACATTCCAACTCTGGCAGTATTGGCCCCTTCAGGCCCTCACACCTGTGCAGGTAGCATATTTAACAGTGGCACCACCTTTGCAGCCTAACACCATCTTTAAATTTTTTTATTTTTATTGACTTATTTGAGAGCAACAGAAAGAGAAAGAAAGAGGCAGACAGAGAGAGAGAAAGAGAATGGACTTCCAACCACTGTAAACAAACTGACGTGTGCACCCCCTTGGGCATCTGGATGACGTGGGTTGGGTCTTGGGGAATTGAGTCTCAAACTGGGGTCCTTAGGCTTCACAGGCAAGCACTTAACCACTAAGCGATCTCTCCAGGCCTTAACTCCTTCTTTAAATATGGCCTCACAAAAAGCCCAACTTCTGGTTGGACAGATGGTTCAGCAGTTAATGGGCCACCTGCAAGGACCAAAGACCTGGGTTTGATCCCCACTACCTATAATGCTGTGTTCTCTAAGGACTGGTGTCTTAAAAAATCCTTGGATTAAAACTTCTGGGAGTGCATCTTTGTGGTATAACACATATGGATCATACATGAGTTTCTGGGTTCAATAACCAGGATTGCCATGGAAAGGTCCTAAAATACAGAATTCTCTATGCATTGCTACATGAACTTAATCTAGCATTTTGCTAAGTTTCTGACTGACAAGTCGGCTACCTTACACTCATTCCAACTTCCTGAATTACATTATGAAATTTCATTGGATATTCAAGGACAATATAGTTGTAACAATTGAAAAAGCATGCAATAGTATTGGAGTGATGGTTTTGTGGTTAAGGTGTTTGCCTATGAAGCCAAAGGACTAACGTAAGCCGGATGCACAAGGTGCCGCATGCATCTGGAATTTGTTTACAGCAGCTGAAGGGATAGTGTGCCCATTTTCTCTCTCTCTCTCCTTCTCAAATACATGAAATAAATGTTAAAAAAAACTTTTAAAAATCCAATAAATATTTGCTATCATTTCAATGTAAGCACTTACTTGTCAAGGCTGTCCGTTAAAATGTAGTAACGCAGAGTATGTCCAGAACTGTCTACCAAACCATCATCACACCACCATGCACAAGAAGGTGGATCATATTTTTTGATTGACGTATTATGGCATGGAAGAGAACAGTAATAAAAGAGAAGAGACATTAAAGTGTATAAACTAGTGTTCAAATATATTTCACCAGCTTAATCTCTTGTCTGTGTTATTAAATTTACTAGTAACACCTAAGGACAGACATACACATCCTATTGTAGAGTATTCATATTATTTTCTAGGCTAAAATGGACAAATTAGTAAATGACCTCTTTTCCACTTGGGAAAACTAAGTATATTTCCCACTTTTATATGTTTTTTTGTTTCTTTTTTTTTTTTTTTTTTTATTTTTCCAATGTAGGGTCTGGCTCTAACTCAGGCTGACCTGGAATTCCCTCTGCAGTCTCCGGTGGCCTTAAACTTAAAGGAACCCTCCTACCTCTGTCTCCCAAGTGCTGGGATTAAAGGCATGCTCCATCATGGCCAGAAACGTTTAGTAATTTTTTTTTTATTTATTTGACAGAGAAAAAAGGAGGAAGGAAGCAAAGGAGAGAGAGAGACAGAGAGAGAGAGAGAATGGGCATACCAGGCCTCCAACCACTGCAAATGAACTCCAGCTGTGAGTGCCCCTTGTGCATCTGGCTAACATGGGTCCTCTAGCCCACAGCGACTTTTATATAAGGGGCAATCACTATGCTGCGGTGTGACCTCAACATGGTACATATTTAAATGAAGATTTCTTCCCTATCCTAATGCACTATTTTCCAACTCATAACCGGCTAAAGGCCAAAAGGGAAAAACTAAATAAATTTTAGAATTACTTAGAAATACAGAAACATATAGTAAATATTAGAATAGTTGCAGTTAATGGGACTAATAACCATGTGCTAGTTCTTGATTGAATTTCTTTATAAATAATATTAAAATCAAATGCTGCCTCCAGAGATTGCCTTAGTGGTTGAAGTACTTGCATGCAAAGCCTAAGGATCCATGTTTGAATCCCAAGATCCCACATAAGGCAGACACATAAGGTGGCTAAGGACTGGAGTTTGATGACAGTGGCCGGAGGCCCTGGCCTGCCAATTATCTATCTCGCTCTTTAAAACCTGCCCTTCTGTTTGACTGGCCTCAATAAATTCAACCTGCAAAAATATACCCTTAGGACTGGAGAGACAGCTTAGCAGTTATGGCACATGACTGGGAAGCCTAAGGATCCAGGTTTAATTCTCCAGGTCCTACATAAGCCAGAAGCACAAGGTGGCACATGCAGCTGGAGTTCATTTGCAGTGTCTAGATGCCCTGGTGTGGTGGTTTGATTCAGGTGAACCCATAAACTTAGGTGTTCTGAATGCTAGGTTCCCAGCTGATGGATATTTATGGAATTAATGCCTCCTGGGGGGAGTGTATTGTTGGGGGCGGGCTTATGGGCTTTATAGCCAGTTTCCCCATGCCAGTGTTTGGCACACCCTCCTGTTGCTGTGGTCCATCTTATGTTTGCCAGGGGGTGATGTCCACCCTCTGCTCATGCCATCGGTTTCCCCTGCCATCGTGAAGCTTCTCCTCAAGCCTGTGAGCCCAAATAAACCTCTTTTTCCCAGAAGCTACTCTTGGTTGGGTGATTTCTACCAGCAATGCGAACCGGACTGCAACAGTAAAGTGGTACCGAGGAGTGGGGTTGCTGCTAGACACCTGACTGTGGCTTTGGCCTTTTGGAGCTGGTTTTCAAGAGGAATGTGGAAAGAGTTGAAACCTTGGCCTAAGAGATGCTTTGCAGTGCTGTACGTACAGCTTGATGGTCTATGCTGGTCAGAGCTAAAAGACCTGAAGGCAGTAAGAACTATGGACTGTGAGGTTCGGCTTATGAGGGTGAGAAAGAGCTGTGCCTGGACTGGGCTAGCAGTTTGTGTGAGAAGCTTGCTCTTATGCCCATGTCCTGAGAAGTTGTGCAGGGTTGCTTTGCGTAGAAATGAACTGGTGTGAACAGAGGGATATGGCACAGAAAGAAAAATCTTTGGGTGAACTGTTGCCCGTTCAGCTGCAACTGAGTGATGACAACCTTTGAGACTGGGCTAGCTGACCTGCGCTGGGGCAACAGGAAGAATGTCGACTCTTTAGAAGGGGCCTGAGTGATCAAGGATTGTCCTGTTCTTCAAAGTCTGCTTTATTCCCCCCTGGATTAACAAATTGGCACCCTACCTGGTATCGTGGAGTATAAGAAATGCTGGAAAGAGGGTCACTGAGTTTGCGACACGGTTTTGTGTTTTGGAAATGGCCATGGGCAGTGTGTAGCAGGTTTGCTGTTGCCTGCATGGAGATCCCATGGGGCCATGAGGATGAACCGTGGATTGCGGTGGTGACCCAGTGGAGATGCCGGGACCATGGGATGGCTGCTGAGGAGCTGCCGGCCCCGATGAAGTTTTCCAGGACTGTGAGTAGCCTAGCTGGAGGGGCAGAATTGGAATGCCAGAGACTTGTTGCTGGTTAGAATTATCGGACTTGAACATTTCTCACTGGCTAGTGTTGTTGGACTTGAAGCTACAAATGTTTGCCCTGGTTGTTTTAAATCTTGTATTGGTTGAATGTTTCTTTGCTATGCCCAATGACATCTTTTGCAGGGTGAATATTTATTCTGTGCCATTATGGGTTTTTTTAGGTTATATTTTGGTATTATGGCTCAGTTAAAAGATCTTGAACTATGGGGATGTATGAACATCATTGAGATTGATAAAAAACTATGGGGACTTTTAAAGTCACACTCAATGCATTGTATTTTACATCATGTATGGATATCAGTTTATGGGGGCCAGGGGCGGAATGTGGTGGTTTGATTCAGGTGTCCCCCATAAACTTAGGTGTTCTGAATGCTAGGTTCCCAGCTGATGGATATTTGGGAATTAAGGCCTCCTGGAGGGAGTGTATTGTTGGGGGCGGGCTTATGGGCTTTATGGCCAGTTTCCCCATGCCAGTGTTTGGCACACCCTTCTGTTGCTGTGGTCCATCTTATGTTTGCCGGGGGGTGATGTCTACCCTGTGCTCATGCCATCGTTTTCCCCTGCCATCGTGAAGCTTCTCCTCAAGCCTGTGAGCCAAAATATACCTCTTTTTCTCAGAAGCTACTCTTGGTTGGGTGATTTCTACCAGCAATGCAAACCGGACTGCAACAACTGGTGTGCCCATCCTCACGTGCTCTCTCTCTCTCATAGATAAATGATATAAAAAATATATAATCTGAGTCTCATATAATAAAATATGTTTAGTGTTGAGGAATGTTTCCAATTTCACCCAACTTTGCCAGTTGTAAAGCTATTGTTCAACACAGTCCTCAGGATTGAAATTTTCTCCACAGGAGAGAAGGGAGGCTGTGATTCAGGAAGTCCAGACTGGGAGACCTGAAACCTGAAGGTCATGCAGCTCCCTCAAGGTTTTGTAAATAACAAAGTGAAACATTTCTCCCTGGGGGGTGGGCAGAATAAATTAACTTTCAGAGAGTTAGGATGTCAGCAATATGGGAAAGGGTTGCAAGTCCACACTCTAAAGCTAAATGAAGGGGAAAACAGGATTGGAGAGATGGTTGAGTGGTTAAGGAGCTTGCAAAAAGCCATGTTCTGCTCTCCAGATCCCAGGTATGCCAGACACACAATGGTGAGTCAAGTGCAATGTTGCATGTGACCACTATGTGGTGCAAGTGTCTGGAGTTCCATTGCAGCGACTGAGGGCCTGTGCTCCAACTCTCTCTCTGTGTCTCTGTCTCTCTCACATTCTCTAAAAACATAAAATAAGCAGGGCATGGTGGCACATGCCTTTAATCCCAGCACTCTGGAGGCAGAGTCAGGAGGATTGCCATGAGTTCAAGGCCACCCTGGGACTAAATAATTAATTCCAGGTCAACGTGAACCAGAGTGAGACCTTACCTCGAAAAATCAAAATAAGAAAATAGAATAAAAAAATGTTTTAAAGGTAAAACAACTGCTTGAAACTGACTCTTGGGCTTGGAACAAGTGGTGCACTGTGCTGGGACTCTCTGGTTGAGCTGCCTGCAAGTGGTCCAATGTACTCAGGACTCTCTGAGCAGCCGAGCTTGTGCAGTGACCTCCAGAGGTACACCTTTTGTGAGGTGGCATAAGTGCTGTGTTAGGCTTTTGTGTGAAGTGTCAGCCTTTCATTCATTTATTGCTTGTACAATCCCTCATTCTTCTCTGTGAAGAACCCCAGTAAATTCACTGGTTACCCCTAAGATGTTTTTGGCAATCATCCTTTGCTCTGGTATCTATGGCCTACATGGGGAAAAGACATATATTTGGGTCATCTCAGGGAAACAGAACTGCTAAGACAGAAAGATCTAAAGTAAACCTAATCTCATAGGAAAATAAGAATTCTCATTGGATTGGACAGATGGCTTGGCAGCTAACTTGCATGCCTGCAAAGGTTAAGGACCCAAGTTCAATTCCCCAGTACTCACGTAAGCCAAATGCACATGAAGATGCATGCAAATGGAGTTCGTTGCAGAGCATAGAGAAAATTGCCTCCAATTCTGTCTTCTCTGTCTGTCTCCCTTTCTTTCTTTCTCAAAGAAATGAAATAAAAATAAATTTAAGAGATGGATAAATAGCTTAGTAGTTAACACACTTGCCTATGATGCCTAAGGACACCAAGGAAGTAAGGTTCGAATAACCTTACCCACTTAAGGTATATGCACAACATGACCTGTGCATCTGGAGTTCGTCTGCAGTGCCTGGAAACCCCGAAGAATCCATTCTCTCTTTCTCTCTCTCTATCTCTCACTCCCTCTCAAATAAGTAAATATATAAACATTTAAAAATATTTTTTAAGGCCTGGAGAGATGGCTTACCGGTTTAGCGCTTGCCTGTGAAGCCTAAGGATCCCGGTTCGAGGCTCGGTTCCCCAGGTCCCAAGTCAGCCAGATGTACAAGGGGGCGTACGCGTCTGGAGTTCGTTTGCAGAGGCTGGAAGCCCTGGTGCGCCCATTCTCTCTCTCTCCCTCTATCTGTCATTCTCTCTGTGTCTGTCGATCTCAAATAAATAAAAACATAAAAATTTAAAAAATATATATGTTTAGATTTCCTTTTTTCATTAACTTGAGTTATCATCATTAAAGAAAAAGGATCCAGGCCAGGCATGGTACCACATGCCTTTAATCCCAGCCCTCGGGAGGCAGAGGTAGGAAAATCACTGTGAGTTCGAGGCCAACCTGACACTATGCATTGAACTGTAGGTCACCCTGAGCTAAAGTGAGACCCTAACTCGAAAAACCAAGCTGAAAAAAAAAATATTTCAACCTCAAGGGTATCAGTGGGGTAAAGTAAGTTTCAAAAGAATTTCTGCTTAACATAGCAATCCAAAGGAAAAATATATAAGAAGCAGAGCAATAGAGTTTATAAAATGATTAAGAATTACAATGTACATTTAAAATCTAGTAAAAATTCTATGTTTCATAGTTACACTTACATGGCACTGCTTTAATTAGGACCATAAATGACCAAAACTTTACTACAAATTACAATCAGTATTAAAATGAGAAATGATGTATGTCTGTATCTGTTCTTCAGTTCAGTGTCTTTCACCGTATATCTGTGTGCGTCAGTTAATCTTCTAACTATTGACTCAGTTCTGACATATGTATTTGTTACCACTCGAAAATACCAAGAGGGGTTTTTGTTGTTGTTGTTGTTGTTTTAAAGGATAAATGAGGGCTGCATAGGTGGCTGAGCAGTTAAGAACAATTTCTGTGTAAGCACGAGGAACACAGCAGGCCTGAAAACCTACTCAAGTTTGCTCCTCTGGGCTCACATAAACAGCTGGCCATGGCCAAGTGCCTCTGTCACCCCAGTTCCATGGGGAGCCGTCACTTGGTGTCACAGGGGTTCATGTAAAGATGGCAAGCTTAGTGACCAGTGAGAGATTGTGTTTAAAATAAGAGTGGGTCATCCCTTCTCTCTCTCTCTCTCTGTTTCCCTCTTTCTCTCTGTCAAACAAATAAATAAAAATAATTGTTTTTTAAAAAAATGTTCGGGCTGGAGAGATGCCTTGGCACTTAAGCACTTGCCTGTGAAGCCTAAATATCCTGGTTCAAGAATTGATTACCCAACACCCAGGTTAACTACATGCACAACAGGGCACATGCATCTGGAGTTCGTTGACTGTGGCTTGTTGCCCTGTTGCACCCATTCTCTATCTCTTTCTCTCTCTCTCTAACTGCCTCTTGCTCTGTCGGCCACTATCAAATAAATAAATAAAAATACAGAAAAAACTTTAAAATATGCAGGAGGGATGACTTAGTGGTCAAGGCATTTGCCTGCAAAACCACAGGATCAAGGTTCGATTCCCCAGGACCTGTGTTAGACAGATGCACAAGGTCGTGCATGCATCTGGAGTTCATTTGCAGGGGCTGGAGACCCTGGCCCTCCCATTCATTCTCTCTCTCTCTCAATTTCTCGCACTGTCTCACCCTTATTCTTTTACTCTGTCAAATATATTAAAAATAAAGAAATAGAAAAGAAAGGGTGGAAGAGCAGCGGCCAGTGCATGGGGCACTGTGTGGGCACATAAACATGCATGCACCACATCCCACAAAGACAGACAGACAGACTGCCCTCCCCACATCCACGCATACACAGACAGCATGAAGCCTACCTGTTCCACTAGTCGCTGGCATTCACGTTCGCCTTCGTGAGCAGGATCGCCGCTACCTGCACATTGTCCTTCACCACAGCAGCTATGAGTGGCGTGAAGCCGTTAATGGGAAAACGCAAAAGTAACTAACAGCTCACAGAACCGCGCGCGTCTCAAGCCTACGGAAAATGTTAGAAAAGCCCCTATTCGCCTGAATGTGGAACGAGGAGAAAGAACAGTGACCTCTGCTCTTCTCTCTCAGCCACACATTCACGTATTTGGCTCCTCACTAGGAAATCCGCCTCCCCTCCTTGGGGCTGTCACGTCAAAGACAGTCCTCTCCAAAACAAACTGCAAAAACTCACTAACTCGCCGCATGTCTGTAGCACAGAATATGTCATGGTATTTTGGCTCCTTGAGGTTTTTCACATACCTCTTGAACACAGGATTATTTGGTCTGTACAACCATTTTTGTGTCTTTTTTTTTATTTTTGGACAATTTTGAACATGTGCATAGTACATAGTACTTTCCTCAAAGTGCCCTTTCATTACCTTTGCTTGTCCCTCTCCCCCGTTCTGCTTCCAATGAAAAAGGATTGTTTGTGCTTGTGTGCATGGTGGTGGCTGCACGTTTGTGCACTTGGCCTTGCTGTCCTTTCTCAAGGTCTCATGATTCTCAGGTCTTTGCTCACATACAGGATGGAGGTCACAGGCATGGATGGCCTTGCTCACTGATCGTGTGGGATCTGACATTCTAACTCTGGCATTATCGGGCCCCTGCAGGCCCTCATACCTGTGCGGGTAGCATACTTAACAGCTGTACCACCTTCCAGGCTAACTGGCTTTTTAAATTGTTTTGTTTAGTTTTATATATTTAGTTGAGAGCAACTGATAGAGAAACAAAGAGGCAGACAGAGAGAGAGAAAGACAATGGACCTCCACACACTGTACACAAACTCCAGAGGTGTGTGCCCCTTGTGCATCTGGCTAAGGTTGGTCCTGGGGAATGGAGCCACGAACTGGGGTCCTTAGAATTCACAGGTAAACAGTTAACCACTAAGCCATGTCTCTGTGCCCTAACTCATTCTTTAAATATGGCCCATTATAAGCCAAATTTCTGGGTTGGAGAGATGATTCAGCAGTTAATGGGCCCACCTACAAAGCCTAAAGCCCTGGGTTTGATCCCCAGTACCTATAATGCTGTGTCTCTAAGGACAGGGGTCTTAAAAAATCACTGGATTAGAAGTCCTGGGAGAGCATCTTGTAGTATAACACATATGTATCATATATGAGTTACTGGGTTCAATGCCCAGGAATGCCAAGGAAAGGTCCTAAAATACAGAATTCTCTACCCATTGCTACATCAACTTAATATAGCATTTTGCTTAGTTTCTGACTGATAAGTCAGCTAGCTTACACTCATTCCAACTTCTAGAATTAGACTATAAAATTTCACTGGATATTCAAGTATAATATAGTTGTAACAATTAAAAAGCATCCAATAGTGTTGGGGAGATGGTTTAGTGATTAAGATGTTTGCCTATGAAGCCAAAGGACCCACGTAAGCCAGATGCACGAGATGCCGCATGCATCTGGAATTTGTTTGCAGCAGCTGAAGTCATAGTGCGCCCATTCTCTCAATTTCTATCACTCTCTTTCTCAAATAAATGAAGTCAATTTCAAAAACCACCGAGAAATCCAATAATCATTACATCTCATTTCAATGTAAGCATTTACTTCTTAAGGCTGTCCTTAAAAATGTAGTAACATAGAGTATGTTCAGAATTGAATACCAAACCATCATCACCACCATGCTCAAGAACGGGGATCATATTTTTTGATTGATGCATTATGGCATGGAAGAGGGCATTTCTAAAATAGCAGAGACTTTAAAGTGTATCAACTAGTATTCCAACATATTTTACCAGCTTAATCTCTTGTCTTTGTGTATTAAATTGACTAGTAACACCTAAGGACAGATATTAACATCCTATTGTAGAGTATTCATATTATTTTCAAGGCTAAAATGAACAAATTAGGAAATGGCCTCTTGTCCACTTGGGAAAGCTAAGTAGATTTCCCACTTTTAGAACTTTTTTTTTAAGTTTTACAGTGTGGGGTCTCTTTCTAGCTCAGGCTGAGCTGGAATTCACTCTGCATTCTAACGGTGGCCTTGAAGTCAAAGCAACCCTCACACCTCTGCCTCCCAAGTGCTAGGATTAAAGGCATGCACCATCATGCATGGAAACTTTTAATAATATTTTATTTTTACCTATTTGACAGAGAAAGAGGGAGGGAGGGAGGAAGAGAGAAACAGAGAGAGAGAGAGAATGGGCATACCAGGGCCTCCAACCACCACAAATGAACTGAGATGTGAGTGCCCCTTGTGCATCCGGATAACATGGATCCTGCAGAATCAAAGCTGGATCCATTGGCTTTGCAGGCAAATGCCGTAACCGCTAACCCAGTCCTCTAGGCCACAGCAACTCTATATAAGGGGCAATCACTATGCTGCAGTTTGACCTCAAGTTGGTAAATATTTAAATGAAGACTTCTTCCCTACCCTAGTAAAGTGTCGTACAACTCATAACTATCTAAAGGCCAAAAATGAAAAACTAAATCAATTTAAGAATTACTTGGAAATATAGAAATATATAGTAAATATCAGAGTAGTTGTAGTTAATGGGACTAATCATCATCTGCTAGCTCCTGATTGAATTTCTATATAAATAATTTTAAAATCAACATGCAGCCTGGAGAGATTGCCTTAGTGGTTGAAATTCTTACCTGCAAAGCCGAAGGACCCATGTTTGACTCCCAAGATCCCACATAAGCCAGACCCATAAGATGGCAAACGCCTGGAGTTTGATGACAGTGCCGCAGGCCCTGGACTGCCAATTATCTAACTCTCTCTTTAAAAACTGCCAGTCTTTTTGGATGGCCTCAATTAATTCAACCTGCAAAGATATACCCTGAGGGCTGGAGAGACAGCTTACCAGTTAAGGCACATGGCTACAAAGCCTAAGGATCCAGGTCCTACATAGGCCAGATACACAAGATGGCACATGCATCTGGAGTTCATTTGCAGTGTCCAGATGCCCTGGCGTGCCCGTCCTTGCTCCCTCTCTCTCTAATAAATAAATAATTTAAAAAATATATGCTCTGAGTCACATATAATGAAATATGTTTAGTGTTGAGGAATGTTCCCAATTTCACCAAACTTTGCCAGTTGTAAAGCTATTGTTCAACACAGTCCTCAGGATTGAAATTTTCTCCAGAGGAGAGAAGGGAGGCTCTGATTCAGGAAGTCCAGACTGGGAGACCAGAAACCTGAAGGTCATGAAGCTCCCTCAAGGTTTTGTTAATGACAAAGTGAAACATTCCTTCCTGGGGGTGGGCAGAATAAATTATCTTTCAGATACAGGATGTCAGCAAGTCTGGAAAAGGGTTGCAAGACCACCCTCTAAAGCTAAATGAAGTGCAAACAGGGCTGGAGAAATGGCTGAGCGGTTAAGGCACTTGCCTACAGCCATGTTCTGCTCTCCAGATCCCAGGTATGCCAGACACACAATGGTGAGTCAAGTGCAAGGCTGCACGTGACCACTATGTGCTGCAAGTGACTGGAGTTCCATTGCAGTGGCTGAGGGCCTGTGCTCCAACTCTGTGTGTCTCTGTCTCTCTCACATTCTCTAAAAAAATAAAATAAGCAGGGCGTGGTGGTACATGCCTTTAATCCCAGCACTCTGGAGGCAGGGTCAGCTACATAGTTAATTCCAGGTCAACCTGAACCAGAGTGAGACCTTACCTCAAAAAACCAAAATAAATAAATAAAATAAAAAATATTTTAAAAGTAAAACAACTGCTTGATACTGACTCTTGGACTTGGAGCATGTGGTGCAGTGTGATAGGACTCTCTGATTGAGCTGCCTGCAAGTGGTCCAATGTGCTCAGGACTCTCTGAGCAGCCGAGCTGCCTGCAGACTGTGCAGTGGGTTCTACAGGCACACCTGTTGTGAGGTGGCATGTAGGCTGTGGTGGGCTCTTGCGTGAGGTGGCAGCCTTTGAGTCATTTATTGCTTATACAAGCCCTCATTTTCTCTGTAAAGAACCCCAGTAAACTCACTGGTTACCCCTGAGATGTTTTTGGCAGTCATCCTTTGTTCTATCATCTGTGGCCAATCAGGAAAAAGACGTGTATTTGGGTCATCTCAGGGAAACAAAACTCCTACAACAGAAAGATCTAAAGTAAATCTAGTCTCATAGTAAAATAAGAATTCTCATTGGATTGGACAGATGGTTTGGCAGCTAAATGGCTTGCCTGCAAAGCCTAAGGACCCAAGTTCAATTCCCCAGTACCCATGTAAGCCAAATCCACATTATGGTGCATGCAAATGCACTTCATTTGCAGAGTATAGAGAAAATTGCCTCCAATTCTCTGTCTTCTACGTTTATCTCCCTTTCTTTTTCTTTCAAAGAAATGAAATAAAAATAAATTTAAGACATGGATAAATAGCCAAGTGGTTAACACACTTGCCTATGATGCCTAAGGACACTAAGGAACTAAGGTTAGATTCCTCTTACCCACTTCAGCTATATGCACAACAAGGCCTGTGCATCTGGAGTTCGTTTGCAGTGCCTGGAAACCCTGGACAATCCATTTTTTCTTTCTCTCTTTCACTCTCTCTCTCTCTCTCCCTCCCTCTCAAATAAGTAAACATATAAACATTTAAAAATAAATTTTAAGATTTCCTTTTCTCATTCGCTTGAGATATCTTCTTTAAAGAAAAAGGATCCAAGCCAGGAGTGGTGGCACATGCCTTTAATCTGAGCCCTCGGGAGGCAGAGGTACGAGAATCACTGTGAGTTCAAGGCCAACCTGAGACTACATAGAGAATTCTAGGTCACCCTGAGCTAAAGTGAGACCCTACCTCAAAAAACCAAACAAAAAATTAAGTTTCAAGCCCATGGGTATCAGTGAGGTAAAGTGACTTTCAAAAGAATTTCTGGTTAACATAGCAATCCAAAGGAAAAATATATTAGAAGCAGAGCAAGAAATTCTATAAAATGATTAAGAATTTCATTGTACATTTAAAATTCAGTAAAAATTCTATGTTTCAAAATTACATTGACATAGAACTGCTTTAGTTAGGATCATATATGACCAATAAAATTTACTACAAATTAGAATCAGTATTAAAATGAGACATGAGCCCTGGTATACACTACTTTTTTTTACTGAACCTGAAAAATTGAACTATGTCTGTATCTGTTCTTCAGTTCAGTGACTTTCACCAAATCTCTGTGTGTGTCATTTAATCTTCTGACTATTGATTCAGTATTTCTTTTTTTTTTAAATTTTTTATTTATTTATTTGAGAGGGACAGACACAGAGAGAAAGACAGATAGAGGGAGAGAGAGAGAATGGGGGAGCCAGGGCTTCCAGCCTCTGCAAAGGAACTCCAGACGCGTGCGCCCCCTTGTGCATCTGGCTAACATGGGACCTGGGCAACAGAGCCTCGAACCGGGGTCCTTAGGCTTCACAGTCAAGCGCTTAACTGCTAAGCCATCTCTCCAGCCCTGATTCAGTATTTCTGACATGAGCATTTGTTACCAGTCGAAAACACCAGTAGGGGTTTTCGTTGTTGTTGTTGTTGTTTTTAAAGGATAAATGAGGGCCAGTAAAGTGGCTCAGCAGTTAAGAACACATTTTGTGTGAGCACGAAGACAATGGCAGGTCTGAGAACCTACTCAAGTTTGCTCCTCTGGGCTCACATAGACAGCCGGCCATGGCCAAGCCCCTCTGTCACCCCAGCCCTGTGGGGAGCCGAGACTTGGTGTCACAGGTGTTCATGTAAAGATAAAAAGCTTAGTGACCAGTGAGAGACTGTGGTTCAAATAAGAATGGGTGACCCTTCTCTCTCTACCTCACTCTCTTTCTCTGTCTTCCTCTTTCTCTCTGTCAAATAAATAAATGAAAATAATTGTTTTTTGTAAAAAAGGCTCGGGCTGGAGAGATGGCTTGGCGCTTAAGCGCTTGTCTGTGAAGCGTAAAGACCCTGGTTCGAGGCTCGATTCTCCAGGAACCACATTGGCTACATGCACAAGGGGGCGCACACATCTGGAGTTCGTTTACCTTGGCTGGATGCCCTGTTACACCCCTTCTCTCCCTCATTCTCTCTCTGTGTCTCTAACTGCCTCTTTCTCTCTCTGTTTGTCACTTTCAAATAAAAAAATAAAAATAAACAAAAAAATTGTTTTTAAAGTGTGGAAGGATGGTTTACTGATTAAGGTATTTGCCTGCAAAACCAAAAGATCCAGGTTTGATTCCCCAAGACCTATGTTAACCAGATGCACAAGGTCCTGCATGCATCTGGAGTCTATTTGCAAGGGCTGGAGACCCTGGTGCACCCATTCATTCTCTCTTGCTCTCTCAATTTCCCTCACTTTCTCACCCTCCCTCTTTCTCTCTATCAAATAAAGAAAATATAAATAAATCAATAAGAATGGGTGGAAGAGTAGCGGCCCGTGCATGGGGCACTGTGTAGTCACATAAACATGCATGCACCACTTCCCACAAAGACAGACAGACAGACACACAGCCCTCCACACATCCACGCACACACAGAGAGCATGAGGCCGACCTCTTCCAATCGTCGTTGGCATTCACCTTCGCCTTCGTGAGCAGGATCTCTGCTACCTGCACATTGTCCTTCACCACGGCAGCTATGAGTGGCGTGAAGCCGTCCTGGGAAAACGCAAAAGTAACTACCAGCTCACAGAACCGCGCGCATGTCAAGCCTAAGGAAAATGTTAGAAAGGCCCCTATGCGCGTGAATATGGAATGAGGAGAAGGAACAGTAATCTCCGCTCTCTCAGCTGCATGTTCAGGTACTGGGCTCCTCCCTGGGAAATCCTCCTCCCCTCCCTGAGCTGACACTCGAAAGACAGTCCTATCCAAAACACACTGCGAAAACTCACTGACTCGCAGAATTCTGTTTCTATCAGAGAATTCATCATGGTACTTTGGCTCCATATGGTGGTTCACAAAAATCTTCAACACTGTGGCTACTTTGTCTGTTCATCCATTCCTGTTTCTTTTTTATTGGACAATTTTGTACATGTGCATACTACGTAGTACTTTCCTCAATGTGCCCTTTCATTGCCTTTGCTTGTCCCTCTCCCCCGTACCACATCCACTGAGAAAGAACTGTTTGTGCTTGTGTGCATGGTGGTGGCTGCACGTTTGTGCACTTGGCCTTGCTGTCCTTTCTCAAGGTCTCATGATTCCCTGGTCTCTGCTCACATACACGATGGAGGTCACAGGCATGCATGGCCTTGCCAACTGCTCGTGTGGGCTCTGACATTCCAACTCTGGCAGTATCGGGCCCCTTCAGGCCCTCACACCTGTGCAGGTAGCATATTAAACAGCCGTACCACCTTTCCAGCCTAACTCTCTTTTAATTTTTTTTGTTTATTTTTATTTATTTATTTGAGAGCCACAGACAGAGAAATAAAGAGGCAGACAGAGAGAGAGTTAGAGAATGGACTTCCAACCATTGTAAACCAACTCCAGATGTGTGTGCCCCCTTGTGTATCTGGCTAACGTGGGTCCTGAAGAATGGAGCCTAGAACTGGGGTCCTTAGGCTATACAGGCAAGCCCTTAACCACTAAGACGTCTCTCCAGGCCCTGACTCCTTCTTTAAATATGGCCTCATTAAAAGCCCAATAAGTGGGTTGCAGAGATGGTTCAGCAGTTAAAGGGCCCACCTGCAAAGCCTAAAGACCTGCGTTTGATCCCCAGTACCTATATAAAGCCATACGCACAAGATGGCATATGTGTCTGAGTTTCCTTGCAGTGTTGGAGGCCCTGGTACACCTGTTCTCCATCTTTCCATTCTTTCTCTTCCTCCTCGTCTCAAACACATAAATAATAACAAGTGAAAAAAAATAAAAGCCCAACTTCTTTTTATTACAAGACTACCTGTCATCAACTTGCTAAAGACCTTGTCAATGATAGTGGATGAGGGACAGTGGGAAGAAAAAGATTATTACACTGCAAGCAAGTAAATGTGGTAAAAACTAATCTTTTTTGGGGGGGGGTTCAATGTACGGTCTCACTCTAGCCCAGGCTTACATGGAATTCACTCTGTATTCTGAGGGTGGCTTCGAACTCACGGTGATCCTCCTATCTCTGACTCCAAAGTGCTAGGATTAAAGGTTTGAGGATCAATTTTGGGTCCTTAGGATTCACAGGAAAGCACCTTAAAAGCTAAGCCATCTCCCCAGTGAACATGCTTACCTTTCCAAAATATAGAGGTAAAGGAAGAAGGACACGCTATAGGTATTATGGGATAGGAAGGTTTGAAATAAGTATTATGGAACAATCTACAGTTCTTTCAGAAATATAAACAGGCATATATTTAAATGGGGTCTTATGTAGCAATGTACCACAGGCTAGCCTCACTCTTTCTATGTGTCAGACAGAAAGCTTAAACTCATGATCCTCTTGTGTCTACCTGAAGAATGCTGGGATTACTAGGAATGCACCTCTATAGCTGGTTTAATTTTTGTGATCATTGAATTCACATGCTACACTTTATAAAATGAATGAATGAATGTCGTGTGTGTGTGTGTGTATGTGTGTGTGTGTGTGTGTGTGTGTGTGTGTGTATGTGATAACTCACTCTACCCAGGCTGACCTAGATCTCACTCTATAATCCAAGACTGGTCTTGAACTCACAGAGATCTCCTACCTCTGCCTCCAGAGGGCTAAGAATAAAGGCATGCACCCCTGTGCCCAACTAAACACATAGTTTTTAAAGAGGAGTTGTGTCAGAATGAAACACGTCTGAGGAGTAAGGACATTTGTAAATTTTCAGAACTTTACCCTGGAGGTCATACTGCGTGATCTAACTGAGAACCAAAGAAGCCAAGAAACTGAACTTCAGGCTCTTCTGTTATTCACATATCCACTTTCTTATGTTATTTGCCCCAAAGCAAAGCCACTCATTGAAAATTTCATTTAATTTTGCTGAGGAGGGGAAGATAGGGCATTGGAAATTACAAGTAGAACTTCTGTTCATTAAACAAAAAGCATGGGCTGGAGCGAAGCCTTAGCGGTTAAGGTAATTTGCCTGTGGAGCCCAAGGACCCAGGTTCGTGTCTCCAGTATCCACATAAGCCATATGCAAAATTAGGTGCATGTGTTTGAAATCCATTTGCAATGGCTGGATGCTCTGGTGAGCACATTTTCTCTCTGTCTCTCTCCTCTCTTTCTCTCTCAAAATGGATAAATAAAACAAAACAAAACAAAAAAAATACCACATCATCCACCTGCATTGAGACATGTAGATTTGGCAGCAGAATTTAAACTTGAAAGTAAATGGTTCTTTCTGACGGGAGAGGGGCATGTGTCAAGAAATTATTTGATTCTCCCTTTGTTTTCCATATAATCACTTCAAAGATTCCCTCCAAGTCCTTAATATGGTTGTGTTTATACCTCAGTAATTACTTTCCTCCCTCCCTGCCTTCCTTTCTTTGTTGATTAATTTTCTGTGGCAGGGGGGTTCGAGGTACAGTCTCACTCTAGCACAACTGACCCAGAATTCACTATGGCATCTCAGGATGCCCTAAAACTCATGGTGATCCTCCTGCTTCTGCTTCCCGAGTGCTGGGTCTAAAGGCGTGTGCACCATGCACTGCCAGTTGTTTTCCTGAAACTAAGACTTACTATCTTCCCATTTGAACAAAATATTTTTCTATGTTCATTTTTTAAATAAATGAAAAGTTTTTGTGCTATCGCTCAATTATCTAGTTTCGAATTTAGCATACATTTTCTGCACATTTTCCATTCTGCCTGATTTAGCCTCAGCAGAGAGAGTTAAACCATTATCACATAACTCATCAACAACAACAAGATTTAAACATATCATGAAATAGTTTGGCTTTGCTTGGATTTATAGCTCCAAGCTAATTTCAGGGAAAATTCTGTTTTCTGTCTTGATTTAACTAACTGAAAATAAACTATGGAAAAATACAGCAAATTTTAGTTTTTATTTTGAAACATATTTGGGAAAAAATTACTTATATATATATGTTGTAATAACATATATATATATATATATATATATATATATATATATATATATATATATATACCTTTAATTTATCCATTGCTTTCTATAATATTTTTCATATATGCATACTATGTAACTGTACCGAGTACCATGTAAAAATTCGTTTGTGAGACCCTAGCTTAAAAAAAAAAATTCCTTTGTCTATTTTACTCCTTTGATGCTTCTTTTTTTTGGGGGGAGGTAGTTAAGTTAGGGTCTCACTCTTGCCAAGGCTGACCTGGAAGTCCCTATGTAAACTTATAGTGGCCCTGAACTCATGGCAATCCTCCTACCTCTGCCTCCAGAGTGCTGGGATTAAAGACATGCGCCACCACACCTGGCTACATTTGAAACTCTTTTTTTATATAACAGAGAAAGAGGGAGGGGGGAGAGAGGGAGAAGGAAAGGACACGCCATGGCCTCCAGCCACTGCAAACCAACTCCAGACACGTGCGCCCACTTGTGCAAATGGCTAACGTGGAACTTGCAGAATCAAACCGGGTTCCTTTGGCTTTGCAGGCAAACGCCTTAACTGCTGAGCCATCCCTCCAGCCAGGAATGATTGAACTTCTCCATGTGGAAAATGGAGTGACACATACTGATGCTGATAGAAATGTGCATCAAGTACCTTGTAAGTGAAGTTGGTCATGCTTACCTTCACTTTGACTTCAGGGTCTGCATGGTATTCTAGCAAAGTGGTCACCATTGCAGGGTCCTCATTGTAGACGGTGTAGGAAGGGTTGTGTTTTCTTGGCATCTGTGGCATTGGAGTTAGCACCACACTGCGGTACGATCTTCACACACGCTTCATGCTGGTGCTGTGAGGCCTCTGGGAAGTGTACCAACAGACTAAATTATCAATTCAAGGTATTCCAGATAAGCTTTCTACAAGTTCCTCCCAATAGATATGTGTGAGTGCCATAAATTCATCTTATTCTATAATTTAAAAAAAATTGTTGCATTTATTTATTTCCTTGAGAGTGACAGAGAGAGAGAGACAGGGAAAGAGAGAGAGGGAGAGAAGGGGCATGCCAGGGTTTCAGCCACTGCAAACGAACTTCATAAGCGTGAGACCCCTTGTGTATCTGGATGAAATGTGTCTTGGGGAATCGAGCCTCGAACAGGCGTCCTTAGGCTTCACAGGCAACCGCTTAACCACTAAAGCATCACTCTAGCCCATATTCTATCATTTTCTAAAAAGACATTTCAGGTACAGAGTCTACATCTCAGGATGAAATCAGATTTCCTAACGAGTCCAGGCTTTTGGAATCACAATCGTACTGTCTCAGGTTGCAGTGTGCTAGGATTACAGGCCTGTACCACCACACCAGCTGCTCTAAACATCTAGGCCAAGTCCACTTCATGCTGAGAGCGTGCACTAGTCTTTACCTTAATCAGAGGTGTGCATCTGTCACTGTCACATGCATTGATCTCACACTTCCTCTTTAAAAGGAGCTGCCACTTCTGTGTGGCCGTAAGTACATGCATACTGCAGCGTGATCCTGTGGAAAGGAGACAGCTTTTAAAGATATGATAGAGCATAACTCCAAAACAACCATCCAGGTAACTGTGAAGATTAAGGAACCTAGAATTAATATTACAGTGTAGAAATAGTATGATATTTCTATTTGGACTGTCTTCTGTATCTTCTCATTTGTTTAGGTGAGAAGAGGCTGCAGCACGTGCCAGCAAGCATCTGCCTCTGAGCTGTGTCCCTGCCCTGGCCACCAAAGCTGAACTCAAGAAACATGACGTTGGGGTTTAGTGTAGACGACACTGGAATCCTACTTTCACCTTTGTTAGTTAACACCGGCTACTTCTTAGTTTGGCTGTGAACTCAACAGCTCAGTTCCCCCATCCATAAAATGGGGATTGAACATTGTAGCCACCTTACAGAAAACCCTGGCAACGCTTAAGTGGCAATCTATGGGGCGTCTTGAGAACTGTTCCTAGCACAAGGCAGCTCACTCTTCATTACATATTACATTCACTACTACTAACAAACATATATGTATATATTTTTTTGGTTTCTTGAGGTAGAGTCTAACTCTAGACCAGGCCGAAGTGGAATTCACTATGGAGGCTCAGGGTCGCCTCTAACTCACGGCAATCCTCCTATCTCTATCTCTCCAGTGCTGGGATTAAATGCGTGCGCAACCACACCCCGCCCAGGCACATTTTAAATGAGTACAATAATAAAATTATTTACAATGTGGAGATATGATTTAAATGTTTTCTATTGTAATATGTATGAGATGTTCTTTTCAATTTTAATCCAATATAGGCATAGAGACCTTAATTCTGGTATATCCTTCTGCTCCAATCTCCAAGTAGTGGGATTGTGGGCCAGCACACCCATGCTTGGTTTAAAGTGCTCATGCTAAAACACTGGATCTCCTATGGTATGGAGATGCCACTTACAACTCATGATGTTTACAACTAAAATTAGCATGAATTTAAACCTTTTTATAAAACCAAAACAAAATAAAGCGTCATCATACATTCTGCATTTCCCACGAAAATATTCAGTAGGCCTGTGGCAGTTCTAGTCAAGACAATGGCATTTCAGTAAATTTTATTTCTCAAAAGAATAATAGGTAAAGAGGGTTGGCTAATAAAATAAATTGAAACAAAGAATCCTCACTTTGATGTACAAGAAACATTAAGCCAAATGGAGGTCAGACTGAAATGACTAAGTACAGAAACCCCTTATGTACTTGATATAGTCTCTCTCAGATTTAGGTGATCATTCCTGCAAACACGGCGAAGGGGGTGTGGGGGGGACTATAAGCGAATTTGGAAACCAGTTAAAGGTTCATGTTTCTTTGGACTCCCTTATAGAGAGCTTGGTGTCCAAACTCATCCAGGATGTGCAGGACCAGGTGCTGAGGAGCTTATGGTGGGAAGAAGACACAGCATCCTCCGTGACAGCAGCTTTTGGGGGGCCCCAAATCTCCCCTCCAGTGAGCCAAGCCCAGGAGGGTGGCACTTCTCTCCCTTTATGCCCTGATGCCCACCGCCCCTTCCTGGGAGTCACACCTGCGGGCCCTCTTACCTCTTGTTCTTGTTCGAATGGCTAATGAGGCTGTTCTTCAGTGTGAGGAAACTATGTACCTTGTCTAAGTCCCCCTGGCTTGCAGCGTTGTGGATGTTTTCAACAGGCTTGTTCCCTGGCAGGTAACAAGGCTTGTCTAGGAGTGAAATGCTCCCAGGACGCAAGAACTTCTCCATGGTAGAGGCTGTGGCCTTAAAGCCCCTTCTTTGCCACTAGCCTACTTCAGAAGTGGCCCATGATAGGATGACGTACTGTGTTCTCACCTGGGGCAGAACACCCGACAAAAAGCAGCTGTTGGTAGAAAAAGGTGTGTTTAGGCTTACAGACTCTAGGGGATGCTGCATAATGGCACGGAAAGCAGAGGTCGGATGTCATTTTTGCCACAGCAAGTGGAAAACCGCAACAAAACACAAAGTTTTGGAGGTGGTACTGTCTATAATGCTCCTCAGCCCGCTCCCCTCCCACCAACATGCTTCCTCCAGCAAGGTTCCCCACCATGTTGCCATTAGCTGGAATCCAAGCATGCAAAACACATGTTTTTATGGAGGACGTCTGATTTAAACCATGACATTGCACTTCAATGATTTTGAGGGAGAGGTATACATGGAATTATGGAGGACAGATATGAAGTTTTTTCATTCAATCAATGGGACCAGGATGCAAGAACTGAATGATACAACTGAATATTACAACGACGCAAGTTGCAACAGTGGAGGTGAGATTCCAACATATTTTGGCTGTTCTGCCCAGAAACAAAAACAAACAAACAAACAAAAAACTGTATCTGGGCAAAGAAGATAGAATGGACAATTGAAAGGCTACTGAAATAGGAGAGATGAAAAAGGATGGTACCTAGACTTTAGGTTTTACAGGATAGGGTTTTGGATATGTTTTGAAGGTAGACACCATTTATATAATATATATAATATATAATCATATAATATATATTAATATATAATATATAATATAATATATATTATGTAATATATATAATATATATATATATATATGAATTATATAATTCATATAAATGCATTTTGCAAAATAAAAGTATATATATTCTGGATCTCTTCAGCAGAAGACATGGCTGGCCTAGTGGTTAGGGCACATGGAGGCAGAGCCAAAAGACCCAGGTTTTATTTCCCAGGACCCACATAAGCCACATGCACAAGCTAGTACATGAGTCTGGATTTCATTGGCAGTACCTACAGGCCCTGGCATACCCACACCCAATACCTCCCTCCCTCTCTCTCTCTCTCTCTCTGTCTGTCTTTCTCTGCCTTTTCCCTCTCTCTCTCCCCCAAATAAATAAATAAAATTTAAAAAGCTTTTAAAATATATTCTGGGGTTGCAGAGATGGCTTAGTGGTAAAGCGCTTGCCTATGAAGCCTAAGGACACAGGTTCGATTCTCCAGGTGCCACATAAGCGAGATGCACACGGTTGCGCATGTGTCTGGTGTTCCTTCCGGTGGCTAGAGACCCTGGCATGCTCATTCTTCCTCTCTCTCTCTCTCCCTGCCTTTATCTCTAGTTTATAAATAAAAATAAATAAAATCTTTAAAATATATTGTGTTCCTTCACAAAAGTTAGGGGTCTTATTTCAACCATATACTGAAGCGTTTCAATAATGATTTGTAATAGTTCTAGAAGTAATTTATTATTCTTCATTAACATTCCACTCTGTTTTGAAATTTTCTCTTTCTTATACTCATGTTCTAACTAAAATTAGTTTTTAGTAAAGCAATAGGAATGTTGGGTAGAAAATTAATTATTAACAGGTAATCTTGCATTAGCTTTTACAATAAGCATGGCTCACCTATGTTGTGCAAATTCTAATTCAGTCCGTGAATCATAAACCTATTTAATAATTCTACAAATATTATCAATCAAGCACAAATTTAAGATTTATTTTCAACCTCAGTGCTATAGCTACTATTGTATATACAATGATGCATAAACACACATATATATATGGCATAATAGTCTATCTTTTAAAATGGGAAATACTAAACTACTAATAATAACTATGTCATTTCCCTTTTAGTATGAAAATAATTGGAATAGGGAGGCTAACATTGACAAATGTTCTCTGATCTAGATTACCATTTCCCCCTTTGCCTTAAGTGTCAATTCTCATCAGACTGTGTAAAAGGGTTGGGAATATGGTTGAACAGTTAAGACAAGCCTAATGACCCCAGTTCAAATGCCCAAGACCCATGTGAGCCAGATGCACAGGAGGCGCATGTGTCTGGAGTTCCCTTGCTGGAGGCCATGGTGTGCCCATTCTCTCACTCTTTCCCTCCCTCTCTCTCTCTGTCTCTCTGTCTCTGCCTCTTCCTCTCAGGTACCTTGGTGGAATAGGCAGGTGCACCCATCCCACGCTGCTACGGGTGATCCCAAGCTTGGGCCCTGCCTCCCCCAGGCCCACGGGAAGCAGCAGGGCGCCCGGGGCGAGGAGCGGAATCATCTGCAGCCAGCAGGGCAGGACCAAGTGCGATGCTCTGGGAGAAGGAAGCCGCGGTCCTGACTCAGGTGCCAGGGATGGACCATGGAGGTCAGGGCTGGGCCTGCAGTGGTCAGCGGTACCTGACTTTCCTCACATGGACACCCAGCTCCTCCCGTGGAAGATGGGCCGCCCAGACCCGGCCCCACGCGAGGCCGAGGCCCAAGTGCTGTCCACCCTGAGGCCAAGGCCGAGGCCGCATCGCTGGAGAAGCCTGTGAGCTCTGCGCCCGTCTCCGCGTCCCCACGCTTTCCCGGCCCAGCTGTCCACTGACCTCCGCCTCCATCCGCCGTCGCGCCCGTGACCGGCCCGTGTCCGCGGAGCCACTGCGCATGTCCGCCGCCCTGACGCCGCTGCCCCGCTGGACAACCCCGCGGACCTCGGAGGTGGCGGCGCCCAGCGAGAGCGCGGTGCGCGGACCTTCCACAGCCCGGGACGCCGCCCAGCGCTGCGCGGAGGCCTCGCGGGTCCCGGGGACGGGGTGGGGCAGGACCCGCGGGGCTCACCTCGGACCTGCCTCCCCTGCCGCCTCCGTGGTCACTGGAGTCGGGGAGACGCTGATCAGAAGGACCCGGTGGACCCGGTGAGAGGAGAACAAGCGAGGGAGCGCGATGTCCTGTGCTGCAGAGGGAGAGCTGATGAGCCCCGCCTCCCCGTCCGCCCCGCCCACAGCGCCCCGCTCCCCCAGAGCGCACCCCGCCCCCCTCCACGTCTGCCCCAGACTCCCCCCTCCTGCTTGGTATTGTGTCATTTATTTTATGGAGAGGGAATGGGGAGCATCAGGGCCTCTTGCAGCTACAATCTCCACACGTGCCACTTTGTGCATCTGGCTTTATGTTGGTTCTGGGGAATCAAACCAAGGCTGGCAGGCGCTTACCTGCTGAGCCACCTTCCTCTTTATTTAGTTTATTAGTTTATTTACTGGGGATAGAATCAAGCGTGGTAGTGCAAACCTTTAATCCCAGCAATCAGGAGGATACCAGTGAGGTTGAAAGGAGCCTGAGATTACATGTGAATTCCAGGTCAACCTGGGTTAGAATGAGAGCCTACTCTGAAAATCCAAAAAATAAAAAAAGTACAAAACAAATATAAGAGAAAGCATGACAATGGGCATGTCAGGGCCTACAGCCACTGCAAACAAACTGCATATGCATATGCCACTCTGTGCATCTGGTTTACCGGGTTACCAGGGAACTAAACCTGGGTCCTTAACATTGCACCCCAGACTGGCCAGAGCTTCGGCCTTCATCCGGTGAAAAACCTGACTCCCCTCCCAGTTTCTGTCAATAAACAGTCTCTCTGTAGAGATCCAGTCTGATGTTTTCTTTTCCTTTTCTTATCCTTTCCTAAAGTATCTTTCTAAAGCTTCACTTGACACTCTGAAGTGTTTTTGTATAAAAATAAAATGTTTTCAGCCTATGCTACTAATCTTCTACGACAATTTGGGGAAAAAAATCTACACTTAACTAATGACCCGAATGAACAATGAAATTCAAAAATACCAACAAAAAACCAGTACGTAAAAGACAGATGGTTCCTTAGTTAAGGTGCTTGGCTGTGAAGCCTAAGAACCCAGGTTCAATGCCCCAGTAGCCAAAGAAAATCTGTGTGCAGAAGGTGGGACATGCGTCTGGAGTTTGATTGCAGCAGCTAGAGGACCTGACACACACATTGTCTCTGTATCCACCTCTTTCTCTATCTCTCTGGCTCTTCTCCTTACAAAGAAATAATTTAAAAAAAGATCCTCATAATTTCTAAGAACTGTGACATACTTGCTTTCCTTACATGGAATTTGTGCATGAAAAATTTGATAAGATTTGCACCCCCAGTAATGGCCTCATGGGTTGGAGGATGGTGATGGCTTAGCAGTTAAGTACTTGCCTTTGAAGCCTTAGGATCCCAGTTTGAGGCTCGATCCCCAGGGCCCACATAAGCCAGATGTACAAGGTGGTGCATGCATGTGGAGTTCATCTGCAGTGGCTGGAGGCCCTGGTGCACCCATTCTTTCTCTCTCTCTCTCTCTCTCTCTCTGTCTCTTTCTCTCTCTCTCTGTTGATCTCAAAGTAATAAATAAAAATAATCAAAAATTTAAAAACATCAGTCTGCTTCTTATTACTCGTTTATGTTATTATTATTTTTTTACGTTTCATTTTTAAGTATCTCAGGGAGAACGAGGCAGAAAACAGGAAAAGAGATAGAGAGAATGGGCACACCAGGGGCTCCAGCCACTGCAAACAATCTCCAGATGCATGTGCCACCTTGGGCATCTGGATTTACGTGGGTGCTTGGAACTTGAACTTCAGTCCTTTGGCTTCCTTGCAAGTGCTCTGATAGCTAAGCCATTTCGCCAGCCCTGCAGTGAGTTTAATGTCAGTGTGGTAACTTAGCAAGATCTGTCTTACTTTAAACAAACAAAATGAGAAAAAAAAAAAAAAGCAGGATGGGGTCTGGAGAGATGCCTAAGCAGTTAAGGTGCTTGCCCATGACACCCAAAGATCCTGGTTTGATTCTCCAGAACCCTCATAAGCCAGATGCCCAAGGTGGTGCCTGTGTCTGGAGTTGTTTGCAGTGGCTATAGGTTCTGGTGTGCCATGGTATCCCTACCTACCTCTCTCTCTTCCTAATTTAAAGAAATAAAATATTTTTAAAAACAGGAGGGGTATTAGGTCACTGTCTCCCAGTAAGATTCTATGGTGTCACAGGGGTTCATGTAAAGATGACAAGCTTAGTGATCAGTGAGAGACTGTGGTTCAAATAAGATTGGGTGACCCCTTCCCTCTCTCTGCTTCTCTCTCTTCCTGTCTCCCTCATTCTCTCTGTCAATTAAATAAATAAAAATATGTTATTTTAAAAAAGAGGCTCAGGCTGTAGAGATGGCTTAGCAGTTAAGTGCTTCTCTGTGAAGCCTAAGTACCCTGATTCAAGGCTCAATTCTCTAGGAATCTCGTTAGCCAGATGCACATGGGGACACACACATCTGGAATTCGTTTCCAGTGGCTGGTTGCTCTGGTGAACACATTCTTTCTTTCTCTCACTCTCTAACTGCCTCTTCCTTTCTCTGTGTGTACCTCTCAAATAAATAAATAAAAATATATTTAAAAAAGTTAAATGAGGCTGGAGGGAGTGCTTTGTGGTTAAGGCATTTACCTGCAAAACCAAAGAATCCAGGTTCGATTCCACAGAACTTGTGTTTGCCAGATGCACAAGATCATGCACGCATCTAGAGTTCATTTGCAGTGCATGGAGACCCTGGCACAGCCATTCATATTCTCTCTCTCTCTCTCTCTCTATCTCTTTTCTTCCCTTTCTCTCTCTCCCTCTTTCTCTCTGTCTAATAAATCAAAAATAAATAAATAAAAAAGAATGGATGCAGGAGCACCGACCAGTTCATGCGGCACTGTGTGGTCACATAAACATGCATCCACCACATCCCACAAAGACAGACAGACAGTCTCCACACATCCACGCACACTCAGGGAGCATGAAGCCTACCTCTTGCACTCGTCGCTGGCATTCACGTTTGCCTTCGGGAGCAGGATCGCCGCTACCTGCACACTGTCCTTCACCACAGCAGCTGTGAGTGGCGTGAAGCCGTCATGGGAAAACGCAAAAGTAACTAACAGCTCACCGGACAAGGCGCGTCTCAAGGCTATGGAAAATGTTAGAAAAGGCCCTATGCCCGTGAATGTGGAATGAGGAGAAGGAACAGTAATCTCCGCCCTTCTCTCTCAGCTGCACATTCACATATTCTACTCCTCCCAGGGAAATCCTCCTCCCCTCCCTGAGGCTGTCAAGCCAACTACATTCCTTTCTAAAACGCCACAAATACTCACTGACTCGCAGAATGTTGTTTCTAGCTGAGAATTCATTGTGGTATTTTGGCTGCTTGAGGTTTTTCACATAAACCTTGAACACTATGGCTATTTAGTCTGCCTATCCATTTTTGTTTCTTTTTTTCTTTTTGGGCAATTTTGAACATGTGCATAGTACATAGTACTTTCCTCAAAGTGCCCTTTCATTAAATTTGCTTGTCCCTCTCCCCCGCTCTGCTTCCAATGAAAAAGGATTGTTTGTGCTTGTGTGCATGGTGGTGGCTGCACGTTTGTGCACTTGGCCTTGCTGTCCTTTCTCAAGGTCTGATGATCCCCAGGTCTCTGCTCACATACAGGATGGAGGTCACAAGCATGCATGGCCTTGCCGACTGCTCGTGTGGGCCCTGACATTCCAACTCTGGCAGTATTGGCCCCTTCAGGCCCTCACACCTGTGCAGGTAGCATATTTAACAGTGGCACCACCTTTGCAGCCTAACACCATCTTTAAATTTTTTTATTTTTATTGACTTATTTGAGAGCAACAGAAAGAGAAAGAAAGAGGCAGACAGAGAGAGAGAAAGAGAATGGACTTCCAACCACTGTAAACAAACTGACGTGTGCACCCCCTTGTGCATCTGGATGACGTGGGTTGGGTCTTGGGGAATTGAGTCTCAAACTGGGGTCCTTAGGCTTCACAGGCAAGCACTTAACCACTAAGCGATCTCTCCAGGCCTTAACTCCTTCTTTAAATATGGCCTCACAAAAAGCCCAACTTCTGGTTGGACAGATGGTTCAGCAGTTAATGGGCCACCTGCAAGGACCAAAGACCTGGGTTTGATCCCCACTACCTATAATGCTGTGTTCTCTAAGGACTGGTGTCTTAAAAAATCCTTGGATTAAAACTTCTGGGAGTGCATCTTTGTGGTATAACACATATGGATCATACATGAGTTTCTGGGTTCAATAACCAGGATTGCCATGGAAAGGTCCTAAAATACAGAATTCTCTATGCATTGCTACATGAACTTAATCTAGCATTTTGCTAAGTTTCTGACTGACAAGTCGGCTACCTTACACTCATTCCAACTTCCTGAATTACATTATGAAATTTCATTGGATATTCAAGGACAATATAGTTGTAACAATTGAAAAAGCATGCAATAGTATTGGAGTGATGGTTTTGTGGTTAAGGTGTTTGCCTATGAAGCCAAAGGACTAATGTAAGCCGGATGCACAAGGTGCCGCATGCATCTGGAATTTGTTTACAGCAGCTGAAGGGATAGTGTGCCCATTTTCTCTCTCTCTCTCCTTCTCAAATACATGAAATAAATGTTAAAAAAACTTTTAAAAATCCAATAAATATTTGCTATCATTTCAATGTAAGCACTTACTTGTCAAGGCTGTCCGTTAAAATGTAGTAACGCAGAGTATGTCCAGAACTGTCTACCAAACCATCATCACACCACCATGCACAAGAAGGTGGATCATATTTTTTGATTGACGTATTATGGCATGGAAGAGAACAGTAATAAAAGAGAAGAGACATTAAAGTGTATAAACTAGTGTTCAAATATATTTCACCAGCTTAATCTCTTGTCTGTGTTATTAAATTTACTAGTAACACCTAAGGACAGACATACACATCCTATTGTAGAGTATTCATATTATTTTCTAGGCTAAAATGGACAAATTAGTAAATGACCTCTTTTCCACTTGGGAAAACTAAGTATATTTCCCACTTTTATATGTTTTTTTGTTTCTTTTTTTTTTTTTTTTTTTTTATTTTTCCAATGTAGGGTCTGGCTCTAACTCAGGCTGACCTGGAATTCCCTCTGCAGTCTCCGGTGGCCTTAAACTTAAAGCAACCCTCCTACCTCTGTCTCCCAAGTGCTGGGATTAAAGGCATGCTCCATCATGGCCAGAAACGTTTAGTAATTTTTTTTTTATTTATTTGACAGAGAAAAAAGGAGGAAGGAAGCAAAGGAGAGAGAGAGACAGAGAGAGAGAGAGAATGGGCATACCAGGCCTCCAACCACTGCAAATGAACTCCAGCTGTGAGTGCCCCTTGTGCATCTGGCTAACATGGGTCCTCTAGCCCACAGCGACTTTTATATAAGGGGCAATCACTATGCTGCGGTGTGACCTCAACATGGTACATATTTAAATGAAGATTTCTTCCCTATCCTAATGCACTATTTTCCAACTCATAACCGGCTAAAGGCCAAAAGGGAAAAACTAAATAAATTTTAGAATTACTTAGAAATACAGAAACATATAGTAAATATTAGAATAGTTGCAGTTAATGGGACTAATAACCATGTGCTAGTTCTTGATTGAATTTCTATATAAAAAATATTAAAATCAAATGCTGCCTCCAGAGATTGCCTTAGTGGTTGAAGTACTTGCATGCAAAGCCTAAGGATCCATGTTTGAATCCCAAGATCCCACATAAGGCAGACATATAAGGTGGCTAAGGACTAGAGTTTGATGACAGTGGCCGGAGGCCCTGGCCTGCCAATTATCTATCTCGCTCTTTAAAACCTGCCCTTCTGTTTGACTGGCCTCAATAAATTCAACCTGCAAAAATATACCCTTAGGACTGGAGAGACAGCTTAGCAGTTATGGCACATGACTGGGAAGCCTAAGGATCCAGGTTTAATTCTCCAGGTCCTACATAAGCCAGAAGCACAAGGTGGCACATGCAGCTGGAGTTCATTTGCAGTGTCTAGATGCCCTGGTGTGGTGGTTTGATTCAGGTGAACCCATAAACTTAGGTGTTCTGAATGCTAGGTTCCCAGCTGATGGATATTTATGGAATTAATGCCTCCTGGGGGGAGTGTATTGTTGGGGGCGGGCTTATGGGCTTTATAGCCAGTTTCCCCATGCCAGTGTTTGGCACACCCTCCTGTTGCTGTGGTCCATCTTATGTTTGCCAGGGGGTGATGTCCACCCTCTGCTCATGCCATCGGTTTCCCCTGCCATCGTGAAGCTTCTCCTCAAGCCTGTGAGCCCAAATAAACCTCTTTTTCCCAGAAGCTACTCTTGGTTGGGTGATTTCTACCAGCAATGCGAACCGGACTGCAACAGTAAAGTGGTACCGAGGAGTGGGGTTGCTGCTAGACACCTGACTGTGGCTTTGGCCTTTTGGAGCTGGTTTTCAAGAGGAATGTGGAAAGAGTTGAAACCTTGGCCTAAGAGATGCTTTGCAGTGCTGTACGTACAGCTTGATGGTCTATCCTGGTCAGAGCTAAAAGACCTGAAGGCAGTAAGAACTATGGACTGTGAGGTTCGGCTTATGAGGGTGAGAAAGAGCTGTGCCTGGACTGGGCTAGCAGTTAGTGTGAGAAGCTTGCTCTTATGCCCATGTCCTGAGAAGTTGTGCAGGGTTGCTTTGCGTAGAAATGAACTGGTGTGAACAGAGGGATATGGCACAGAAAGAAAAATCTTTGGGTGAACTGTTGCCCGTTCAGCTGCAACTGAGAGATTACAACCTTTGAGACTGGGCTAGCTGACCTGCGCTGGGGCAACAGGAAGAATGTCGACTCTTTAGAAGGGGCCTGAGTGATCAAGGAGTGTCCTGTTCTTCAAAGTCTGCTTTATTCCCCCCTGGATTAACAAATTGGCACCCTACCTGGTATCGTGGAGTATAAGAAATGCTGGAAAGAGGGTCATTGAGTTTGCGACACGGTTTTGTGTTTTGGAAATGGCCATGGGCAGTGTGTAGCAGGTTTGCTGTTGCCTGCATGGAGACCCCATGGGGCCATGAGGATGAACCGTGGATTGCGGTGGAGACCCAGTGGAGATGCCGGGACCATGGGATGGCTGCTGAGGAGCTGCCGGCCCCGATGAAGTTTTCCAGGACTGTGAGTAGCCTAGCTGGAGGGGCGGAATTGGAATGCCAGAGACTTGTTGCTGGTTAGAATTATCGGACTTGAACATTTCTCACTGGCTAGTGTTGTTGGACTTGAAGCTACAAATGTTTGCCCTGGTTGTTTTAAATCTTGTATTGGTTGAATGTTTCTTTGCTATGCCCAATGACATCTTTTGCAGGGTGAATATTTATTCTTTGCCATTATGGGTTTTTTTAGGTTATATTTTGGTATTATGGCTCAGTTAAAAGATCTTGAACTATGGGGATGTATGAACATCATTGAGATTGATAAAAAACTATGGGGACTTTTAAAGTAACACTCAATGCATTGTATTTTACATCATGTATGGATATCAGTTTATGGGGGCCAGGGGCGGAATGTGGTGGTTTGATTCAGGTGTCCCCCATAAACTTAGGTGTTCTGAATGCTAGGTTCCCAGCTGATGGATATTTGGGAATTAATGCCTCCTGGAGGGAGTGTATTGTTGGGGGCGGGCTTATGGGCTTTATGGCCAGTTTCCCCATGCCAGTGTTTGGCACACCCTTCTGTTGCTGTGGTCCATCTTATGTTTGCCGGGGGGTGATGTCTACCCTGTGCTCATGCCATCGTTTTCCCCTGCCATCGTGAAGCTTCTCCTCAAGCCTGTGAGCCAAAATATACCTCTTTTTCTCAGAAGCTACTCTTGGTTGGGTGATTTCTACCAGCAATGCAAACCGGACTGCAACACCTGGTGTGACCATCCTCGTGCGCTCTCTCTCTCTCATAGATAAATGATATAAAAAATATATAATCTGAGTCTCATATAATAAAATATGTTTAGTGTTGAGGAATGTTTCCAATTTCACCCAACTTTGCCAGTTGTAAAGCTATTGTTCAACACAGTCCTCAGGATTGAAATTTTCTCCACAGGAGAGAAGGGAGGCTGTGATTCAGGAAGTCCAGACTGGGAGACCTGAAACC
Organism: Jaculus jaculus; assembly: GCF_020740685.1. Taxonomy (NCBI): domain Eukaryota; kingdom Metazoa; phylum Chordata; class Mammalia; order Rodentia; family Dipodidae; genus Jaculus; species Jaculus jaculus. The sequence goes on along the minus strand of NC_059115.1, from coordinate 15,305,082 downwards.
TGAAGGTCATGCAGCTCCCTCAAGGTTTTGTAAATGACAAAGTGAAACATTTCTACCTGGGGGGTGGGCAGAATAAATTAACTTTCAGAGAATTAGGATGTCAGCAATATGGGAAAGGGTTGCAAGTCCACATTCTAAAGCTAAATGAAGGGGAAAACAGGATTGGAGAGATGGTTGAGTGGTTAAGGAGCTTGCAAAAAGCCATGTTCTGCTCTCCAGATCCCAGGTATGCCAGACACACAATGGTGAGTCACGTGCAATGTTGCATGTGACCACTATGTGGTACAAGTGTCTGGAGTTCCATTGCAGTGACTGAGGGCCTGTGCTCCAACTCTCTCTCTGTGTCTCTGTCTCTCTCACATTCTCTAAAAACATAAAATCAGCAGGGCATGGTGGCACATGCCTTTAATCCCAGCACTCTGGAGGCAGAGTCAGGAGGATTGCCATGAGTTCAAGGCCACCCTGGGACTAAATAATTAATTCCAGGTCAACGTGAACCAGAGTGAGACCTTACCTCAAAAAATCAAAATAAGAAAATAGAATAAAAAAATGTTGTAAAGGTAAAACAACTGCTTGGAACTGACTCTTGGGCTTGGAACAAGTGGTGCACTGTGCTGGGACTCTCTGATTGAGCTGCCTGCAAGTGGTCCAATGTACTCAGGACTCTCTGAGCAGCCGAGCTTGTGCAGTGACCTCCAGAGGTACACCTTTTGTGAGGTGGCATAAGTGCTGTGTTAGGCTTTTGTGTGAAGTGTCAGCCTTTCATTCATTTATTGCTTGTACAATCCCTCATTCTTCTCTGTGAAGAACCCCAGTAAATTCACTGGTTACCCCTAAGATGTTTTTGGCAATCATCCTTTGCTCTGGTATCTATGGCCTACATGGGGAAAAGACATATATTTGGGTCATCTCAGGGAAACAGAACTGCTAAGACAGAAAGATCTAAAGTAAACCTAATCTCATAGGAAAATAAGAATTCTCATTGGATTGGACAGATGGCTTGGCAGCTAACTTGCATGCCTGCAAAGATTAAGGACCCAAGTTCAATTCCCCAGTACCCACGTAAGCCAAATGCACATGAATATGCATGCAAATGGAGTTCGTTGCAGAGCATAGAGAAAATTGCCTCCAATTCTGTCTTCTCTGTCTGTCTCCCTTTCTTTCTTTCTCAAAGAAATGAAATAAAAATAAATTTAAGAGATGGATAAATAGCTTAGTAGTTAACACACTTGCCTATGATGCCTAAGGACACCAAGGAAGTAAGGTTCGATTAACCTTACCCACTTAAGGTATATGAACAACATGACCTGTGCATCTGGAGTTTGTCTGCAGTGCCTGGAAACCCCGAAGAATCCATTCTCTCTTTCTCTCTCTCTATCTCTCACTCCCTCCTAAATAAGTAAATATATAAACATTTAAAAATATTTTTTAAGGGCTGGAGAGATGGCTTACCGGTTAAGCGCTTGCCTGTGAAGCCTAAGGACCCCGGTTCGAGGCTCGGTTCCCCAGGTCCCAAGTCAGCCAGATGTACAAGGGGGCGTACGCGTCTGGAGTTCGTTTGCAGAGGCTGGAAGCCCTGGTGCGCCCATTCTCTCTCTCTCCCTCTATCTGTCATTCTCTCTGTGTCTGTCGATCTCAAATAAATAAAAACATAAAAATTTAAAAAATATATATGTTTAGATTTCCTTTTTTCATTCACTTGAGTTATCATCATTAAAGAAAAAGGATCCAGGCCAGGCATGGTACCACATGCCTTTAATCCCAGCCCTCGGGAGGCAGAGGTAGGAAAATCACTGTGACTTCGAGGCCAACCTGACACTATGCATTGAACTGTAGGTCACCCTGAGCTAAAGTGAGACCCTAACTCGAAAAACCAAGCTGAAAAAAAAAATATTTCAACCTCAAGGGTATCAGTGGGGTAAAGTAAGTTTCAAAAGAATTTCTGCTTAACATAGCAATCCAAAGGAAAAATATATAAGAAGCAGAGCAATAGAGTTTATAAAATGATTAAGAATTACAATGTACATTTAAAATCTAGTAAAAATTCTATGTTTCATAGTTACACTTACATGGCACTGCTTTAGTTAGGACCATAAATGACCAAAACTTTACTACAAATTACAATCAGTATTAAAATGAGAAATGATGTATGTCTGTATCTGTTCTTCAGTTCAGTGTCTTTCACCGTATATCTGTGTGCGTCAGTTAATCTTCTAACTATTGACTCAGTTCTGACATATGTATTTGTTACCACTCGAAAATACCAAGAGGGGTTTTTGTTGTTGTTGTTGTTGTTTTAAAGGATAAATGAGGGCTGCATAGGTGGCTGAGCAGTTAAGAACAATTTCTGTGTAAGCACGAGGAACACAGCAGGCCTGAAAACCTACTCAAGTTTGCTCCTCTGGGCTCACATAAACAGCTGGCCATGGCCAAGTGCCTCTGTCACCCCAGTTCCATGGGGAGCCGTCACTTGGTGTCACAGGGGTTCATGTAAAGATGGCAAGCTTAGTGACCAGTGAGAGATTGTGTTTAAAATAAGAGTGGGTCATCCCTTTTCTCTCTCTCTCTCTCTCTCTCTCTCTCTCTGTTTCCCTCTTTCTCTCTGTCAACTAAATAAATAAAAATAATTGCTTTTTAAAAAAATGTTCGGGCTGGAGAGATGCCTTGGCACTTAAGCACTTGCCTGTGAAGCCTAAATATCCTGGTTCAAGAATTGATTACCCAACACCCAGGTTAACTACATGCACAACAGGGCACATGCATCTGGAGTTCGTTGACTGTGGCTTGATGCCCTGTTGCACCCATTCTCTCTCTCTTTCTCTCTCTCTCTAACTGCCTCTTGCTCTGTCGGCCACTATCAAATAAATAAATAAAAATACAGAAAAAATTTTTAAAAATATGCTGGAGGGATTACTTAAGTGGTCAAGGCATTTGCCTGCAAAACCACAGGTTCCAGGTTCGATTCCCCAGGACCTGTGTTAGACAGATGCACAAGGTCGTGCATGCATCTGGAGGTCATTTGCAGGGGCTGGAGACCCTGGCCCTCCCATTCATTCTTTCTCTCTCTCAATTTCTCGCACTGTCTCACCCTTATTCTTTTTCTCTGTCAAATATATAAAAAATAAAGAAATAAAAAAAATGGGTGGAAGAGCAGCGGCCAGTGCATGGGGCACTGTGTAGGCACATAAACATGCATGCACCACATCCCACAAAGACAGACAAACAGCCTGCCCTCCCCACATCCACGCATACACAGACTGCATGAAGCCTACCTGTTCCACTAGTCGCTGACATTCACGTTCGCCTTCGTGAGCAGGATCTCTGCTACCTGCACACTGTCCTTCACCACAGCAGCTATGAGTGGCGTGAAGCCGTTATGGGAAAACGCAAAAGTAACTAACAGCTCACAGAACCGCGTGCGTCTCAAGCCTACGGAAAATGTTAGAAAAGCTCCTATTCGCGTGAATGTGCAACGAGGAGAAGGAACAGTGATCTTTGCTCTTCTCTCTCAGCCACACATTCCCGTATTTGGCTCCTCACTGGGAAATCCTCCTCCACTCCTTGGGGCTGTCACGTCAAAGACAGTCCTCTCCAAAACAAACTGCAAAACCTCATTAACTCGCCGCATGTCTGTAGCACAGTATATGTCATGGTATTTTGGCTCCTTGAGGTTTTTCACATAACTCTTGAACACAGGATTATTTGGTCTGTACAACCATTTTTGTGTCTTTTTTTTTACTTTTGGACAATTTTGAACATGTGCATAGTACATAGTACTTTCCTCAAAGTGCCCTTTCATTACCTTTGCTTGTCCCTCTCCCCCGTTCTGCTTCCAATGAAAAAGGATTGTTTGTGCTTGTGTGCATGGTGGTGGCTGCACGTTTGTGCACTTGGCCTTGCTGTCCTTTCTCAAGGTCTCATGATTCTCAGGTCTTTGCTCACATACAGGATGGAGGTCACAGGCATGCATGGCCTTGCTCACTGATCGTGTGGGATCTGACATTCTAACTCTGGCATTATGGGGCCCCTGCAGGCCCTCATACCTGTGCAGGTAGCATACTTAACAGCTGTACCACCTTCCAGGCTAACTGGCTTTTTAAATTGTTTTGTTTAGTTTTATATATTTAGTTGAGAGCAACTGATAGAGAAACAAAGAGGCAGACAGAGAGAGAAAAAGAGAATGGACCTCCACCCCCTGTACAGAAACTCCAGAGGTGTGTGCCCCTTGTGCATCTGGCTAAGGTTGGTCCTGGGGAATCGAGCCACGAACTGGGGTCCTTAGACTTCACAGGTAAACACTTAACCACTAAGCCATGTCTCTGTGCCCTAACTCATTCTTTAAATATGGCCCATTATAAGCCAAATTTCTGGGTTGGAGAGATGATTCAGCAGTTAATGGGCCCACCTACAAAGCCTAAAGCCCTGGTTTTGATCCCCAGTACCTATAATGCTGTGTCTCTAAGGACAGGGGTCGTAAAAAATCACTGGATTAAAAGTCCTGGGAGTGCATCTTTGTAGTATAACACATATGTATCATATATGAGTTACTGGGTTCAATGGCCAGGAATGCCAAGGAAAGGTCCTAAAATACAGAATTCTCTACCCATTGCTACATCAACTTAATATAGCATTTTGCTTAGTTTCTGACTGATAAGTCAGCTAGCTTACACTCATTCCCACTTCTAGAATTAGACTATAAAATTTCACTGGATATTCAAGTATAATATAGTTGTAACAATTAAAAAGCATCCAATAGTGTTGGAGAGATGGTTTAGTGATTACGATGTTTGCCTATGAAGCCAAAGGACCCACGTAAGCCAGATGCACGAGATGCCGCATGCATCTGGAATTTGTTTGCAGCAGCTGAAGTCATAGTGCGCCCATTCTCTCAGTATCTATCACTCTCTTTCTCAAATAAATGAAGTAAATTTCAAAAACCACCGAGAAATCCAATAATCATTACATCTCATTTCAATGTAAGCATTTACTTCTTAAGGCTGTCCTTAAAAATGTAGTAACATAGAGTATGTTCAGAATTGAATACCAAACGATCATCACCACCATGCTCAAGAACGGGGATCATATTTTTTGATTGATGCATTATGGCATGGAAGAGGGCATTTCTAAAATAGCAGAGACTTTAAAGTGTATGAACTAGTATTCCAACATATTTTACCAGCTTAATCTCTAGTCTTTGTGTATTAAATTGACTAGTAACACCTAAGGACAGATATTAACATCCTATTGTAGAGTATTCATATTATTTTCAAGGCTAAAATGAACAAATTATGAAATGTCCTCTTGTCCACTTGGAAAAGTTAAGTAGATTTCCCACTTTTAGATCTTTTTTTTTAAAGTTTTCCAATGTGGGGTCTCTTAGTAGCTCAGGCTGTGCTGGAATTCACTCTGCAGTCTAACGGTGGCCTTGAACTCAAAGCAACACTCATACCTCTGCCTCCCAAGGGCTAGGATTAAAGGCATGCACCATCATGCATGGAAACTTTTAATAATATTTTATTTTTACCTATTTGACAGAGAAAGAGGGAGGGAGGGAGGAAGAGAGAAAGAGAGAGAGAGAAAAGGCATACCAGGGCCTCCAACCACTACAAGTGAACTGAGATGTGAGTGCCCCTTGTGCATCCGGATAACATGGATCCTGCAGAATCAAAGCTGGATCCAATGGCTTTGCAGGCAAATGCCGTAACCGCTAACCCAGTCCTCTAGGCCACAGCAACTCTATATAAGGGGCAATCACTATGCTGCAGTTTGACCTCATGTTGGTAAATATTTAAATGAAGACTTCTTCCCTACCCTAGTAAAGTGTGGTACAACTCATAACAATCTATAGGCCAAAAATGAAAAACTAAATCAATTTAAGAATTACTTGGAAATATAGAAATATATAGTAAATATCAGAGTAGTTGTATTTAATGGGACTAATCATCTGCTAGCTCCTGATTGAATTTCTATATAAATAATTTTAAAATCAACATGCAGCCTGGAGAGATTGCCTTAGTGGTTAAAATTCTTACCTGCAAAGCCGAAGGACCCATGTTTGACTCTCCAGATCCCACATAAGCCAGACCCATAAGATGCCAAACGCCTGGAGTTTGATGACAGTGCCACAGGCCCTGGACTGCTAATTATCTATCTCTCTCTTTAAAAACTGCCAGTCTTTTTGGATGGCCTCAATTAATTCAACCTGCAAAGATATACCCTGAAGGCTGGAGAGACAGCTTACCAGTTAAGGCACATGGCTACAAAGCCTAAGGATCCAGGTCCTACATAGGCCAGATACACAAGATGGCACATGCATCTGGAGTTCATTTGCAGTGTCTAGATGCCCTAGCATGCTCATCCTCGCTCCCTCTCTCTCTAATAAATAAATAATTTAAAAAATATATGCTCTGAGTCACATATAATTAAATATGTTTAGTGTTGAGGAATGTTCCCAATTTCACCAAACGTTGCCAGTTGTAAAGCTATTGTTCAACACTGTCCTCAGGATTGAAATTTTCTCCAGAGGAGAGAAGGGAGGCTCTGAATCAGGAAGTCCAGACTGGGAGACCTGAAACCTGAAGGTCATGCAGCTCCCTCAAGGTTTTGTTAATGACAAAGTGAAACATTCCTTCCTGGGGGTGGGCGGAATAAATTATCTTTCAGAGACAGGATGTCAGCAAGTCTGGGAAAGGGTTGCAAGACCACCCTCTAAAGCTAAATGAAGTGCAAACAGGGCTGGAGAAATGGCTGAGCGGTTAAGGCACTTGCCTACAGCCATGTTGTGCTCTCCAGATCCCAGGTATGCCAGACACACAATGGTGAGTCAAGTGCAAGGCTGCACGTGACCACTATGTGGTGCAAGTGACTGGAGTTCCATTGCAGCGGCTGAGGGCCTGTGCTCCAATTTTCTGTGTCTCTGTCTCTCTCACATTCTCTAAAAACATAAAATAAGCAGGGCGTGGTGGTACACGCCTTTAATCCCAGCACTCTGGAGGCAGGGTCAGCTACATAGTTAATTCCAGGTCAACCTGAACCAGAGTGAGACCTTACCTCAAAAAACCAAAATAAATAAATAAAATAAAAAATATTTTAAAAGTAAAACAACTGCTTGATCCTGCCTCTTGGACTTGGAGCATGTGGTGCAGTGTGATAGGACTCTCTGATTGAGCTGCCTGCAAGTGGTCCAATGTACTCAGGACTCTCTGAGCAGCCGAACTTCCTGCACACTGTGCAGTGGGTTCTACAGGCACACCTGAGGTGAGGTGGCATGTAGGCTGTGGTGGGCTCTTGTGTGAGGTGGCAGCCTTTGAGTCATTTATTGCTTGTACAAGCCTTCATTTTCTCTGTAAAGAACCCCGGTAAACTCACTGGTTACCCCTGAGATGCTTTTGGCAGTCATCCTTTGTTCTAACATCTGTGGCCTATCAGGGAAAAGACGTGTATTTGTGTCATCTCAGGGAAACCAAACTCCGACGACAGAAAGATCTAATGTAAATCTAGTCTCATAGTAAAATAAGAATTCTCATTGGATTGGACAGATGGCTTAGCAGCTAAATGGCTTGCCTGCAAAGCCTAAGGACCCAAGTTCAATTCCCCAGTACCCATGTAAGCCACATGCACATTATGGTGCATGCAAATGCACTTCGTTTGCAGAGTATAGAGAAAATTGCCTCCAATTCTCTGTCTTCTACGTTTATCTCTCTTTCTTTTTCTTTCAAAGAAATGAAATAAAAAGACATGAATAAATAGCCACGTGGTTAACACACTTGCCTATGATGTCTAAGGACACTATGGAACTAAGGTTAGATTCCTCTTGCCCACTTCAGCTATATGCACAACAAGGCCTGTGCATCTGGAGTTCGTCTGCAGTGCCTGGAAACCCTGGACAATCCATTTTTCCTTCTCTCTTTCACTCTCTCTCTCTCTCACTCCCTCGCAAATAAGTAAACATATAAACATTTAAAAATAAATTTTAAGATTTCCTTTTATCAGTCGCTTGAGATATCTTCTTTAAAGAAAAAGGATCCAAGCCAGGAGTGGTGGCACATGCCTTTAATCTGAGCCCTTGGGAGGCAGAGGTACGAGAATCACTGTGAGTTCAAGGCCAACCTGAGACTACATAGAGAATTCTAGGTCACCCTGAGCTAAAGTGAGACCTTACCTCAAAAAACCAAACAACAAAAAAAAAAAATTAAGTATCAAGCCCATGTGTATCAGTGAGGTAAAGTGATTTTCAAAAGTATTTCTGCTTAACATAGCAATCCAAAGGAAAAATATATTAGAAGCAGAGCAAAAAATTCTAAAAAATGATTAAGAATTTCATTGTACATTTAAAATTCAGTAAAAATTCTATGTTTCAAAATTACATTGACATGGAACTGCTTTAGTTAGGATCATATATGACCAATAAAATTTACTACAAATTACAATCAGTATTAAAATGAGACATGAGCCCTCGTATACACTACTTTTTTTTTTACTAAAACTGAAAAATTGAACTATGTCTGTATCTTGTTTTCAGTTCAGTGACTTTCACCAAATCACTGTGTGTGTCATTTAATCTTCTGACTATTGATTCAATATTTCTTTTTTTTAATTTTTTATTTATTTATTTGAGAGGGACATACACAGAGAGAAAGACAGATAGAGGGAGAGAGAGAGAATGGGATGCCAGGGATTCCAGCCTCTGCAAAGGAACTGCAGATGCATGTGCCCCCTTGTGCATCTGGCTAACGTGGGACCTGGGGAACAGAGCCTCGAACCAGGGTCCTTAGGCTTCACAGTCAAGCGCTTAACCGCTAAGCCATCTCTCCAGCCGTGATTCAGTATTTCTGACATGAGCATTTGTTACCAGTCAAAAACACCAGTAGGGGTTTTCATTGTTGTTGTTGTTGTTTTTAAAGGATAAATGAGGGCCAGAGAGGTGGCTCAGCAGTTAAGAACACATTTTGTGTGAGCACGAAGACCAGAGCAGGCCTGAGAACCTACTCAAGTTTGCTGCTCTGGGCTCACGTAAATAGCCGGCAATGGCCAAGCCCCTCTGTCACCCCAGCCCTGTGGGGAGCCGAGACTTGGTGTCACAGGTGTTCATGTAAAGATGGAAAGCTTAGTGACCAGTGAGAGACTGTGGTTCAAATAAGAATGGGTGACTCTCTCTCTCTACCTCACTCTCTCTCTCTCTGTCTTCCTCTTTCTCTCTGTCAAATAAATAAATGAAAATAATTGTTTTTTGTAAAAAGGCTCGGGCTGGAGAGATGGCTTGGCGCTTAAGCGCTTGTCTGTGAAGCGTAAAGACCCTGGTTCGAGGCTCGATTCTCCAGGAACCACGTTGGCTACATGCACAAGGGGGCGCACACATCTGGAGTTCATTTACCTTGGCTGGATGCCCTGTTACACCCATTCTCTCCCTCATTCTCTCTCTGTGTCTCTAACTGCCTCTTTCTCAATCTGTTTGTCACTTTCAAATAAAAAAATAAAAATAAACAAAAAAATTGTTTTTAAAGTGTGGAGGGATGGTTTACTGATTAAAGTATTTGCCTGCAAAACCAAAAGATCCAGGTTTGATTCCCCAAGACCTATGTTAACCAGATGCACAAAGTCCTGCATGCATCTGGAGTCTATTTGCAAGGGCTTGAGACCCTGGTTCACCCATTCATTCTCTCTTGCTCTCTCAATTTCCCTCTCTTTCTCACCATCCCTCTTTCTCTCTATCAAACAGAGAAAATATAAATAAATCAATAAGAATGGGTGGAAGAGTAGCGGCCCGTGCATGGGGCACTGTGTAGTCACATAAACATGCATGCACCACTTCCCACAAAGACAGAGTAGACAGACAGTCAGCCCTCCACACATCCACGCACACACAGAGAGCATGAGGCCGACCTCTTCCAATCGTCGTTGGCATTCACCTTTGCCTTCGCGAGCAGGATCTCTGCTACCTGCACAGTGTCCTTCACCACGGCAGCTATGAGTGGCGTGAAGCTGTCCTGGGAAAACGCAAAAGTAACTACCAGCTCACAGAGCCGCGCTCATGTCAAGCCTAAGGAAAATGTTAGAAAGGCCCCTATGCGCGTGAATATGGAATGAGTAGAAGGAACAGTAATCTCCGCTCTCTCAGCTGCATGTTCAGGTACTGGGCTCCTCCCTGGGAAATCCTCCTCCCCTCCCTGGGCTGACACTCGAAAGAAGTCCTATCCAAAACACACTGCAAAAACTCACTGACTCGCAGAATTCTGTTTCTATCAGAGAATTCATCATGGTACTTTGGCTCCATGAGGTGGTTTACAAAAACCTTCAACACAGTGGCTACTTTGTCTGTTCATCCATTTCTGTTTCTTTTTTATTGGACAATTTTGTACATGTGCATACTACGCAGTACTTTCCTCAATGTGCCCTTTCATTACCTTTGCTTGTCCCTCTCCCCCGTACCACATCCACTGAGAAAGAACTGTTTGTGCTTGTGTGCATGGTGGTGGCTGCACGTTTGTGCACTTGGCCTTGCTGTCCTTTCTCAAGGTCTCATGATTCCCTGGTCTCTGCTCACATACACGATGGAGGTCACAGGCACGCATGGCCTTGCCAACTGCTCGTGTGGGCTCTGACATTCCAACTCTGGCAGTATCGGGCCCCTTCAGGCCCTCATACCTGTGCAGGTAGCATATTAAACAGCCGTACCACCTTTCCAGCCTAACTCTCTTTTGATTTTTTTTGTTTATTTTTATTTATTTATTTAAGAGCCACAGACAGAGAAATAAAGAGGCAGACAGAGAGAGAGTTAGAGAATGGACTTCCAACCATTGTAAGCCAACTCCAGATGTGTGTGCCCCCTTGTGTATCTGGCTAACGTGGGTCCTGAAGAATGGAGCCTCAAACTGGGGTCCTTAGGCTATACAGGCAAGCCCTTAACCACTAAGACGTCTCTCCAGGCCCTGACTCCTTCTTTAAATATGGCCTCATTAAAAGCCCAATAAGTGGGTTGCAGAGATGGTTCAGCAGTTAAAGGGCCCACCTGCAAAGCCTAAAGACCTGCGTTTGATCCCCAGTACCTATGTAAAGCCAGACGCACAAGATGGCATATGTGTCTGAGTTTCCTTGCAGTGTTGGAGGCCCTGGTACACCTGTTCTCCATCTTTCCATTCTTTCTCTTCCTCCTCGTCTCCAATACATAAATAATAACAAGTGAAAAAAAATAAAAGCCCAACTTCTTTTTATTACAAAACTACCTTTCATCAACTTGCTAAAGACCTTGTCAATGATAGTGGATGAGGTACAGTGGGAAGAAAAAGATTATTACACTGCAAGCAAGTAAATGTGGTAAAAACTAATCTTTTTTTTGGGGGGGGGTTCAATGTACGGTCTCACTCTAGCCCAGGCTTACATTGAATTCACTCTGTATTCTGAGGGTGGCTTCGAACTCACGGTGATCCTCCTATCTCTGACTCCAAAGTGCTAGGATTAAAGGTTTGAGGATCAATTTTGGGTCCTTAGGATTCACAGGAAAGCACCTTAAAAGCTAAGCCATCTCCCCAGTGAACATGCTTACCTTTCCAAAATATAGAGGTAAAGGAAGAAGGACACGCTATAGGTATTATGGGATAGGAAGGTTTGAAATAAGTATTATGGAACAATCTACAGTTCTTTCAGAAATATAAACAGGCATATATTTAAATGGGGTCTTATGTAGCAATGTACCACAGGCTAGCCTCACTCTTTCTATGTGTCAGACAGAAAGCTTAAACTCATGATCCTCTTGTGTCTACCTGAAGAATGCTGGGATTACTAGGAATGCACCTCTATAGCTGGTTTAATTTTTGTGATCATTGAATTCACATGCTACACTTTATAAAATGAATGAATGAATGTCGTGTGTGTGTGTGTGTGTGTGTGTGTGTGTGTGTGTGTGTATGTGATAACTCACTCTACCCAGGCTGACCTAGATCTCACTCTATAATCCAAGACTGGTCTTGAACTCACAGAGATCTCCTACCTCTGCCTCCAGAGGGATAAGAATAAAGGCATGCACCCCTGTGCCCAACTAAACACATAGTTTTTAAAGAGGAGTTGTGTCAGAATGAAACACGTCTGAGGAGTAAGGACATTTGTAAATTTTCAGAACTTTACCCTGGAGGTCATACTGCGTGATCTAACTGAGAACCAAAGAAGCCAAGAAACTGAACTTCAGGCTCTTCTGTTATTCACATATCCACTTTCTTATGTTATTTGCCCCAAAGCAAAGCCACTCATTGAAAATTTCATTTAATTTTGCTGAGGAGGGGAAGATAGGGCATTGGAAATTACAAGTAGAACTTCTGTTCATTAAACAAAAAGCATGGGCTGGAGCGAAGCCTTAGCGGTTAAGGTAAATTTGCCTGTGGAGCCCAAGGACCCAGGTTCGTGTCTCCAGTATCCACATAAGCCATATGCAAAATTAGGTGCATGTGTTTGAAATCCATTTGCAATGGCTGGATGCTCTGGTGAGCACATTTTCTCTGTCTGTCTCTCTCCTCTCTTTCTCTCTCAAAATGGATAAATAAAACAAAACAAAACAAAAAAAATACCACATCATCCACCTGCATTGAGACATGTAGATTTGGCAGCAGAATTTAAACTTGAAAGTAAATGGTTCTTTCTGACGGGAGAGGGGCATGTGTCAAGAAATTATTTGATTCTCCCTTTGTTTTCCATATAATCACTTCAAAGATTCCCTCCAAGTCCTTAATATGGTTGTGTTTATACCTCAGTAATTACTTTCCTCCCTCCCTGCCTTCCTTTCTTTGTTGATTAATTTTCTGTGGCAGGGGGGTTCGAGGTACAGTCTCACTCTAGCACAACTGACCCAGAATTCACTATGGCATCTCAGGATGCCCTAAAACTCATGGTGATCCTCCTGCTTCTGCTTCCCGAGTGCTGGGTCTAAAGGCGTGTGCACCATGCACTGCCAGTTGTTTTCCTGAAACTAAGACTTACTATCTTCCCATTTGAACAACATATTTTTCTATGATCATTTATTAAATAAATGAAAAGTTTTTGTGCTATCGCTCAATTATCTAGTTTCGAATTTAGCATACATTTTCTGCACATTTTCCATTCTGCCTGATTTAGCCTCAGCAGAGAGAGTTAAACCATTATCACATAACTCATCAACAACAACAAGATTTAAACATATCATGAAATAGTTTGGCTTTGCTTGGATTTATAGCTCCAAGCTAATTTCAGGGAAAATTCTGTTTTCTGTCTTGATTTAACTAACTGAAAATAAACTATGGAAAAATACAGCAAATTTTAGTTTTTATTTTGAAACATATTTGGGAAAAAAAATTACATATATATATATGTTGTAATAACATATATATATATACCTTTAATTTATCCATTGCTTTCTATAATATTTTTCATATATGCATACTATGTAACTGTACCGAGTACCATGTAAAAATTCGTTTGTGAGACCCTAGCTTAAAAAAAAAAATTCCTTTGTCTATTTTACTCCTTTGATGCTTCTTTTTTTTGGGGGGAGGTAGTTAAGTTAGGGTCTCACTCTTGCCAAGGCTGACCTGGAAGTCCCTATGTAAACTTATAGTGGCCCTGAACTCATGGCAATCCTCCTACCTCTGCCTCCAGAGTGCTGGGATTAAAGACATGTGCCACCACACCTGGCTACATTTGAAACTTTTTTTCATTTAACAGAGAAAGAGGGAGGGGGGAAAGAGGGAGAAGGAAAGGACACGCCATGGCCTCCAGCCACTGCAAACCAACTCCAGACACGTGCGCCCACTTGTGCAAATGGCTAACGTGGAACTTGCAGAATCAAACCGGGTTCCTTTGGCTTTGCAGGCAAACACCTTAACTGCTGAGCCATCCCTCCAGCCAGGAATGATTGAACTTCTCCATGTGGAAAATGGAGTGACACATACTGATGCTGATAGAAATGTGCATCAAGTACCTTGTAAGTGAAGTTGGTCATGCTTACCTTCACTTTGACTTCAGGGTCTGCATGGTATTCTAGCAAAGTGGTCACCATTGCAGGGTCATCATTGTAGACGGCGTAGGAAGGGTTGTGTTTTCTTGGCATCTGTGGCATTGGAGTTAGCACCACACTGCGGTACGATCTTCACACACGCTTCATGCTGGTGCTGAGAGGCCTCTGGGAAGTGTACCAACAGACTAAATTATCAATTCAAGGTATTCCAGATAAGCTTTCTACAAGTTCCTCCCAATAGATATGTGTGAGTGCCATAAATTCATCTTATTCTATAATTTAAAAAAAATTGTTGCCATTAGCTGGAATCCAAGCATGCAAAACACATATTTTTATGGAGGACGTCTGATTTAAACCACGACATTACACTTCAATGATTTTGAGGGAGAGGTATACATGGAATTATGGAGGACAGATATGAAGTTTTTTCATTCAATCAATGGCACCAGGATGCAAGAACTGAATGATACAACTGAATATTACAACGACGCAAGTTGCAACAGTGGAGGTGAGATTCCAACATATTTTGGCTGTTCTGCCCAGAAACAAAAACAAACAAACAAACAAAAAACTGTATCTGGGCAAAGTAGGTAGAATGGACAATTGAAAGGCTACTGAAATAGGAGAGATGAGAAAGGATGGTACCTAGACTTTAGGTTTTACAGGATAGGGTTTTGGATATGTTTTGAAGGTAGAGACCATTTATATAATATATATAATATATAATTATATATATATAATATATAATATATATATGAATTATATATATATTATTATATTATATATATAATATATATTAATATATAATATATATTATATAATATATATAATATATATATGAATTATATAATTCATATAAATGCATTTTGCAAAATAAAAGTATATATATTCTGGATCTCTTCAGCAGAAGACATGGCTGGCCTAGTGGTTAGGGCACATGGATGCAGAGCCAAAAGACTCAGGTTTTATTCCCCAGGACCCTCATAGGCCACATGCAAAAGGCAGTGCATGAGTCTGGATTTCATTCACAGTGTCTACAAGCCCTGCCATACCCACACCCAATACCTCCCTCCTTCTCTCTCTCTGTCTCTCTCTCTCTTTCTGTCTCTCTCTGCCTCTTTTCCTCTCTCTCTCTCCCAAATAAATAAAAAAAATTAAAAAGCTTTTAAAATATACTCTGGGACTGCATGATGGCTTAGTGGTAAAGCACTTGCAGTGAAGCCTAAGGACCCAGGTTCAATTCTCCAGGTGCCACATAAGCAAGATGCACATGGTAGCACATGTGTCTGGTGTTTCCTGCGGTGGTTAGAGGCTTTGGCATGCTCATTCTTCTTCTCTCTGTCCCTCCCTCCCTTTATCGCTAATCTTTAAATAAAATAAATAAAATCTTTAAATAATATTCTGTTCCTTCACAAAAGTTAGGTATCTCATTTCAACCACATACTGAAGAGATTCTATGAATGCTTTGTAATATTTCTAGAAATAACTTATTTTTCTTCATTAACATTCCATTCTGTTTTGAAATTTCTTCTGTCTTATACTCATGTTCAAACAAAAATCAGTTTTTAGTAAGGTGATAGAAAATTGGGGATAGAAAATTAACAATTAATAGGTAATGCATGGATTAGGTGTTACAATAAGCATGGCTCGCCTATGTTGTACAAATTCTAAGTCAGTCTGTGAATCATAAACCTATTCAATAATTCTATGAATACTATCAATCAAACACACATTTAATTTAAGATTTATTTTCAACCTCAGTGCTATAGCTACTATTGTATATACAATGATACCTAAACACACACACAATAGTCTATCTTTTAAAATAGGAAATACTAAACTACTAATAATAACTATGTGATTTCCCTTTTAGTATGAAAACAACTGGAATGGTTAGCCTAACCGTGAGAACTGTTCTCTGATCTAGTTTACCATTTCCCACTTTGACTGAAGTGTCAATTTTCATCAGAAATTGTGTAACAGGGTTGGGGATATGGCTGAACAGTGAAGACAAGCCTCATGACCCCAGTTCAATTGCCCAGATGCACAGGAAGCACATGTGTGTGGAGTTCCCTTGCAGGGGCTGGAGGCTCTGCTTTGCCCATTCATTTTCATTTTCTCTCTCTCTGTCTCTCTCTCTGACTCTTCCTCTTAGGTACCTTGGTGGACTGGGCAGGTGCACCCATCCCACACTGCCTTAAGTGTCAATTCTCATCAGATTGTGTAACGGGGTTGGGGATATGGCTTAGCAGTTAAGCAAAGCCTAATATAACTGCAGTTCTCTCTCTTTCTCTCTCTTCCTTTTCTCTCTCTCTCTCTCTGTCTCTCAGTCTCTGTGACTGTTCCTCTCAGGTACCTTGGTGGAATGGGGGGGGGTGCACCCATCCCACGCTGCTCCGGGTGATCCCAAGCATGGGCCCTGCCTCCCCCAGGCCCACGGGAAGCAGCAGGGCGCTCGGGGCAAGGAGCGGAATCATCTGCAGCCAGCAGGGCAGGAGCAAGTGCGATGCTCTGGGAGAAGGAAGCCGCCGTCCTGACCCAGGTGCCAGGGATGAACCATGGAGGTCAGGGCTGGGCCTGCAGAGGTCAGCGGTACCTGACTTTCCTCACATGGACACCCAGCTCCTCCCACGGAAGATGGGCCGCCCGGGCCCAGCGCAGACCCGGCCCCACGCGAGGCCGAGGCCCAAGTGCTGTCCACCCTGAGGCCGAGACCGAGGCCGCCTCGCTGGAGAAGCCTGTGAGCTCTGCGCCCGTCTCCGCGTCCCCACGCTTTCCCGGCCCAGCCGACCACTGACCTCCGCCTCCATCCGCCGTCGCGCCCGTGACCGGCCCATGTCCGCGGAGCCACTGCGCATGTCCGCCGCCCTGACGCCGCTGCCCCGCTGGACAACCCCGCGGACCTCGGAGGTGGCGGCGCCCAGCGAGAGCGCGGTGCGCGGACCTTCCACAGCCCGGGACGCCGCCCAGCGCTGCGCGGAGGCCTCGCGGGTCCCGGGGACGGGGTGGGGCAGGACCCGCGGGGCTCACCTCGGACCTGCCTCCCCTGCCGCCTCCGTGGTCACTGGAGTCGGGGAGACGCTGAACAGAAGGACCCGGTGGACCCGGTGAGAGGAGAACAAGCGAGGGAGCGCGATGTCCTGTGCTGCAGAGGGAGAGCTGATGACCCCGCCTCCCCGTCCGCCCCGCCCACAGCGCCCCGCTCCCCCAGAGCGCACCCCGCCCCCCTCCACGTCTGCCCCAGACTCCCCCCTCCTGCTTGGTATTGTGTCATTTATGTGAGGGAGAGGGAATGGGGAGCATCAGGGCCTCTTGCAGCTACAACCTGCAGACACACGTGCCACTTTGTGCATCTGGCTTTGTGTGGGTTCTGGGGAATCAAACCAAGGCTGGCAGGCGCTTACCTGCTGAGCCATCTTCCTGCTTTATGTAGTTTATTAGTTTATTTACTGGGGATCGAATCAAGGCGTGGTAGTGCAAGCTTTTAATCCCAGCAGTCAGGAGGATACCAGTGAGGTTGAGAGGAGCCTGAGATTATATGTGAATTCCAGTTCAGCCTGGGTTAGAATGAGAGCCTACTTTGAAAATCCAAAAAATAAAAAAGCAAAAAATAAACTAGTAGAGAAAGCATGAGAATGGGCATGCCAGGGCCTTCAGCCACTGAAAACAAACTGCATAAGCATATGCCACTCTGTGCATCTGGTTTACCGGGTTACCAGGGAAGAGAACCTGGGTCCTTAAGCTTGCACCCCAGACTGGCCAGTGCCTCAGCCTTCATCCCTTGAAAAAGCTGACTCCCCTCCCAGTTTCTGTCAATAAATATTGTGTCTGTAGAGATCCAGTCTGATTTTTTTTTTGCTTTTTCTTATCCTTTCCTAAAGTATTTTTCTAAAGTCTCACTTGACACTCTGAAGTGTTTTTGTATAAAAATAAAATGTTTTGAGCCTATGCTACTAATCTTCTATGACATTTTGGGGAAAAACATCTACACTTAACAAATGACCCGAATGAACAATGAAAGTCAAAAATACCAACAAAAAAACCAGTACGTAAAAGACATATGGCTCCTTAGTTAAGGTACTTGGCTGTGAAGCCTAAGGACCCAGGTTCAATTCCCAGGTATCCACAAAAAAAATTTTTTTTTCAGAAGGTGGGACATGCGTCTGGAGATTGATTGCAGCAGCTAGAGGACCTGACCCACCCATTGCCACTGCAAACAAACTCCAGATGCATGTGTCACCTTGGTCATGTGGCTTTACATGGATGCTTTGGATTTGAACTTCAGTCCTTTGGATTTCCTGGCAAGTACTCTGATAGCTAAGCCCTTTCGCCAGCCCTGCAGTGAGTTTAATGTCAGTGTGGTAACTTAGCAAGATCCTGTCTTACCTTAAACAAACAAAATGGAAAAAAAAAAAAAAAAAGGAGGATGGGGTCTGGAGAGATGCCTAAGCAGTTATGTGCTTGCCCATGACACCCAAAGATCCTGGTTTGATTCTCCAGAACCCTCATAAGCCAGATGCCCAAGGTGGTGCCTGTGTCTGGAGTTGTTTTGCAGTGGCTAGAGGTCCTGGTGTGCATTCTATCCCTCCCTGCCTTTCTTTCTTCTTAATATAAACAAAATAAAACAAAACAAAAAATATTTTTACAAATAGGATGTGTATTAGGTCAGTGTCTACCAGTAAGATTCTATGGTGTCACAGGGGTTCATGTAAAGATGGCAAGCTTAGCGATCAGTGAGAGATTGTGGTTCAAATAAGATTGGGTGACCTCTTCCCTCTCTCTCCTTCTCTCTCTTCCTGTCTCCCTCATTCTCTCTGTCAATTAAATAAATAAAAATGTGTTATTTTAGGGCTGGAGAGATGGCTTAGCGGTTAAGCGCTTGACTGTGAAGCCTAAGGACCCCAGTTCGAGGCTCGTTTCCTCAGGTCCCACGTTAGCCAGATGCACAAGGGGGCGCACACGTCTGGAGTTCGTTTGCAGAGGCTGGAAGCCCTGGCGCGTCCATTCTCTCTCCCTCTATCTGTGTTTCTCTCTGTGTCTGTCGCTCTCAAACAAATAAATAAATAATTTTTTAAAATACGTTATTTTAAAACAGGCTCGGGCTGTAGAGATGGCTTAGCAGTTAAGTGCAACCCTGTGAAGCCTAAGTACCCTGGTTCGAGGCTCGAGTCTCCAGGAACCACGTTAGCCAGATGCACGGGGGGCGGGGGGCACACATATCTGGAATTCGTTTGCAGTGGCAGGTCGCTCTGATGAACACATTCTTTCTTTCTTTCTCTCACTCTCTTACTGCCTCTTTCTATCTCTGCCTGTCACTCTCAAATAAATAAATAAAAATATATTAAAAAAATTAAATGAGGCTGGAGGGATTGCTTAGTGGTTAAGGCATTTGCCTGCAAAACCAAAGAATCCAGGTTCGATTCCACAGGACTTCTGTTTGCCAGATGCACAAGATCATGCATGCATCTAGAGTTCATTTGCAGTGGATGGAGACCCTGGCACAGCCATTCATATTCTCTCTCTCTCTCTCTCTATCTCGCTCTCTTTTCGTCTCTTTCTCTCTTTCCCTCTTTCTCTCTGTCCAATAAATCAAAAATAAATAAATAAAAAAGAATGGATGCAGGAGCAGCGGCCAGTGCATGGGGCACTGTGTGGACACATAAACATGCATCCACCACATCCCACAAAGACAGACAGACAGCCCTCCACACATCCACGCACACTCAGAGAGCATGAAGCCTACCTCTTGCACTCGTCGCTGGCATTCACGTTCGCCTTCGTGAGCAGGATCGCCGCTACCTGCACACTGTCCTTCACCACAGCAGCTGTGAGTGGCGTTTAGCCGACCTGGGAAAATGCAAAAGTAACTAACAGCTCACCAGACGACGCGCATCTCAAGCCTATGGAAAATGTTAGAAAAGGCCCTATACAAGTGAATATGGAACAAGGAGAAGGAACAGTGATCTCTGCCCTTCTCTCTCAGCTGCACATTCACATATTCTGCTCCTCCCAGGGAAATCCTCCTCCCCTCCCTGGGGCTGTCAAGCCAACTACAGTCCTCTCCAAAATGCCGCAAAAACTCACTGACTTGCAGAATGTTGTTTCTACCTGAGAATTAATCGTGGTATTTTGGCTCCTTGAGGTTTTTCACATAAACCTTGAACACTGTTGCTATTTTGTCTGCCCATCCATTTTTGTTTCTTTTTACTTTTTGGACAATTTTGAACATGTGCATAGTACATAGTACTTTCCTCAAAATGCCCTTTCGTTACCTTTGCTTGTCCCTCTCCCCCATTCTGCTTCCACTGAAAAAGGATTGTTTGTGCTTGTGTGCATGGTGGTGGCTGCACGTTTGTGCACTTGGCCTTGCTGTCCTTTCTCAAGGTCTCATGATTCTCAGGTCTCTGCTCACATACACGATGGAGGTCACAGGCATGCATGGCCTTGCCCACTGCTCCTGTGGGATCTGACATTCCAACTCTGGCAGTATTGGGCCCCTTCAGGCCCTCACACCTGTGCAGGTAGCATATTTAACAGCGGCACCACCTTTCCAGCCTAACACCATCTTTAATTTTTTTTTATTTATATTTATATACTTGAGAGCAACAGAAAGAGAAAGAAAGAGGCAGACAGAGAGAGAGAAAGAGAATGGACTGCCAACCACTGTAAACAAACTGACGTGTGCACCCCCGTGTGCATCTGGATGACGTGTGTTGGGTCTTGGGGAATTGAGTCTCAAACTGGGGTCCTTAGGCTTCACAGGCAAGCACTTAATCACTAAGCCATCTCTCCAGGCCTTAACTCCTTCTTTAAATATGGCCTCACAAAAATCCCAACTTCTGGGTTGTAGCGATGGTTCAGCAGTTAATGGGCCACCTACAAAGCCCAAAGACCTGGGTTTGATCCCCAGTACCAATAATGTGATGGTCTCTAAGGACCGGGGTCTTAAAAAATCCTTTCATTAAAACTCCTGGGAATGCATCTTTGTGGTATAACACATGTGGATCATACATGAGTTTCTGGGTTCAATAACCAGGATTGCCACGGAAAGGTCCTAAAATACAGAATTCTCTATGCATTGCTACATGAAATTAATCTAGCATTTTGCTAAGTTTCTGACTGATAATTCAGCTAGCTTACACTCATTCCAACTTCCTGAATTACATTATGAAAATTCACTGGATATTCAAGGACAATATAGTTGTAACAAATGAAAAAGCATGCAATAGGATTGGAGTGATGGTTTCGTGGTTAAGGTGTTTGCCTATGAAGCCAAAGGACTAACGTAAGCCAGATGCACAAGGTGCTGCATCCATCTGCAATTTGTTTACATCAGCTGAAGGCATAGTGTGCCCATTTTCTCTCTCTCTCTCTTTGCCAAACACATGGGAAGAAGACCCAGCATCCTCCGTGAAACCAGGTCTTGGGGTCCCCTTCTCTCCCCTCCAGTGAGCCAAGCCCAGGAGGGAGGCACTTCTCTCCCTTTAGGCCCTGATGCCCACCATCCCTTCCTGGGAGTCACACCTGTGGGCCCTCTTACCTCTTGTTCTTGTCCGAAAGGCTAATGAGGCTGTTCTTAAGTGTGAGCAAACTATGTAACTTGTCTAAGTCCCCCTGGCTTGCAGGTTTGTGGAAGTTTTCAACAGACTTGTTCCCTGGCAGGTAACAAGTCTTGTCTAGGTTTGAAGTGCTCCAAGGACACAAGAACTTCTCCATGGTACAGGCTGTGGCCTCTAATGGCTCCTTCTTTCCCACTAGCGTACGTTACAAGTGGCACAGGTTAGGATGACATATTGTGCTCTCACCTGGGTCAGAACAGCCGACAAAAAGCAGCTGTTGGTAGAAAAAGGTCTATTTAGGCTTACAGTCTCTAGGGGAAGCTTCATAAAGGCAGGGAAAGCAGAGGTTAGACGTCATTTTTGCCACAGCAAGTGGAAAACCGCAACAAGACACTAGGCTGGGGTGGGGGTACTGTGTATAATGCTCCTCAGCCCGCTCCCCTCCCACCAACATGCTTCCTCCAGCAAGGTTCCCCTCCATGTTGCCATTAGCTGGAAACCAAGCATCCAAAATGCCTGCTTTTATGCAGGACATCTGATTTAAACCATCACATTACACTTCAAGGTTTTTGAGGTAGACATATACCTGGAATCATGGAGGATATATATAAAGTTTTTTTCATTCAATCAATGGGACCAGGAGGCAAGATCTGAGTGATACAATTGAATATTAGAACGACACAAGTTGCAACAGTAGAGGTGAGATTCCAACATATTTTGGCTGTTCTGCCCAGACACAAAAACAAGCAAACAAACAAAGAGCTGTATCTGGCCAAAGAAAACAGAATGGACAATTGAAAGGCTACTGAAAGAGGAGAGATGAGAAAGGATGGTACCTAGACTTTAGGTTTTACAGGGTAGGATTTTGGATATGTTTTGAAGGTACAGACCATATATAATTTATATACTTGCATTTTGAAAAATAAAAGAATATATATTCGGGATCTCCTCAGCAGTAGAGATGGCTGGCTTTGTTGTTAGGGCATTTGCAAGCAGAGTCAAAAGACCCAGTTTTTATTCCCCAGTACCCACATAAGCAACATGCACAAGGCAGTGCATGAGTCTGGATTTCATTTGCACTGCCTATATGCCTTGGCATACCCACAACCATTCCCTCCCTCCCTCTCTCTCTGTCTTTCTCTTCCTCTTTTCCTCTCTCTCTCTCCCAAATAAATAAATAAAATTTAAAAACCTTTTAAAATATATTCTCGGGCTTCAGAGATGGCTTAGTGGTAAAGCGCTTGGCTGTGAAACCTAAGGACCCAGGTTCAATTCTCCAGGTGCCACATAAGCGAGATGCACATGTTGGCACATGTGTCTGCTGTTTGCTTCGGTGGTTAGAGGCTTTGGCATGCTCATTCTTCCTCTCTCTCTCTCCCCATCCCTTTATC
This sequence comes from Jaculus jaculus, assembly GCF_020740685.1. Lineage (NCBI taxonomy): Eukaryota > Metazoa > Chordata > Mammalia > Rodentia > Dipodidae > Jaculus > Jaculus jaculus. Next base: position 15,282,154 of record NC_059115.1, on the reverse strand, counting down.
ACTAATCTATAAATAAAAATAAATAAAATCTTTGAAATATATTCTGTTCCTTCACATAACTTAGGGGTTATATTTCAACCACTTACTGAAGAGATTCTATGAATGCTTGGTAATATTTCTAGAAGTGATTTATTATTCTTCATTAATATTCCACTCTGTTTTGAAAATTTCTCTATCTTATACTCATGTTCAAACAAAAATTAGTTTTTAGTAAGGTGACAGACACTTGGGGATAGAAAATTAGCCATTAACATGTAATGCATGCATTAGCTTTTACAATAAGCATGGCTCACATATGTTGTAGAAATTCTGTCAGTCCGTGAATCATAAACCTATTTAATAATTCTACAAATACTATCAATCAACCACAAATTTAATTTTAGATTATTTTCAAACACAGTGCTATAGCTACTATTCTATATACAATGATACATAAACACACACATATATGGCATAAGAGTCTATCTTTTAAAATGGGAAATACTAAACTACTAATAATAACTATGTGATTATCCTTCCAGTAGGAAAATAATTGGAATGGGGACTCTAACATTGAGAAATATTTTCTCATCTAGCTTACCATTTCCCCCTTTGCCATAAGTGTCAATTCTCATCAGATTGTGTAACAGGGTGGGAGATATGGCTTAACAGTTAAGAAAAGCCTAATAACCGCAGTTCAATTGCCCTCTCTCTCTCTCTCTCTCTCTCTCTCTCTCTCTCTCTCTCTGATGCTTCCTCTCAGGTACCTTGGTGGACTGGGCAGGTGCACCCATCCCACGCTGCTCCGGGTGATCCCAAGCATGGGCCCTGCCTCCCCCAGGCCCACGGGAAGCAGCAGGGCGCCCGGGGCGAGGAGCGGAATCATCTGCAGCCAGCAGGGCAGGAGCAAGTGCGATGCTCTGGGAGAAGGAAGCCGCGGTCCTGAGCCGACCCCTCAACCCTTCCCACCCAAGGCCACCTCCGGGCTAGACCCAGGAGCCAGGGATGGACCATGGAGGTCAGGGGTGAGCCTGCAGTGGTCACCGGTACCTGACTTTCCTCTCATGGACATCCAGGTCCTCCTTCGCAAGATGGGCCGCCCGGGCCCAGCGCAGACCCTGCCCCACGCGAGGCCGAGGCCCAAGTGCTGTCCACCCTGAGGCCGAGGCCGAGGCAGCCACGCTGGAGAAGCCTGTGAGCTCTGCGCCTGTCTCCGCGTCCCCACGCTTTCCCGGCCCAGCTGTCCACTGACCTCCGCCTCCATCCGCAGTCGCGCCCGTGACCGGCCCATGTCCGCGGAGCCACTGCGCATGTCCGCCGCCGCCCTGACGCCGCTGCCCCGCTGGACAACCCCGCGGACCTCGGAGGTGGCGGCGCCCAGCGAGAGCGCGGTGCGCGGACCTTCCACAGCCCGGGACGCCGCCCAGCGCTGCGCGGAGGCCTCGCGGGTCCCGGGGACGGGGTGGGGCAGGACCCGCGGGGCTCACCTCGGACCTGCCTCCCCTGCAGCCTCTGTGGTCACTGGAGTCGGGGAGACGCTGATCCGGAAGGACCAGGTGGACCTGGTGAGAGGAGAACAAGCGAGGGAGCGCGATGTCCTGTGCTGCAGAGGGAGAGCTGATGAGCCCCGCCTCCCCGTCCGCCCCGCCCACAGCGCCTCGCTCCCCCAGAGCGCACCCCGCCCTCCTCCACGTCTGCCCCAGACTCCCCCCTCCTGCTTGGTATTGTTTCATTTATTTGAGGGAGAGGGAATGGGGAGCATCAGGGCCCCTTGCAGCTACAACCTCCAGACACACGTGCCACTTTGTGCATGTGGCTTTGTGTGGGTCCTGGGGAATCAAACCAAGGCTGGCAGGCGCTTACCTGCTGAGCCATCTTCCTCCTTTATTTATTTTATTAATTTATTTACTGGGGATAGAATCAAGGCGTGGTGGTGCAAACCTTTAATCGTAGTAGTCAGGAGGATCACTGGGAGGTTGAGACAAGTCTGAGACTGCATAGTGAATTCCAGGTCATCCTGGGTTAGCATGAGACGCTACTTTGAAAATCCAAAAAATAAAAATGTTAAAAATAAATTATTAGAGAGAGAAAGAGAATGGGCATACAAGGGTCTTCAGCCACAGCAAACAAACTCCTTATGCTTGTGCCACTCTGTCCATCTGGCTGTACAGGGTTACCAGGGAATTGAACCTGGTTCCTTACGCTCTGCAGGCAAGTGCCTCAATGGTAGAGGCATGTCTGCAGCCCTCCATCACTTTTTGAGACAGGGTCTTACTATTTAGAAAAGTAGACCTCAAACATACAATTCTCCTGCCTCAGCCTCCTCATGCTAGGATTATAGGCATGCAAATCCATACCTGGCTTGTCTTTTATCCTAATATGGGCTATTACAGCTATAATTTCTCCTCTAAGCACTGATTATATCTGTTTGATCACTTTGATATATTTTATTTTCATTGATTTGACATTCCTCCCTCCCCCAAACCCCATACTCAGTCCAGGAGGAAACAGGGGAAACAAAGTGGTGTGTGAAAAATCAACCTCAACCGCCCCCCATTCCCCAGTGACACACTTCCTCCAACCAGGCTAAACCTCCTAAAGGTCCCAACACCTTCCCACACAGGGCTTCCTGCTGGTGCTCAGGTGGCTTTCTCTTTTCATCCAGTCCAGGAGGAAGCAGAGGGGAACAGCAAGTGGGGTGTGTCAATCAACCCTCAAGGCCAACTCACCAGTGATGCTCTTCCTCCAGACAGGCTCAGCCTCCTAAAGGTCCCACCGCCTTCCCACACAGCGCCTCCTGCTGGAGAAACATTGCTCACACGCGTGAGCCTATGGGGGATAAAAAGTAAGCCCACAACAGTTTAGATTCTATCTTGTAGGTAACATGGCTTGAAGACCTTTAAATTTCAAGGCATTTAGTTATTTTCTTTTATGAAATATTAAATAATGTGCCTATCTGTTAGAAGTTGTACTTGTTGACACACATGCCTCTGTTGAGATAACGCCATTCTCCTTCCCTCCCTTGATAATGTCCCTTATGGGGTTTATTTTTGTGAATATCAATAACTGCTCAAGATGTTTTCATAGCTAACCATGTTGTTAAAGCAAATAAATGTTTTCTGATCTTTGGAGCCAGCCGGACTTATGGAGCCCTGTTGTGATTAATAATAATTGGTATTGAGGAAAACATTTCACACTAGACTTAAAGATCATCATAAAAGAATGGGACAATGTGTCTTAAATATATGAATTTAATTCAACAGCCAAAGGACCCAGGTTCGATTCTGCAGGATCCATGTCAACCAGAAGCACAAGGTGGTTCATGTGTCTGGAACTCATTTGCAGTGTCTGGTGGCCCTGCAGTGCCCATCTCTCTCTGTCTCTGCCTGTTTTTCTCTTTCTCCCTCAAATAAATTCATAGAAAATAAAATGCTGTTTTAAAAATATATGAATTTAACTGAATACCCAAATGGGGAGAGAATATTTCAAATAATTTTTGCAGAGAGCATAGGCCAGGAGTTGCTTTATCTCTCTCTCCCCATACTGGGCAATAGGTGTAAAATCAATAGTGCTACTTCTGAATATTTGGAAGGAAAATAGATACAAGATTTCCATGAATGTTCATGGTGGCTATTATAGACATTATATTTTATTTTCGTTCATTTTATTTTTCTCCCTAGCCCATAGACATTGACTCCCACAGACATTTCCTATGAGATGAGAAAATGGTCGATTAAGAGCCTGTGAGTGTTAGACCTATGGGAAACATAATTGTCAGAACCTCAACATTTCCTTAGATCTCCCTGGGGACTAGAGGGAACTAAAGAGTTAATAACTGTCCCTAAGACCAACAAGCAGTAAAACCTTTAGCCGCATGGCCTTGGCAGGCCTGTCCTCTCCCTGATGATAAGCTAACCCTTCATCAGCTCAGAAAACCTTGAAGGAGCAGAAACCGTCCGGTGGGTTCTCCTCCATGGACAATTTTGCTAGAAATGTTTATTCTGATAACTAGGTTTCCTTGTCTACTTCCCTTAGACCTGCAGCCAGTATAGTCTGGTTTTCTTAAGATCCCCTTATAAGCTTGCACCCCAGCCTTGCCAGTGCTTCAGCCTTCATCCCGTGGGCAAGCTGAGGCCCCTCGCTGTTTCTCTCAATAAACCAACTGTCTGTAGAGATCAAGTCTGATGTTGTCTTTTGCTTTTTCTTACACTTTCCGTACAGTATCTTTCTAAAGCTTCACTAGACACTTTACAGAGTTTATGTATAAAAGTGAAATATGGGGCTGGAGAGATGGCTTAGCGGTTAAGCGCTTGCCTGTGAAGCCTAAGGACCCCGGTTCGAGGCTCGGTTCCCCAGGTCCCACGTTAGCCAGATGCACAAGGGGGCGCACGCGTCTGGAGTTCGTTTGCAGTGGCTGGAAGCCCTGGCGCGCCCATTCTCTCTCTCTCCCTCTATCTTTCTCTCTGTGTCTCTCGCTCTCAAATAAAATAAATTAAAAAAAAATTAAAAAAAAAAAAAGTGAAATATGTTTCTACCCTATGCTACCAAATATTCTATGACATTATGGGTAAAAATCTACACTTAACAAATAACCTGAATGAACAATGAAATTCAAAAATACCAATAAAAAATCAGTAGGGGCAAGACAGATTGCTCATTAGTAAGGCACTTGCTTGTGAAGCCTAAGTACCCAGGTTCAATTCTCCAGGATCCAAGTAAAACTGAATGCAGAAGGTGGGACATGCGTCTGGAGTTTGATTGCAGCAGCTAGAGGACCTGACACACCCATTGAGTCTGTATCTCTCTCTTTCTCTGTCTTTCTGTTTCTGTCTCCTTGCAAAGAAATAATTTAAAAACAGATCCTCATAATTTCCAAGAAAGAAGACATACTTGATTTCCTTACATGGAATTTAAGCATGATAAATTCAGTAAGATTTGCACACCCAGTAATGGCCACGTGGATTGCAGGATGGTAATGGCTGGAGAGATGGCTGATGGAGTGGTTGCCGCCCACATGTGAGGAGCTGACTTCAAATCCCCAGTACCCACATAAAAAGGCCAGATGTGGAGGCACACGTCTGTCATCCTGATGCCAGAAGATGGAGACCTGCCTGGAGGTGATATTGGAGAGGAGTGTCTGATAATTCCTAACTAGCTAGTCTAGTTGAGTTGGTAAGCTACCAGGCTAAGGAGAGGCCCACTGACTGTATGTGTGCATTCCTACAAATCTATCTATCTATCTATCTGTCCATCCATTCATCCATCTATCCATCCATCTATCCATCCATCTATCTCTCATCTATCTACCAATCTTCTATCAATCTCTCTAACCATACATCCTTCACCTGTCATTTAACTCCTCTCTGTCTTTTTATTTATTTATTTATTTGGTTTTTCAAGTTAGGCTCTCACTCTAGCTCAGGCTGACCTGCAATTCGCTATGTAGTCTCAGGCTGGCATTGAACTCACAGTGATCCTCCTATCACTGCCTCCCTAGTGAGTGCCAGGATTAAAGGTGTATGCCACCACCACACCCTTTGTATGTCTTGTGAAGGAGCTGTATAATTACAATAATCTCCATGATGCAGAAATTCTGACTATCCATCTACAAATTTTTAAATATTTTTAATTTTTTTTAATTTTTATTTATTTATGAGCGAGAGAAAGATAGACGGCCTCTACCTACTGCAAACAAACTTCAGATGCATGTGCCAAGATGTTCATCTGGCTAATGTGGAACGTGGAGAATCAAACCTGGGTCTCTAGACTTCACACCCATGTGCCCTACCCACTAAGCCATTTCTCCAGGCCAGCTGTTTAAATATTTTTATTTTTATAAATGTATTTGAAATGAAGAGTGATAGAATGGCTGTGACATGGCCTCCAGCCACTGTAATGGAACTCCAGACGCATGTACCACCATATGTATGTGGCTTTTCACGGGTACTGGGGAATCGAACCTGGGACTTTAGGCTTTGCAAGCAAGCACGCCAACCACTAGGCAATCTCTCCAGGCCTCACTTACATCTGGATGGATATTTAGATTTCTTCCAGTTAGGGGAAACTATCAATAGTCTATGTATGTTTGCGTGAAAGCATACATAGCCACAAATTTCTAAAACAATCTAGAAAAGAAAAGACTAGAAAATATGGCAGGTGCACATTGAAGATTAAATGAAATTTCCAGACTGTTTCTAAATTGGTTACCCTATATAACATACTCCAGCAATAAAAGACAACAGTGAATTTATTACCTCATCCAAGGTGCTCTAGAAACATTCAATTTTTTTAAATAATTCCTAATGGATGTATAGTGGAATTCAGTTTTCATACTTATTTCATTTCCCTATTCTCTGACAAACTGAGTGTGTTTTCATACACTGTCAGCTGTCCACACATCTCATTTGCAAAGTTTCCATCAGACTATGTGCTTTAAAAAAGATGGCACAGTGGTTAAGGCACTTGCCTGCAAACATAAATACCCATGTTTGATTCCCCAGGAATCAAGTAAAGCCAGATGCACAAAGGGGGCACTTGCATGGGGAGTTCATTTGCAGTGGCTGGAGGCCCTGGTGCACCCATTCTCTCTTTCTCTCTCTCTCTACCTCTTTCTCTGTCTGTCAGTCTCAAGTAAATAAATAAAAATAAAAAGTTAAAAACATTTCAATGTGCTTCTTGTCACTCGTTTGTATTATTTTAATTTTTTTACATTTCATTTTTAGTTATCTGAGGGAGAATGAGGCAGAAAACAGGAAAAGAGATAGAGAGAATGGGCACAGCAGGGTCTCCAAACAGTGCAAACAAACTCCAGACGCATGTGCCACCCTAGGCATCTGGCTTTACATGGGTGTTGGGGAATTGAAATTCAGTCATTTGGCTTTTCTGGCAAGTGCTCTGATATCTAAGCCATTTTGCCAGTCCTGCAGTAAGTTTAATGTCAGCGTGGGTAACATAGCAAGATCCTGTCTTACTTGAAACATACAAAATGAAAGAAAAAAAAAAAGTAGGATGGGGGCTGGAGAGATGCCTAAGCAGTTAAGGTGGTTCCCGTGACACCTAAAGACCCTGGTGTGATTCTCCAGAACCGACATAAGCCAGATGCACAAGGTGGTGCCTGTGTCTGGAGTTGCTTGCAGTGGCTAGAGGTCCTGGTGTGCCATTTTATCCCTCCCTGCCTCTCTCTCTCTTCCTAATATAAACAAATAAAATATTTTTTAAAATAAAATGGGAATTAGGTCAGTATCTTCCCAGTAAGATCCTGTCTTACTTGAAACTAACAAAACAAAAAAATAGGATGTCAGGCTGGAGGGATGGTTTACCAATTAAAGCGGTTGCCTGCAAAGCCAAAGGACTGTGGTTCAGTTTCCAAAGACCCATGTTAGCCAGATGCACAAGGTGGCGCATGCATCTGCAGTTCATTTGCAGGGGACAGAGGACAGGTTTGGGGACTGGACCTGACACCCTGGGCCTGAAGCACCAGTGGGGCAGAGCATTGTGGTCCTGACCATGAAAGCCAGTCAACACCGCTTTTTGAAAAAGTTTTTTATCAGTGGTAGCTGGGTAACTCCAAGGCTCACTGAGTGTTGGGGTGCTCAGGATCCCCGCCACCCAGCCTCCCCCATGTCACGTTGTCCTGCTGCAGAGCAGAAAGAGAATATTTTCTTACATGCAAAAGCCCGATACAAAGTTGGCCCAGGAGGTCAGTGCCGGGCACAGACACGGTCACGGGTGTGGAGAGACCCAGTCACACGGAAAGGGGCAGGGGACCTGCGGGATGATGACCCTAGGAACTTTGCCTGGGGATGCTGTGTGCCCCCGACCTGCGGGGCCAATGTTACAATGATGACCCTGCAATGGTGACCACTTTGCTGGAATACCATGCAGACCCTGAAGTCAAAGTGAAGGTAAGCATGACCAACCTCACTTACAAAGTACTTGATGATCATTTCTTCAGCAGTAGCATGTGTCACTCCATTTTCCACATGGAGAAGTTCAGTCATTCCTTGATTATAAAGTTTCAAATGGGGGCTTGAGGGATGGGTCAGCAGTTCAGAACTTTGCCTGCAAAGCCAAAGGAACCAGGTTTGATTCCGCAGGACCCACGTTATCCAGATGTACAAGTGGGCGCACGTGTCTGGAGTTGCTTTGCAGTGGCTGGAGGCCCTGGCATGTCCATTCATTCTCCCTCTCTCCCCCCTCCCTCTTTCTCTGTTAAATAAAAAAAAAAAAAAGTTTCAAATGCAGACAGGTGTGGTGGCACATGTATTTAATCCCAGCACTCTGGAGGCAGAGGTAGGAGGATTGCCATGAGTTCAGGGCCACTATAACTTTACATAGTGAATTCCAGATCAGCCTTGGAAAGAGTGAGACCCTAACTCAACTCCCCCCACCCCCATAAAAACAGTATCAAAAGAGTAAAATAGACAAAGGAAGTTTTATAGGGTACTGGGTACAGATTTATTGTATACATACATCAAAAATATTAAAGAAAGCAATGGATAAGTTAAAGGTAAATATATATATTTTTTCTAAATAAGTTTCAAAATAAAAAAAATTTGCTGTATTTTTCCAAATTTTATTTTCAGTTAGTTAAATGAAGACAGAAAACAGAATTTTCCTTGAAATCAGCCATGAGCTAAAATCCAAACACAACCAAACTATTTCATGATCAGTTTACACCTTGTTGGAGTTGATGAGTATTGTAAAATTCTTTAGCTCTCTCAGCTGAGGCTAAATCAGGCAGAATGGAAAATGTGCAGAAAATTGTATGCTGAATTTGAAACTAGATAATTAAGAAATAGCACTAAAAGATTACATTTATTTAATAAATGAACATAGAAAAATATTTTGTTCAAATGGGAAGATAGTAAGTCTTAGTTTAAGAAAAACAACTGGCAGGGCATGGTGGCACACGCCTTTAGTCCGAGCCCTCAGGAAGCAGAAGTAGGAGGATCACCATGAGTTTGAGGCCACCCTGAGATGCCATAGTGAATTCTGGGTCAGTTGTGCTAGAGTGAGATCATACCTCGAACTCCCCCACCCCAGAAAATTAATAAACAAAGAAAGGAAGAAAGGGAGGGAGGAAGGGAGAGAAGGACAAAGGAAGAAAGGAAGGAAGGAAGGAAGGAAGGAAGGAAGGAAGGAAGGAAGGCTATATTGAGTTATAAACACAACCATATTTAGGACTTTGAGGCAAACTTTGAAGCGATTATGTGGAAAACAGAGGGAGAATCAAATAATTTCTTTACACATGCCCCTCTCCTGTCAGAAAGGACCATTTACATGGGCAGGAGAGATGGCTTAGTGGTTAAGCGCTTTCCCGTGAAGCCGAAGGACCCCAGTTCAACGCTTGGCTCCCCAGGACCCATGTTAGGCAGATGCACAAGGGGGTGTATGCATCTGGAGTTCATTTTCAGTGTCTGGAGGTCCTGGCGTGCCTATTCTCTCTCTCTCTCTCTCTCTCTCTCTCTCTCTCTCCCTCTTTCGCTGTCAAATAAATTTAAAAAAAAGAACCATTTACATATGAGTTTAAATTCTGCTGCCAAATCTACATGTCTCAATGTAGGTGGATGAATTGGTACTTTTTTCGTTGAATTATTTATGCATTTTGAGAGAGACAGAGTGGAAAGAGACAGACAGAGAAAATGTGCTCACCAGAGGATCCAGCCATTGCAAATGAATTTAAGACACATGCACCTACTTGTGCACATGGCTTATGTGGATACTGGAGACACAACCTGTGTCCTTGGGCTCCACAGGCAAATACCTTAACCGCTAAGGCATCTCTCCAGCCCATGATTTTGTTTAATGAACTGAAGTTCTACTTTCAATTTCCAAGGCCGTATCTGCCCCTACTAAGCAAAATAAATGAAATTTACAACCAGTGGCTTTGTCTTTGGGGCAGATAATACAAGAAAGTGGATATGTGAATAAGAGCTGAGACTGAAGTTCAGTTTCTCGGTTTCTTTGGTTCTCAGTTAGATCATTGCAATATGACATCCAGGGGAAAGTTCTGAAAACTTACAAATGTCCTTACTCCTCGGAAGTGTTTCATTCTGACACAACACCTCCTTAAACACTATTTGTTTAGTTGGGCACAGTGGTGCATGCCTTTATTCTTAGCACTCTGGAGGCAGAGGTAGGAGATCACTGTGAGTTCAAGACAAGTCTGGGACTATAGAGTGAGATCTAGGTCAGCCTGGGTAGAGTGAGTTATCACACACACATGCGCGCGCGCATGCGCGCGCGCGCACACGCACACACACGTCCTTCATTCATTCATTTTATAAAGTGTAGAATGTGAATTCAAAGATCACAAAAATTAAAACAGCTATAGTGGTGCATTCCTTGAATCCCAGCATTCTGCAGGTAGGTACAAGAGGATCATGATTTTAAGGCTTGTGTCTGACACATAGAAACTGTGAGGCTAGCCTGTGCTGCATTGGTACATAAGACCCCATTTAAATATATGCCTGTTTATATTTCTGGAAGAACTATAGATTGATCAAATAATACTTCTTTCAATCCTTCCTATCCAGTTATACCTATAACCTGTCCTTCTTCCTTTAACTCTATATTTTGGAAAATAAAGCATGTTCACTGGGGAGATGGCTTAGCTTTTACGGTGCTTTCCTGGGAAGCCTAAGGACCCATAAATGATCCTCAAACCTTTAATCCTAGCACTTGGGAGTCAGAGGTAGGAGGATTTCCATGAGTTCGAAGCCACCCTGAGAATACAGAGTGAATTCCAGGTAAGCCTGGGCTAGAGTGAGACTCTACATTGAAAAAACAAAACAAAAAAAAAGTAGTTTTTCCCATATTTACTGGCTTGCAGTGTAATACTTTTTTTCTTCCCACTATCACTCATCCACTATCATTGAAAAGGTCTTTAGCAATTTTATAACAGGTAGTCTTGTAGTAAAAAGAAGTTGGGCTTTTATTTTTATTTTTTTCAGTTGTTATTATTTATGTATTTGAGAGCAGGAGGAAGACAAAGAATGGAAAGATCGAGAATGGGTGTACCAGGGCCTCCAACACTGCAAACAAACTCCAGACACATATGCCAGCTTGTGCATCTGGCTTTATATAGGAACTGGGGATCAAAACCAGGGCTTTAGGCTTTGCAGGTGGGCCCTTTAGCTATTGAACCATCTCTGCAACCCACTGATTGGGCTTTTAATGAGGCCATATTTAAAGAAGGAGTTAGGGCCTGGAGAGATGGCTTAGTGGTTAAGTGCTTGCCTATATAGCCTAAGGACCCCAGTTCGAGGCTCCATACCCTAGGACCCACGTTAGGCAGATACACAAGGGGGCACACACATCTAGAGTTGGCTTACAATGGTTGGAGGTCCATTCTCTAACTCTCTCTCTGTCTGCCTCTGTTTCTCTGTCTGTGGCTCTCAAATAAATAAATAAAAATAAACAAAAAAATACTAAAGACGGAGTAAGGCTGGAAAGGTGGTACGGCTGTTAAATATGCTGCCTGCACAGGTGTGAGGGCCTGAAGGGGCCCGATACTGGCAGAGTTGGAATGTCAGAGCCCACACAAGCAGTTGGCAAGGCCATGCATGCCTGTGACTCCATCGTGCATGTGAGCAGAGACCAGGGAATCATGAGACCTTGAGGAAGGACAGCAAGGCCAAGTGCACACACGTGCAGCCACCACCCTGCACACAAGGACAAACAGTTCTTTCTCAGTGGATGCGCAATAGGGGAGAGGGACAGGAAAAGGTAATGAAAGGGCATTTTGAGGAAAGTACTATGTAGTATGTACATGTACAAAATTGTCCAATAAAAAGATACAGAAATGGATGGACAGACAAAATATCCACTGTGTTGAAGGTTTTTGTGAACAACCTCATGGAGCCAAAATACCATGATGAATTCTCTGCTAGAAACAGAATTCTGTGAGTCAGTGAGTTTTTGTGGTGTGTTTTGGAGAGGACTGTCATTGGAGTGAGAGCCCCAGGCAGGGGAGGAGGATTTCCCTGGGAGGAGCAAATATGTGAATGTGCAGCTGAGAGAGAAGGGCAGAGATCACTGTTCCTTCTCCTCGTTCCATATTAACGTGTATAAGGCCTTTTCTAACATTTTCCGCAGGCTTGAGACACGCGTGGTGCGGTGAGCTGTTAGTTACTTTTCGGTTTTCCAAGAACAGCGTCACGCCACCCTCAGCTGCTGTGATGAAGGACAGTGTGCAGGTAGCGGCGATCCTGCTCACGAAGGCGAACGTGAATGCCAGCGACGAGTGCAAGAGGTAGGCTTCATGCTCTCTGAGTGTGCGTGGATGTGTGGAGGGCTGTCTGTCTGTCTTTGTGGGATGTGGTGCATGCATGTTTATGTGTCCACCCAGGGCCCCATGCACTGGCCGGTGCTCCTGCATCCATTCTTTTTTATTTATTGATTTTTGATTTATTAGACAGAGAGAAAGAGGGAGAGAGAGTAAAAGAGAGCGAGATTGAGAGAGAATATGAATGGCTGTGCCAGGGTCTCCATCCACTGCAAAGGAACTCTATATGCATTCATGATCTTGTGAATCTGGCAAACACAAGTCCTGTGGAATCAAACCTGGATTCTTTGGTTTTGCAGGCAAATGCCTTAACCACTAAGCAATCCCTCCAGCCTCATTTAAAATTTTTAAATATATTTTTATTTATTTATTTGAGAGTGACAGACATAGAAAGAGGCAGTAAGAGAGTGAGAGAAAGAAAGAAAGAATGTGTTCACCAGAGCAACCAGCCACTGCAAACAAATTCCAGATGTGTGTGCCCCCTTGTGCATCTGGCTAACGTGGTTCCTGGAGACTTGAGCCTCGAACCAGGGTACTTAGGCTTCACAGGGAAGCACTTAACTGCTAAGCTATCTCTACAGCCCGAGCCTTTTTTTAAAATAACGTATTTATTTATTTATTTATTTATTTGAGAGCGACAGACACAGAGAGAAAGACAGATAGAGGGAGAGAGAGAGAATGGGCGCGCCAGGGCTTCCAGCCTCTGCAAAAGAACTCCAGACGCGTGCGCCCCCTTGTGCATCTGGCTAACATGGGACCTGAGGAACCGAGCCTCGAACCGGGGTCCTTAGGCTTCACAGACAAGAGCTTAACTGCTAAGCCATCTCTCCAGCCCTACAATAACATATTTTTTTTTTAATTAATTGACAGAGAGAATGAAGGAGACAGGAAGAGAGAGAAGAAGAGAGAGGGAAGGGGTCACCCAATCTTATTTGAACCACAGTCTCTTACTGATCGCTAAGCTTTCCATCTTTACATGAACCCCTGTGACACCATAGAATCTTACTGGTACACACTGACCTAATACCCATCTGATTTTTAAAAATATTTTTTGTTTGGTTTTATTTTGTTTATATTATGAAGAGAGAGAGGCAGGGAGTGATACAATGCTCACCAAGACCTCTAGCCACTGCAAAACAACTCCAGACACAGGCACCACCTTGGGCATCTGGCTTATGAGGGTTCTGGAGAATCAAACCAGGATCTTTGGGTGTCATGGGCAAGCATCTTAACTGCTTAGACATCTCTCCAGACCCCATCCTCCTTTTTTTTTTTTTTTTTTTCATTTTGTTTGTTTCAAGTAAGACAGGATCTTGCTAAGTTACCACACAGACATTGAACTCACTGCTGGGCTGGGGAAATGGCTTAGCTATCAGTGCACTTGCCAGGAAATACAAAGGACTGAAGTTCAAATCCAAAGCACCCATGTAAAGCCATATGCCCAAGGTGACACATGCATCTGGAGTCTGTTTGCAGTGGCTGGAGCCCCTGGTGTGCCCATTCTCTCTATCTCTTTTCCTGTTCTCTGCCTCTTTCTCCCTCAGATAATTAAAAATGAAATGTAAAAAAAAATTATAATAACACAAAAGAGTAATAAGAAGCAGACTGATATGTTTTTAAATTTTTGTTTATTTTTATTTATTAATTTGAGAACAACAGACAGAGAGAGAGAGAGAAACATGCAGAGAGAGAGAGAGAAACAGGTAGAGAGAGAAAGAGAGAGAATGGGTGCACCAGGGCCTCCAGCCACTGCACATGAACTCTGGATGCATGCACCACCTTGTACATCTGGCTTATGTGAGCCCTGGTGATTGAGCCTGAAACCGGGATACTAAGGCTTCATAGGCAAATGCTTAACCACTATGCCATCACCATCATCCAACCCATGTGACCATTACTGGGGGTGCAATCTTATCAAATTTATCATACACAAATTCCATGTAAGGAAAGCAAGTATGCCTCATTTCTAGGAAATTATGCGGATCTTTTTTAAAATTATTTCTTTGCAAAGAGAAGAGCAAGAGGTAGAGAAAGAGGGAGATACAGAGATAATGGGTGTGTCAGGTCCTCTAGCTGCTGTGATCAAACTCCAGACGCATGTCCCACCTTCTGCACAAGTTTTTTTTTGTGGGTACTGGGGAATTGAACCTGGGTCCTTAGGCTTCACAACCAAGTACCTTAACTAAGAAGCCATCTGTCTTTTACGTACTATTTTTTGCTGGTATTTTTGAATTTCATTGTTCATCGGGTCATTTGTTAAGTGTAGATTTTTTTCCCCAAAATGTCCTAGAAGATTAGCAGCATAGGCTCAAAACATTTTATTTTTATACAAAAAACTTAAGAGTGTCAAGTGAAGCTTTAGAAAGATACTTTAGGAAAGGATAAGAAAAAGCAAAAAAAAAAAAAAATCAGACTTGATCTCTACAGACAGAATTTTATTGACAGAAACTGGGAGGGAGGGGAGTCAGCTTTTTCACGGGATGAAGGCGGAAGCACTGGCCAGTCTGGGGTGCAAGCTTAAGGACCCAGGTTCCGTTCCCTGGTAACCCGGTATACCAGATGCAAAGAGTGGCATATGCATATGCAGTTTGTTTGCAGTGGCTGAAGGCCCTGGCATGTCAATTCTCGTGCTTTCTCTAATAATTTATATTTTGCTTTTTTATTTTTTGAATTTTCAAAGTAGGCTCTCTTTCTAACCCAGGCTGACCTGGAATTCACATATAATCTCAGGCTCCTCTCAACGTCACTGGTATCCTCCTGACTGCTGGGATTAAAGGTTTGCACTACCACGCCTTGATTCTATCCCCAGTAAATAAACTAATAAACTACATAAAGCAAGAAGATGGCTCAGCCGGTTAGCGCCTGCCAGCCTTGGTTTGATTCCCCAGGACCCACACAGAGCCAGATGCACCAAGTGGCACGTGTGTCTGGAGGTTGTAGCTGCAAGAGGCCCTGATGCTCCCCATTCCCTCTCCCTCACATAAATGAAACAATACCAAGCAGGAGGGGGGAGTCTGGGGCAGACGTGGAGGGGGGCGGGGTGCGCTCTGGGGGAGCGGGGCGCTGTGGGCGGGGCGGACGGGGAGGCGGGGCTCATCAGCTCTCCCTCTGCAGCACAGGACATCGCGCTCCCTCGCTTGTTCTCCTCTCACCGGGTCCACCGGGTCCTTCTGTTCAGCGTCTCCCCGACTCCAGTGACCACGGAGGCTGCAGGGGAGGCAGGTCCGAGGTGAGCCCCGCGGGTCCTGCCCCACCCCGTCCCCGGGACCCGCGAGGCCTCCGCGCAGCGCTGGGCGGCGTCCCGGGCTGTGGAAGGTCCGCGCACCGCGCTCTCGCTGGGCGCCGCCACCTCCGAGGTCCGCGGGGTTGTCCAGCGGGGCAGCGGCGTCAGGGCGGCGGACATGCGCAGTGGCTCCGCGGACATGGGCCGGTCACGGGCGCGACGGCGGATGGAGGCGGAGGTCAGTGGACAGCTGGGCCGGGAAAGCGTGGGGACGCGGAGACGGGCGCAGAGCTCACAGGCTTCTCCAGCGTGGCGGCCTCGGCCTCGGCCTCAGGGTGGACAGCACTTGGGCCTCGGCCTCGCGTGGGGCCGGGTCTGCTCTGGGCCCGGGCGGCCCATGTTCCGAAGGAGGAGCTTCATGTCCATGTGAGGAAAGTCAGGGACCGCTGACCACTGCAGGCCCAGCCCTGAACTCCATGGTCCATCCCTTGCACCTGGGTCAGGCCCCGAGGTGGCCTTGGGTGGGAAGGGTTGAGGGGTCGGCTCAGGACCGCGGCTTCCTTCTCCCAGAGCATCGCACTTGCTCCTGCCCTGCTGGCTGCAGATGATTCCGCTCCTCGCCCCGGGCGCCCTGCTGCTTCCCGTGGGCCTCGGGGAGGCAGGGCCCATGCGTGGGATCACCCGGAGCAGCGTGGGATTGGTGCACCTGCCCAGTACACCAAGGTACCTGAGAGGATAAGTCAGAGAGAGAGATAGAGATAGAGAGAGAGAGAGAGAGAGGGCAATTGAACTGCGGTTATTAGGCTTTTCTTAATGGTTAAACCATATCCCCAACCCTGATACACAATCTGATGAGAATTGACACTTATGGCAAAGGGGGAAATGGTAAGCTACATGAGAGAACATTTCTCAATGTTAGCCTCCCTATTCCAATTATTTTCCTGCTAAAAGGATAATCACATAGTTATTATTAGTAGTTTAGTATTTCCCATTTTAAAAGATAGACTCTTATGCCATATATGTGTGTGTTTATTTATCATTGTATGTAGAATAATAGCTATAGCACTGTGTTTGAAAATAATCTAAAATTAAATTTGTGGTTGATTGATAGTATTTGTAGAATTATTAAATAGATTTATGATTCACGGACTGACTTAGAATTTCTACAACATATGTGTGCCATGCTTATTGTAAAAGCTAATGCATGCATTACATGTTAATGGCTAATTTTCTATCTGCAAGTTTCTGTCACCTTACTAAAAACTAATTTTTGTTTGAACATGAGTATAAGATAGAGAAACTTTCAAAACAGAGTGCAATGTTAATGAAGAATAATAAATCACTTCTAGAAATATTACAAAGCATTCATAGAATCTCTTCAGTAAGTAGTTGAAATATAACCCCTAAGTTATGCAAAGGAACAGAATATATTTCAAAGATTTTATTTATTTTTATTTATAGATTAGTGATAAAGGGATGGGGAGAGAGAGAGAGGAAGAATGAGCACGCCAAAGCCTCTAACCACCGAAGCAAACAGCAGACACGTGTGCCACCATGTGCATCTCGTTTATGTGGCACCTGGAGAACTGAACCTGGGTCCTTAGGCTTCACAGGCAAGCGATTTACCACTAAGCCATCTCTGAAGCCCCAGAATATATTTTAAAAGCTTTTTAAATTTTATTTATTTATTTGGGAGAGAGAGAGAGGAAAAGAGGAAGAGAAAGACACAGAGAGAGGGAGGGAGGGAATGGTTGTGGGTATGCCAAGGTATGTAGGCAGTGCAAATGAAATCCAGACTCATGCACTGCCTTGTGCACGTTGCGTATGTGGGTACTGGGGAATAAAAACTCGGTCTTTTGACTCTGCTTGCAAATGCCCTAACAACAAAGCCAGCCATCTCTACTGCTGAGGAGATCCCGAATATATATTCTTTTATTTTTCAAAGTGCAAGTGTATAAATTATATATGGTCACTACCTTCAAAACATATCGAAAATCCTACCCTGTAAAACCTAAAGTCTAGGTACCATCCTTTCTCATCTCCTATTTCAGTAGCCTTTCAATTGTCCATTCTATTTTCTTTGGCCAGATACAGCTTTTTGTTTCTTTGTTTGTTTTTGTGTCTGGGCAGAACAGCCAAAATATGTTGGAATCTCACCTCTCCTGTTCCAGCTTGTGTCGTTGTAATATTCAATTGTATCACTCAGTTCTTGCCTCCTAATCCCATTGATTGAATGAGAAAACTTTATATATATCCTCCGTGTTTCCAGGTATATGTCTACCTCAAAAACCTTGATGTGTAATGTGATGGTTTAAATCAGACGTCCTGCATAAAAGCAGGCGTTTTGGATGCTTGGTTTCCAGCTAATGGCAACATGGAGGGGAACCTTGCTGGAGGAAGCATGTTGGTGGGAGGGGAGTGGGCTGAGGAGCATTATACACAGTACCCCCACCCCAGCCTAGTGCCTTGTTGCGGTTTTCCACTTGCTGTGGTAAAAATGACGTCTAACCTCTGCTTTCCCTGCCTTTATGAAGCTTCCCCTAGAGACTGTAAGCCTAAATAGACCTTTTTCTACCCACAGCTGCTTTTTGTCGGCTGTTCTGACCCAGGTGAGAGCACAATATGTCATCCTAACCTGTGCCACTTGTAACGTACGCTAGTGGGAAAGGAGAAGCCATTAGAGGCCACAGCCTGTACCATGGAGAAGTTCTTGCTTCCTTGGAGCACTTCAAACCTAGACAAGCCTTGTTACCTGCCAGGTAACACGTCTGTTGAAAACTTCCACAAACCTGCAAGCCAGGGGGACTTAGACAAGTTACATAGCTTGCTCACACTTAAGAACAGCCTCATTAGCCTTTCGGACAAGAACAAGAGGTAAGAGGGCCCACAGGAGTGACTCCCAGGAAGGGGCGGTGGGCATCAGGGCCAAAAGGGAGAGAAGTGCCTCCCTCCTAGGCTTGGCTCACTGGAGGGGAGAGAAGGGGACCCTGAGACCTGGTTTCATGGAGGATGCTGGGTCTTCTTCCCATGTATTTGAGAAAGAGAGAGAGAGAGAAAATGGGCACACTATGCCTTCAGCTGTGTAAAAAAATTCCAGATGTGTGCAGCACCTTGTGCATCTGGCTTACGTTAGTTCTTTGGCTCATAGGCAAACACCTTAACCACAAAACCATCATTCCAATCCTATTGCATGCTTTTTGAATTGTTACAACTGTATTGTCCTTGAACATCCAGTGAAATTTCATAATGTAATTCAGGAAGTTGGAATGAGTGTAAGATAGCCAACGTATCAATCAGACACTTAGCAAAATGCTAGGTTAAGTTCATGTAGCAATGCATAGAGAATTCTGTATTTTAGGACCTTTCCGTGGCAATCCTGGTTATTAAACCCAGAAACTAATGTATGATCCATATATGTTATACCACAAAGATGCACTCCCAGGAGTTTTAATGAAAGGATTTTTTAAGACCCCAGTCCTTAGAGACCACCGCATTATAGGTACTGGGGATCAAACCCAGGTCTTTGGGCTTTGTAGGTAGCCCATTAACTGCTGAACCATCTCTCCAACCCAGAAGTTGGGCTTTTTATGAGGCCCTATTTAAAGAAGGAGTTGAGGCCTGGAAAATGGCTTAGTGGTTAAGTGCTTGCCTGTGAAGCCTAAGGACCCCAGTTTGAGACTCAATTCCCCAAGACCCAACACACGTCATCCAGATGCACACGGGGGTGCACACGTCAGTTTGTTTACAGTGGTTGGCAGTCCATTCTCTTTCTCTCTCTGTGTCTGCCTCTTTCTTTCTCTTTCTGTTGCTCTCAAATAAATCAATAAAAATAAAAAAATTTAAAGACGGAGTTAGGTGGAAAGGTGGTGCCGCTGTTAAATATGCTACCTGCACAGGTGTGAGGGCCTGAAGGGGCCCAATACTGCCAGAGTTGGAATGTCAGATCCCACACGAGCAGTGGGCAAGGCCATGCATGCCTGTGACCTCCATCGTGTATGTGTGCAGAGACCTGAGAATCATGAGACCTTGAGAAAGGACAGCAAGGCCAAGTGCACAAACGTGCAGCCACCACCATGCACACAAGCACAAACAATCCTTCTTCATTGGAAGCAGAACGGGGGAGAGGGACAAGCAAAGGTAATGAAAGGGCACTTTGAGGAAAGTACTATGTACTATGCACATGTTCAAAATTGTCTAAAAAGTAAAAAGAAAAAAAATGGATGGGCAGACAAAATAGCAACAGTGTTCAAGGTTTATGTGAAAAACCTCAAGAATCAAAATACCACAATGAATTCTCAGCTAGAAACAACATTCTGCGAGTCAGTGAGTTTTTGCAGCATTTTGAAGAGGACTGTAGTTGGCTTGACAACCCCAGGGAGGGTAGGAGGATTTCGCTGGGAGGAGCAGAATATGTGAATGTGCAGCTGAGAGAGAAGGGCAGAGATCAGTGTTCCTTCTCCTTGTTACATATTCACGTGTATAGGGCCTTTTCTGACATTTTCCTTAGGCTTGAGTCACGTGTGGTTTGGTGAGTTGTTAGTTACTTTTGCATTTTCCCAGGTTGGCTAAACGCCACTCACAGCTGCTGTGGTGAAGGACAGTGTGCAGGTAGCGGCGATCCTGCTCACGAAGGCGAACGTGAATGCCAGCGACTTGTGCAAG
The DNA here is from genome assembly GCF_020740685.1 of Jaculus jaculus. Classification (NCBI taxonomy): domain Eukaryota; kingdom Metazoa; phylum Chordata; class Mammalia; order Rodentia; family Dipodidae; genus Jaculus; species Jaculus jaculus. Next base: position 15,262,001 of record NC_059115.1, on the reverse strand, counting down.
AGGTAGGCTTCATGCTCCCTGAGTGTGCGTAGATGTGTGGAGACTGTCTGTCTGTTTGTGGGATGTGGTGGATGCATGTTTATGTGCCCCATGCACTGGCCGGTGCTCCTGCATCCATTCTTTTTTATTTATTTATTTTTGATTTATTAGACAGAGAGAAAGAGGGAAAGAGAGAAAGAGACGAAAAGAGAGCGAGATAGAGAGAGAGAGAGAGAATATGAATGGCTGTGCCAGGGTCTCCATCCACTGCAAATGAACTCTAGATGCATGCATGATCTTGTGCATCTGGCAAACAGAAGTCCTGTGGAATTGAACCTGGATTCTTTGGTATTGCAAGCCAATGCCTTAACCACTAAGCAATCCCTCCAGCCTCATTTAATTTTTTTAATATATTTTTATTTATTTATTTGAGAGTGACAGGCAGAGATAGAAAGAGGCAGTAAGAGAGTGAGAGAAAGAAAGAAAGAATGTGTTCAACAGAGCAACCTGCCACTGCAAACGAATTCCAGATATGTGTGCCCCCGTGTGCATCTGGCTAACGTGGTTCCTGGAGACTCGAGCCTCGAAGCAGGGTACTTAGGCTTCACAGGGAAGCACTTAACTGCTAAGCCATCTCTACAGCCCGAGCCTTTTTTTAAAATAACGTATTTTTTTAAATTATATATTTATTTATTTGAGAGCGACAGACACAGAGAGAAAGACAGAGAGAGGGAGAGAGAATGGGCACGCCAGGGCTTCCAGCCTCTGCAAATGAACTCCAGACGTGTGCGCCCCCTTGTGCATCTGGCTAACATGGGACCTGAGGAACCGAGCCTCGAACCGGGGTCCTTAGGCTTCACAGTCAAGCGCTTAACCGCTAAGCTATCTCTCCAGCCCTAAAATAACATATTTTTATTTATTTAATGGACAGAGAGAATGAGGGAGACAGGAAGAGAGAGAAGGAGAGAGAGGGAAGAGGTCACCCAATCTTATTTGAACCACAGTCTCTCACTGATCGCTAAGCCTGCCATCTTTACATGAACCCCTGTGACACCATAGAATCTTAATGGTAGACACTGACCTAATACCAATCCTATTTTTAAAAATGTTTTTTGTTTGGTTTTATTTTGTTTATATTATGAAGAGAGAGAGGCAGGGAGGGATACAATGTACACCAGGACCTCTAGCCACTGCAAAACAACTCCAGACACAGGCACCACCTTGGGCATCTGGCTTATGAGGGGTCTGGAGAATCAAACCAGGATCTTTGGGTGTCATGGGCAAGCATCTTAACTGCTTAGACATCTCTCCAGACCCCATCCTCCTTTTTTTTTCATTTTGATGTTTCAAGTAAGACAGGATCTTGCTAAGTTACCACACTGACATTAAACTCACTGCAGGGCTGGCGAAATGGCTTAGCTATCAGAGTACTTGTCAGGAAATCCAAAGGACTGAAGTTCAAATCCAAAGCATCCATGTAAAGCCACATAACCAAGGTGACACATGCATCTGGAGTTTTTTTGCAGTGGCAATGGGTGGGTCAGGTCCTCTAGCTGCTGCAATCAATCTCCAGACGCATGTCCCACTTTGTACAAATTTTTTTTTTTTTTTGTGGATACCTGGGAATTGAACCTGGGTCCTTAGGCTTCACAGCCAAGTACCTTAACTAAGGAGCCATATGTCTTTTACGTACTGGTTTTTTTGTTGGTATTTTTGACTTTCATTGTTCATTCGGGTCATTTGTTAAGTGTAGATTATTTTCCCCAAAATTTCCTAGAAGATTAGTAGCATAGGCTCAAAACATTTTATTTTTATACAAAAACACTTCAGAGTGTCAAGTGAGACTTTAGAAAAATACTTTAGGAAAGGATAAGAAAAAGCAAAAAAAAAATCAGACTGGATCTCTACAGACACAATATTTATTGACAGAAACTGGGAGGGGAGTCAGCTTTTTCAAGGGATGAAGGCAGGGCACTGGCCAGTCTGGGGTGCAAGCTTAAGGACCCAGGTTCTCTTCCCTGGTAACCTGGTAAACCAGATGCACAGAGTGGCATATGCTTATGCAGTTTGTTTTCAGTGGCTGAAGGCCCTGGCATGCCCATTCTCATGCTTTCTCTAATAGTTTATTTTTTGCTTTTTTATTTTTTGGATTTTCAAAGTAGGCTCTCATTCTAACCCAGGCTGACCTGGAATTCACACGTAATCTCAGCCTCCTCTCAACCTCACTGGTATCCTCCTGACTGCTGGGATTAAAAGCTTGCACTACCACGCCTTGATTCGATCCCAAGTAAATAAACTAATAAACTACATAAAGCAGGAAGATGGCTCAGCAGTTAATCGCCTGCCAGCCTTGGTTTGATTCCCGAGAACCCACTCAAAGCCAGATGCACAAAGTGGCACGTGTGTCTGGAGGTTGTAGTTGCAAGGGGCCCTGATGCTCCCCATTCCCTCTCCCTCACATAAATGAAACAATACCAAGCAGGAGGGGGGAGTCTGGGGCAGACGTGGAGGAGGGCGGGGTGCGCTCTGGGGGAGCGGGGCGCTGTGGGCGGGGCGGACGGGGAGGCGGGGCTCATCAGCTCTCCCTCTGCAGCACAGGACATCGCGCTCCCTCGCTTTTTCTCCTCTCACCGGGTCCACCGGGTCCTTCTGTTCAGCGTCTCCCCGACTCCAGTGACCACGGAGGCTGCAGGGGAGGCAGGTCCGAGGTGAGCCCCGCGGGTCCTGCCCCACCCCGTCCCCGGGACCCGCGAGGCCTCCGCGCAGCGCTGGGCGGCGTCCCGGGCTGTGGAAGGTCCGCGCACCGCGCTCTCGCTGGGCGCCGCCACCTCCGAGGTCCGCGGGGTTGTCCAGCGGGGCAGCGGCGTCAGGGCGGCGGCGGACATGCGCAGTGGCTCCGCGGACATGGGCCGGTCACGGGCGCGACGGCGGATGGAGGCGGAGGTCAGTGGTCAGCTGGGCCGGGAAAGCGTGGGGACGCGGAGACCGGCGCAGAGCTCACAGGCTTCTCCAGCGTGGCGGCTCGGCCTCGGCCTCAGGGTGGACAGCACTTGGGCCTCGGCCTCGCGTGGGGCCGGGTCTGCGCTGGGCCCGGGCGGCCCATCTTCCGAGGAAGGAGCTGGGTGTCCATCTGAGGAAAGTCAGGGACCGCTGACCACTGCAGTCCCAACCATGACCTCCATGGTCCATCCCTGTCACCTGGGTCAGGCCCCGAGGTGGCCTTGGGTGGGAAGGGTTGAGGGGTCGGCTCAGGACCGCGGCTTCCTTCTCCCAGAGCATCGCACTTGCTCCTGCCCTGCTGGCTGCAGATGATTCCGCTCCTCGCCCCGGGCGCCCTGCTGCTTCCCGTGGGCCTGGGGGAGGCAGGGCCCATGCTTGGGATCAGCCGGAGCAGCGTGGGATGGGTACACCCCCCCATTCCACCAAGGTACCTGAGAGGAAGAGTCACAGAGAGAGAGACAGAGAGAGAGAGATAGAAAAGGAAGAGAGAGAAAGAGAGAGAACTGCAGTTATATTAGGCTTTGCTTAACTGCTAAGCCATATCCCCAACCCCGTTACACAATCTGATGAGAATTGACACTTAAGGCAGCGTGGGATGGGTGCACCTGCCCAGTCCACCAAGGTACCTGAGAGGAAGAGTCAGAGAGAGAGAGACAGAGAGAGAGAAAATGAAAATGAATGGGCAAAGCAGGGCCTCCAGCCCCTGCAAGGGAACTCCACACACATGTGCTTCCTGTGCATCTGGGCAATTGAACTGGGGTCATGAGGCTTGTCTTAACTGTTCAGCCATATCCCCAACCCTGTTACACAATTTCTGATGAAAATTGACACTTCAGGCAAAGTGGGAAATGGTAAACTAGATCAGAGAACAGTTCTCACGGTTAGGCTAACCATTCCAGTTGTTTTCATACTAAAAGGGAAATCACATCGTTATTATTAGTAGTTTAGTATTTCCTATTTTAAAAGATAGACTATTGTGTGTGTGTTTAGGTATCATTGTATATACAATAGTAGCTATAGCACTGAGGTTGAAAATAAATCTTAAATTAAATGTGTGTTTGATTGATAGTATTCGTAGAATTATTGAATAGGTTTATGATTCACAGACTGACTTAGAATTTGTACAACATAGGCGAGCCATGCTTATTGTAACACCTAATCCATGCATTACCTATTAATTGTTAATTTTCTATCCCCAATTTTCTATCACCTTACTAAAAACTGATTTTTGTTTGAACATGAGTATAAGACAGAAGAAATTTCAAAACAGAATGGAATGTTAATGAAGAAAAATAAGTTATTTCTAGAAATATTACAAAGCATTCATAGAATCTCTTCAGTATGTGGTTGAAATGAGATACCTAACTTTTGTGAAGGAACAGAATATTTTTTAAAGATTTTATTTATTTTTATTTATAGATTAGCGATAAAGGGAGGGAGGGACAGAGAGAAGAAGAATGAGCATGCCAAAGCCTCTAACCACCGCAGGAAACACCAGACACATGTGCTACCATGTGCATCTTGCTTATGTGGCACCTGGAGAATTGAGCCTGGGTCCTTAGGCTTCACTGGCAAGCGCTTTACCACTAAGCCATCATGCAGTCCCAGAATATATTTTAAAAGCTTTTTAATTTTTTTTATTTATTTGGGAGAGAGAGAGAGGAAAAGAGGCAGAGAGAGACAGAAAGAGAGAGAGAGACAGAGAGAGAGAAGGAGGGAGGTATTGGGTGTGGGTATGGCAGGGCTTGCAGGCACTGTAAATGAAATCCAGACTCATGCACTGCCTTTTGCATGTGGCCTATGAGGGTCCTGGGGAATAAAACCTGAGTCTTTTGGCTCTGCCTCCATGTGCCCTAACCACTAAGCCAGCCATGTCTTCTGCTGAAGAGATCCAGAATATATATACTTTTATTTTGCAAAATGCAATTATATGAATTATATGGTCTCTACCTTCAAAACATATCCAAAACCCTATCCTGTAAAACCTAAAGTCTAGGTACCATCCTTTCTCATCTCTCCTATTTCAGTAGCCTTTCAATTGTCCATTCTATCTTCTTTGGCCAGATACAGTTTTTTGTTTGTTTGTTTGTTTTTGTTTCTGGGAAGAACAGCCAAAATATGTTGGAATCTCACCTCCACTGTTGCAACTTGCGTCGTTGTAATATTCAGTTGTATCATTCAGTTCTTGCATCCTGGTCCCGTTGATTGAATGAAAAAACTTCATATCTGTCCTCCATAATTCCATGTATACCTCCCCCTCAAAATCATCGAAGTGTAATGTCATGGTTTAAATCAGACGTCCTCCATAAAAACATGTGTTTTGCATGCTTGGATTCCAGCTAATGGCAACATGGAGGGGAACCTTGCTGGAGGAAGCATGTTGGTGGGAGGGGAGCGGGCTGAGGAGCATTATAGACAGTACCACCTCCAAAACTTTGTGTTTTGTTGCGGTTTGCCACTTGCTGTGGCAAAAATGACGTCCGACCTCTGCTTTCCCTGCCATTATGCAGCATCCCCTAGAGTCTGTAAGCCTAAACACACCTTTTTCTACCAACAGCTGCTTTTTGTCGGGTGTTCTGCCCCAGGTGATAACACAGTACGTCATCCTATCATGGGCCACTTCTGAAGTAGGCTAGTGGCAAAGAAGGGGCTTTAAGGCCACAGCCTCTACCATGGAGAAGTTCTTGCGTCCTGGGAGCATTTCACTCCTAGACAAGCCTTGTTACCTGCCAGGGAACAAGCCTGTTGAAAACTTCCACAACGCTGCAAGCCAGGGGGACTTAGACAAGGTACATAGTTTCCTCACACTGAAGAACAGCCTCATTAGCCATTCGAACAAGAACAAGAGGTAAGAGGGTCCACAGGTGTGACTCCCAGGAAGGGGCGGTGGGCATCAGGGCCTAAAGGGAGAGAAGTGCCACCCTCTTGGGCTTGGCTCACTGGAGGGGAGATTTGGGGCCCCCCAAAAGCTGCTGTCACGGAGGATGCTGTGTCTTCTTCCCACCGTAAGCTCCTCAGCACCTGGTCCTGCACATCCTGGATGAGTTTGGACACCAAGCTCTCTATAAGGGAGTCCAAAGAAACATGAACCTTTAACTGGTTTCCAAATTCGCTTATAGTCCCCCCACACACACCCCCTTCGCCGTGTTTGCAGCAATGATCACCTAAATGTGAGAGAGACTCTATCAAGTACATAAGGGGTTTCTGTACTTAGTCATTTCAGTCTGACCTCCCTTTGGCTTAATGTTTCTTGTAGATCAAAGTGAGGATTCTTTGTTTCGATTTATTTTATTAGCCAACCCTCTTTACCTATTATTCTTTTGAGAAATAAAATTTACTGAAATGCCATTGTCTTGACTAGAACTGCCACAGGCCTACTGAATATTTTCGTGGGAAATGCAGAATGTATGATGACGCTTTATTTTGTTTTGGTATTATAAAAAGGTTTAAATTCATGCTAATTTTAGTTGTAAACATCATGAGTTGTAAGTGGCATCTCCATACCATAGGAGATCCAGTGTTTTAGCATGAGCACTTTAAACCAAGCATGGGGGTGCTGGCTCACAATCCCACTACTTGGAAATTGGAGCGGAAGGATATACCAGAATTAAGGTCTCTATGCCTATATTGGATTAAAATTGAAAAGAACATCTCATACATATTACAATAGAAAACATTTAAATCATATCTCCACATTGTAAATAATTTTATTATTGTACTCATTTAAAATGTGCCTGGGTGGTTTGTGGTTGTGCACGCCTTTAATCCCAGCACTAGAGAGATAGAGAGAGGAGGAGTGCCGGGAGTTAGAGGCGACCCTGAGCCTCCATAGCGAATTCCACTTCGGCCTGGTCTACAGTTAGACTCTACCTCAAAAAACCAAAAAAATATATACATATATGTTTGTTAGTAGTAGTGAATGTAATATGTAATGAAGAGTGAGCTGCCTTGTGCTAGGAACAGTTCTCAAGACGCCCCATAGATTGCCACTTAAGCGTTGCCAGGGTTTTCTGTAAAGTAGATACAATGTTCAATCCCCATTTTATGGATGGGGGAACTGAGCTGTTGAGTTCACAGCCAAACTAAGAAGTAGCCGGTGTTAACTAACAAAGGTGAAAGTAGGATTCCAGTGTTGTCTACACTGAACCCCAACGTCATGTTTCTTGAGTTCAGCTTTGGTGGCCAGGGCAGGGACACAGCTCAGAGGCAGATGCTTGCTGGCACGTGCTACAGCCTCTTCTCACCTAAACAAATGAGACGATACAGAAGACAGTCCAAATAGAAATATCATACTATTTCTACACTGTAATATTAATTCTAGGTTCCTTAATCTTCACAGTTACCTGGATGGTTGTTTTGGAGTTATGCTCTATCATATCTTTAAAAGCTGTCTCCTTTCCACAGGATCGCGCTGCACTATGCATGTACTTACAGCCACCCAGAAGTGGCAGCTCCTTCTAAAGAGGAAGTGTGAGATCAATGCATGTGACAGTGACAGATGCACACCTCTGATTACGGTAAAGACCAGCGCACGCTCTCAGCATGTAGTGGACTTGGCCTAGATGTTTAGAGCAGCTGGTGTGGTGGTACAGGCCTGTAATCCTAGCATACTGCAACCTGAGACACTACGATTGTGATTCCAAAAGCCTGGACTCATTAGGAAATCTGATTTCATCCTGAGATGTAGACTCTGTGCCTGAAATGTCTTTTTAGAAAATGATAGAATATGGGCTAGAGTGATGCCTTAGTGGTTAAGCGGTTGCCTGTGAAGCCTAAGGACGCCTGTTCGAGGCTCGATTCCCCAAGACACATTTTATCCAGATACACAAGGGGTCTCACGCTTATGAAGTTCGTTTGCAGTGGCTGAAACCCTGGCATGCCCCTTCTCTCCCTCTCTCTCTTTCTCTGTCTCTCTCTCTCTGTCACTCTCAAGGAAATAAATAAATGCAACAATTTTTTTTAAATTATAGAATAAGATGAATTTATGACACTCACACATATCTATTGGGAGGAACTTGTAGAAAGCTTATCTGGAATACCTTGAATTGATAATTTAGTCTGTTGGTACACTTCCCAAAGGCCTCACAGCACCAGCATGAAGCGTGTGTGAAGATCGTACCGCAGTGTGGTGCTAACCCCAATGCCACAGATGCCAAGAAAACACAGTCCTTCACTACACCGTCTACAATGATGACCCTGCAATGGTGACCACTTTGCTAGAATACCATGCAGACCCTGAAGTCAAAGTGAAGGTAAGCATGACCAACTTCACTTACAAGGTACTTGATGCACATTTCTATCAGCATCAGTATGTGTCACTCTATTTTCCACATGGAGAAGTTCAATCATTCCTGGCTGGAGGGATGGCTCAGCAGTTAAGGCGTTTGCCTGCAAAGCCAAAGGAACCCGGTTTGATTCTGCAAGTTCCACGTTAGCCATTTGCACAAGTGGGCGCACGTGTCTGGAGTTGGTTTCCAGTGGCTGGAGGCCATGGCGTGTCCTTTCCTTCTCCCTCTCTCCCCCCTCCCTCTTTCTCTGTTAAGTGAAAAAAAGTTTCAAATGTAGCCCGGTGTGGTGGCACATGTCTTTAATCCCAGCACTCTGGAGGCAGAGGTAGGAGGATTGCCATGAGTTCAGGGCCACTATAAGTTTACATAGGGTCTTCCAGGTCAGCCTTGGCAAGAGTGAGACCCTAACTCAACTACCTCCCCCAAAAAAAACAAGCATCAAAGGAGTAAAATAGACAAAGGAATTTTTTTTTTTAAGCTAGGGTCTCACAAACGAATTTTCACATGGTACTGGGTACAGTTATATAGTATGCATATATGAAAAATATTATAGAAAGCAATGGATAAATTAAAGGTATATATATATATATATATATGTTATTAAAATATATATATATATATATAATTTTTTTCCCAAATATGTTTCAAAATAAAAAGTAAAATTTGCTGTATTTTTCCATAGTTTATTTTCAGTTAGTTAAATCAAGACAGAAAACAGAATTTTCCCTGAAATTAGCCTGGAGCTATAAATCCAAGCAAAGCTAGACTATTTCATGATATGTTTAAATCTTGTTGTTGTTGATGAGTTATGTGATAATGGTTTAACTCTCTCTGCTGAGGCTAAATCAGGCAGAAGGGAAAATGTGCAGAAAATGTATGCTAAATTCGAAACTAGATAATTGAGCGATAGCACAAAAACTTTTCATTTATTTAAAAAATGATCATAGAAAAATATTTTGTTCAAATGGGAAGATAGTAAGTCTTAGTTTCAGGAAAACAACTGGCAGGGCATGGTGGCACACGCCTTTAGACCCAGCACTCGGGAAGCAGAAGTAGGAGGATCACCATGAGTTTTAGGGCATCCTGAGATGCCCTAGTGAATTCTGGGTCAGTTGTACTAGAGTGAGACTGTACCTCGAACCCCCCTGCCACAGAAAATTGATCAACAAAGAAAGGAAGGCAGGGAGGGAGGAAAGTAATTACTGAGGTATAAACACAACCATATTAAGGACTTGGAGGGAATCTTTGAAGGGATTATATGGAAAACAAAGGGAGAATCAAATAATTTCTTGACACACGCCCCTCTCCCGTCAGAAAGAACCATTTACTTTCAAGTTTAAATTCTGCTGCCAAATCTACATGTCTCAATGCAGGTGGATGATGTGGTATTTTTTGTTTTGTTTTGTTTTATTTATCCATTTTGAGAGAGAAAGAGAGGAGAGAGACAGACAGAGAAAATGTGCTCACCAGAGCATCCAGCCATTGCAAATGGATTTCAAACACATGCACCTAATTTTGCATATGGCTTATGTGGATACTGGAGACACGAACCTGGGTCCTTGGGCTCCACAGGGAAATACCTTAACCACTAAGGCTTCGCTCCAGCCCATGCTTTTTGTTTTATGAACAGAAGTTCTACTTGTAATTTCCAATGCCCTATCTTCCCCTCCTCAGCAAAATTAAATGTAATTTTCAATGAGTGGCTTTGCTTTGGGGCAAATAACATAAGAAAGTGGATATGTGAATAACAGATGAGCCTGAAGTTCAGTTTCTCGGCTTCTTTGGTTCTCAGTTAGATCACGCAGTATGACGTCCAGGGTAAAGTTCTGAAAATTTACAAATGTCCTTACTCCTCAGACGTGTTTCATTCTGACACAACTCCTCTTTAAAAACTATGTGTTTAGTTGGGCACAGTGGTGCATGCCTTTATTCTTAGCCCTCTGGAGGCAGAGGTAGGAGATCTCTGTGAGTTCAAGACCAGTCTGGGATTATAGAGTGAGATCTAGGTCAGCCTGGGTAGAGTGAGTTATCACACACACACACACACACACACACACACACACACACACACGTCATTCATTCATTCATTTTATAAAGTGTAGCATGTGAATTCAATGATCACAAAAATTAAACCAGCTATAGAGGTGCATTCCTAGTAATCCCAGCATTCTTCAGGTAGATACAAGAGGATCATGAGTTTAAGCTTTCTGTCTGACACATAGAAAGAGTGAGGCTAGCCTGTGGTACATTGCTACATAAGACCCCATTTAAATATATGCCTGTTTATATTTCTGAAAGAACTGTAAATTGTTCAATAATACTTATTTCAAACCTTCCTATCCCATAATACCTATAGCGTGTCCTTCTTCCTTTACCTCTATATTTTGGAAAGTTAAGCATGTTCACTGGGGAGATGGCTTAGCTTTTAAGGTGCTTTCCTGTGAATCCTAAGGACCCAAAATTGATCCTCAAACCTTTAATCCTAGCACTTTGGAGTCAGAGGTAGGAGGATCACCGTGAGTTCGAAGCCACCCTCAGAATACAGAGTGAATTCCATGTAAGCCTTGGCTAGAGTGAGACAGAACTTTGAACCGCGCCCCCCAAAAAGAGAAGTTTTTACCATGTTTACTTGCTTGCAGTGTAATAATCTTTTTCTTCCCACTGTCACTCATCCACTATCATTGACAAGGTCTTTAGCAAGTTAATGACAGGTAGTCTTGTAATAAAAAGAAGTTGGGCTTTTATTTTTTTTCACTTGTTATTATTTATGTATTTGAGACGAGGAGGAAGACAAAGAATGGAAAGATGGAGAACAGGTGTACCAGGGCCTCCAACACTGCAAGCAAACTCAGACACATATGCCATCTTGTTCGTCTGGCTTTATATAGGTACTGGGGATCAAACGCAGGTCTTTAGGCTTTGCAGGTGGGCCCTTTAACTGCTGAACCATCTCTGCAACCCACTTATTGGGCTTTTAATGAGGCCATATTTAAAGAAGGAGTCAGTGCCTGGAGAGACGTCTTAGTGGTTAAGGGCTTGCCTGTGTAGCCTAAGGACCCCAGTTTGAGGCTCCATTCTTCAGGACCCACGTTAGCCAGATACACAAGGGGGCACACACATCTGGAGTTGGTTTACAATGGTTGGAAGTCCATTCTCTAACTCTCTCTCTGTCTGCCTCTTTATTTCTTTGTCTGTGGCTCTCAAATAAATAAATAAAAATAAACAAAAAAAATCAAAAGAGAGTTAGGCTGGAAAGGTGGTACGGCTGTTTAATATGCTACCTGCACAGGTATGAGGGCCTGAAGGGGCCCGATACTGCCAGAGTTGGAATGTCAGAGCCCACATGAGCAGTTGGCAAGGCCATGCATGCCTGTGACCTCCATCGTGTATGTGAGCAGAGACCAGGGAATCATGAGACCTTGAGAAAGGACAGCAAGGCCAAGTGCACAAACGTGCAGCCACCACCATGCAGACAAGCACAAACAGTTCTTTCTCAGTGGATGTGGTACGGGGGAGAACGACAAGCAAAGGTAATGAAAGGGCACATTGAGGAAAGTACTACGTAGTACGCCCATTTACAAAAGTGTCCAATAAAAAAGAAACAGAAATGGATGAACAGACAAAGTAGCCACTGTGTTGAAGTTTTTTGTGAACCACCTCATGGAGCCAAAGTACCATGATGAATTCTCTGATAGAAACAGAATTCTGCGAGGCAGTGAGTTTTTGCAGTGTGTTTTTGATAGGACTGTCTTTCGAGTGTCAGCCCAGGGAGGGGAGGAGGATTTCCCAGGGAGGAGCCCAGTACCTGAACATGCAGCTGAGAGAGCGGAGATTACTGTTCCTTCTCCTCATTCCATATTCACGCGCATAGGGGCTTTTCTAACATTTTCCTTAGGCTTGACATGCGCGCGGTTCTGTGAGCTGGTAGTTACTTTTGCGTTTGCCCAGGACGGCTTCACGCCACTCATAGCTGCCGTGGTGAAGGACAATGTGGAGGTAGCAGAGATCCTGCTCATGAAGGCGAAGGTGAATGCCAACGACGATTGGAAGAGGTCGGCCTCATGCTCTCTGTGTGTGCGTGGATGTGTGGAGGGCTGTCTGTCTGTCTTTGTGGAAAGTGGTGCATGCATGTTTATGTGACTACACAGTTCCCCATGCACGGGCCGCTACTCTTCCACCCATTCTTATTGATTTATTTATATTTTCTTTATTTGATAGAGAGAAAGAGGGAGGGTGAGAAAGTGAGGGAAATTGAGAGAGCAAGAGAGAATGAATGGGTGCACCAGGGTCTCCAGCCCTTGCAAATACACTCCAGATGCATGCATGACCTTGTGCATCTGGTTAACATAGGTCTTGGGGAATCAAACCTGGATCTTTTGGTTTTGCAGGCAAATACCTTAATCAGTAAACCATCCTTCCACACTTTAAAAACAATTTTTTTGTTTATTTTTATTTTTTTATTTGAAAGTGACAAACAGAGAGAGAAAGAGGCAGTTAGAGACACAGAGAGAGAATGAGGGAGAGAAGGGGTGTAACAGGGCATCCAGCTAAGGTAAACGAACTCCAGATGTGTGCGCCACTTTGTGCATGTAGCCAACGTGGTTCCTGGAGAATCGAGCCTCGAACCAGGGTCTTTACGCTTCACAGACAAGCGCTTAAGCGCCAAGCCATCTCTCCAGCCCGAGCCTTTTTACAAAAAACAATTATTTTCATTTATTTATTTGACAGAGAGAAAGAGGAAGACAGAGAGAGAGAGTGAGGTAGAGAGAGAAGGGTCACCCATTCTTATTTGAACCACAGTCTCTCACTGGTCACTAAGCTTGCCATCTTTACATGAACACCTGTGACACCAAGTGTTGGCTCCCCACAGGGCTGGGGTGACAGAGGGGCTTGGCCATGGCCGGCTGTCTATGTGAGCCCAGAGGAGCAAACTTGAGTAGGTTCTCAGGCCTGCTCTGGTCTTCGTGCTCACATAAAATGTGTTCTTAACTGCTGAGCCACCTCTCTGGCCCTCATTTATCCTTCAAAAACAACAACAACAACAATGAAAACCCCTACTGGTGTTTTCGACTGGTAACAAATGCTCATGTCAGAAATACTGAGTCAGGGCTGGAGAGATGGCTTAGCGGTTAAGCGCTTGACTTTGAAGCCTAAGGACCCCGGTTCGAGGCTCGGTTGCCCAGGTCCCATGTTAGCCAGATGCAGAAGGGGGCGCACGCGTCTGGAGTTCCTTTGCAGAGGCTGGAAGCCCTGGCTCGCCCATTCTCTCTCTCTCCCTCTATCTGTCTTTCTCTCTGTGTCTGTCCCTCTCAAATAAATAAATAAAAAATTAAAAAAAAAAGAAATACTGAATCAATAGTCAGAAGATTAAATGACACACACAGAGATTTGGTGAAAATCACTGAACTGAAGAACAGATACAGACATAGTTCAATTTTTCAGGTTCAGTAAAAAAAAGTAGTGTATACGAGGGCTCATGTCTCATTTTAATACTGATTGTAATGTAGTAAATTTTATTGGTCATATGTGATCCTAACTAAAGCAGTTCCATGTCAATGTAATTTTGAAACATAGAATTTTTACTGAATTTTAAATGTACAATGAAATTCTTAATCATTTTATAGAATTTCTTGCTCTGCTTCTAATATATTTTTCCTTTGGATTGCTATGTTAAGCAGAAATTCTTTTGAAAATCACTTTACCTCACTGATATCCATGGGCTTGATACTTAATTTTTTTTTGTTGTTTGGTTTTTTGAGGTAAGGTCTCACTTTAGCTCAGGGTGACCTAGAATTCTCTATGTAGTCTCAGGTTGGCCTTGAACTCACAGTGATTCTCGTACCTCTGCCTCCTGAGGGCTCAGATTAAAGGCATGTGCCACCACTCCTGGCTTGGATCCTTTTTCTTTAAAGAAGATATCTCAAGCGACTGATAAAAGGAAATCTTAAAATTTATTTTTAAATGTTTATATGTTTACTTATTTGAGAGGGAGTGAGAGAGAGAGAGAGTGAAAGAGAGAAAGAAAAATGGATTGTCCAGGGTTTCCAGGCACTGCAGACGAACTCCAGATGCACAGGCCTTGTTGTGCATATAGCTGAAGTGGGTAAGAGGAATCTAACCTTAGTTCCATAGTGTCCTTAGACATCATAGGCAAGTGTGTTAACCACTTGGCTATTTATCCATGTCTTAAATTTATATTTATTTCATTTCTTTGAAAGAAAAAGAAAGAGAGATAAACGTAGAAGACAGAGAATTGGAGGCAATTTTCTCTATACTCTGCAAACGAAGTGCATTTGCATGCACCATAATGTGCATGTGGCTTACATGGGTACTGGGGAATTGAACTTGGGTCCTTAGGCTTTGCAGGCAAGCCATTTAGCTGCCAAGCCATCTGTCCAATCCAATGAGAATTCTTATTTTACTATGAGACTAGATTTACTTTAGATCTTTCTGTCGTCGGAGTTTGGTTTCCCTGAGATGACACAAATACACGTCTTTTCCCTGATAGGCCACAGATGATAGAACAAAGGATGACTGCCAAAAGCATCTCAGGGGTAACCAGTGAGTTTACCGGGGTTCTTTACAGAGAAAATGAAGGCTTGTACAAGCAATAAATGACTCAAAGGCTGCCACCTCACGCAAGAGCCCACCACAGCCTTCATGCCACCTCACAACAGGTGTGCCTCTAGAGCCCACTGCACAGTCTGCAGGCAGCTCGGCATCTCAGAGAGTCCTGAGCACATTGGACCACTTGCAGGCAGCTCAATCAGAGAGTCCCAGCACACTGCACCACATGCTCCAAGCCCAAGAGTCAGTATCAAGCAGTTGTTTTACTTTTAAAATATTTTTTATTTTATTTATTTATTTTGCTTTTTGAGGTAAGGTCTCACTCTGGTTCAGGTTGACCTGGAATTAACTATGTAGTCTCAGGGTGGCCTCAAACTCATGGCAATCCTGCTGACCCAGCCTCCAGAGTGCTGGGATTAAAGGCGTGTGCCACCATGCCCTGCTTATTTTATGTTTTTAGAGAATGTGAGAGAGACAGAGACACAGAGAGAGAGTTGGAGCACAGGCCCTGAGCCGCTGCAATGGAACTCCAGACACTTGCACCACATAGTGGTCACGTGTAACCTTGCACTTGACTCACCATTGTGTGTCTTGCATACCTGGGATATGGAGAGCAGAACATGGCTGTAGGGAAGTACCTTAACTTCTCAGCCATTTCTCCAGCCCTGTTTCCACTTCATTTAGCTTTAGAGTGTGGTCTTGCAACCCTTTCCCAGACTTGCTGACATCCTGTCTTTGAAAGATAATTTATTCCGCCCACCCCCAGGAAGGAATGTTTCACTTTGTCATTAACAAAACCTTGAGGGAGCTGCATGACCTTCAGGTTTCTGGTCTCCCAGTCTGGACTTCCTGAATCAGAGCCTCCCTTCTCTCCTCTGGAGAAAATTTCAATCCTGAGGACTGTGTTGAACAATAGCTTTACAACTGGCAAAGTTTGGGGAAATTGGGAACATTCCTCAACACTAAACATATTTCATTATATGTAACTCAGAGCATATAGTTTTTAAATTATTTATTTATTAGAGAGAGAGGGCGCGAGGATGGGCACGCCAGGGCATCTAGCCACTGCAACTGAACTCCAGATGCATGTGCCATCTTGTGTATCTGGCTTATGCAGGACCTAGATCCTTAGGCTTTGTAGCCATGTGCCTTAACTGGTAAGATGTATCTCCAGCCCTCAGGGTATATTTTTGCAGGTTGAATTTATTGAGGCCATCCAAACAGACTGGCAGTTTTTAAAGAGAGAGATAGATAATTGGCAGGCCAGGGCCTCGGGCCACTGTCATCAAACTCCAGGCGTTTGCCACCTTATGTGTCTGGCTTAGGTGGGATCTGGGGAGTCAAACATGGGTCATTTATGGTCCTAACTAAAGCAGTGCCATGTAAGTGTAACTATGAAACATAGAATTTTTACTAGATTTTAAATGTACATTGTAATTCTTAATCATTTTATAAAATCTATTGCTCTGCTTCTTATATATTTTTCCTTTGGATTGCTATGTTAAGCAGAAATTCTTTTGAAACTTACTTTACCCCACTGATACCCTTGAGGTTGAAATATTTTTTTTTTCAGCTTGGTTTTTCGAGTTAGGGTCTCACTTTAGCTCAGGGTGACCTACAGTTCAATACATAGTGTCAGGTTGGCCTCGAACTCACAGTGATTTTCCTACCTCTGCCTCCCGAGTTCTGGGATTAAAGGCATGTGGTACCATGCCTGGCCTGGATCCTTTTTCTTTAATGATGATAACTCAAGTGAATGAAAAAAGGAAATCTAAACATATATATTTTTTAAATTTTTATGTTTTTATTTATTTGAGATCGACAGACACAGAGAAAATGACAGGTAGAGGGAGAGAGAGAGAATGGGCGCACCAGGGCTTCCAGCCTCTGCAAACTAACTCCAGACGCGTACGCCCCCTTGTACATCTGGCTAACTTGGGACCTGGGGAACCGAGCCTCGAACCGGGATCCTTAGGCTTCACAGGCAAGCGCTAAACTGCTAAGCCATCTCTCCAGCCCTTAAAAAATATTTTTAAATGTTTATATATTTACTTATTTGAGAGGGAGTGAGAGATAGAGAGAGAGAAAGAGAGAATGGATTCTTCAGGGTTTGCAGGCACTACAGACGAACTCCAGATGCACAGGTCATCTTGTGCATATACCTTAAGTGGGTAAGGGGAATCGAACCTTAGTTCCTTGGTGTCCTTAGGCATCATAGGCAAGTGTGTTAACTACTAAGCTATTTATCCATCTCTTAAATTTATTTTTATTTCATTTCTTTGAGAAAGAAAGAAAGGGAGACAGACAGAGAAGACAGAATTGGAGGCAATTTTCTCTATGCTCTGCAACGAAGTCCATTTGCATGCATCTTCATGTGCATTTGGCTTACGTGGGTACTGGGGAATTGAACTTGGGTCCTTAACCTTTGCAGGCATGCAAGTTAGCTGCCAAGCCATCTGTCCAATCCAATGAGAATTCTTATTTTCCTATGAGATTAGGTTTACTTTAGATCTTTCTGTCTTAGCAGTTCTGTTTCCCTGAGATGACCCAAATATATGTCTTTTCCCCATGTAGGCCATAGATACCAGAGCAAAGGATGATTGCCAAAAACATCTTAGGGGTAACCAGTGAATTTACTGGGGTTCTTCACAGAGAAGAATGAGGGATTGTGCAATAAATGAATGAAAGGCTGACACTTCACACAAAAGCCTAAAACAGCACTTATGCCACCTCACAAAAGGTGTGCCTCTGGAGGTCACTGCACAAGCTCGGCTGCTCAGAGAGTCCTGAGTACATTGGACCACTTGCAGGCAGCTCAATCAGAGAGTCCCAGCACAGTGCACCACTTGTTCCAAGCCCAAGAGTCAGTTCCAAGCAGTTGTTTTACCTTTAAAACATTTTTTTATTCTATTTTCTTATTTTGATTTTTCGAGGTAAGGTCTCACTCTGGTTCACGTTGACCTGGAATTAATTATTTAGTCCCAGGGTGGCCTTGAACTCATGGCAATCCTCCTGACTCTGACTCCAGAGTGCTGGGATTAAAGGCATGTGCCACCACGCCCTGCTTATTTTATGTTTTTAGAGAATGTGAGAGAGACAGAGACACAGAGAGAGAGTTGGAGCAGAGGCCCTCAGTCGCTGCAATGGAACTCCAGACACTTCCACCACATAGTGGTCACATGCAACATTGCACTTGACTCACCATTGTGTGTCTGGCATACCTGGGATGTGGAGAGCAGAACATGGCTTTTTGCAAGCTCCTTAACCACTCAACCATCTCTCCAATCCTGTTTTCCCCTTCATTTAGCTTTAGAGTGTGGACTTGCAACCCTTTCCCATATTGCTGACATCCTAACTCTCTGAAAGTTAATGTATTCTGCCCACCCCCCAGGTAGAAATGTTTCACTTTGTCATTTACAAAACCTTGAGGGAGCTGCATGACCTTCAGGTTTCAGGTCTCCCAGTCTGGACTTCCTGAATCACAGCCTCCCTTCTCTCCTGTGGAGAAAATTTCAATCCTGAGGACTGTGTTGAATAATAGCTTTACAACTGGCAAAGTTGGGTGAAAGTGGGAACATTCCTCAACACTAAACATATTTTATTATATGAGACTCAGAGTATATATTTTTTATATCATTTATCTATTAGAGAGAGAGAGCGCGCGAGGATGGGCACACCAGGTGTTGCAGTCCGGTTCGCATTGCTGGTAGAAATCACCCAACCTAGAGTAGCTTCTGGGACAAAGAGGTTTATTTTGGCTCACAGGCTTGAGGAGAAGCTTCATGATGGCAGGGGAAAACGATGGCATGAGCAGAGGGTGGACATCACCCCCTGGCAAACATAAGATGGACCACAGCAACAGAAGGGTGTGCCAAACACTGGCATGGGGAAACTGGGTATAAAGCCCATAAGCCCGCCCCCAACAATACACTCCCTCCAGGAGGCATTAATTCCCAAATATCCATCAGCTGGGAACCTAGCATTCAGAACACCTAAGTTTATGGGGGACACCTGAATCAAACCACCACATTCCGCCCCTGGCCCCCATAAACTGATATCCATACATGATGTAAAATACAATGCATTCAGTCTGACATTAAAAGTCCCCATAGTTTTTTATCCATCTCAATGATGTTCATACATCCCCATAGTTCAAGATCTTTTAACTGAGCCATAATACCAAAATATAACCTCAAAAAACCCATAATGGCACAGAATAAATATTCACACTGCAAAAGGTGTCATTGGGCATAGCAAAGAAACATTCAACCATACAAGATTTAAAACAACCAGGGCAAACATTTGTAGCTTCAAGTCCAACAACTCTAGCCAGTGACAAATCTTCAAGTCCGATAATTCTAACCAGCAACAAGTCTCTGGCATTCCCATTCTGCCCCTCCAGCTAGGCTACTCACAGTCCTGGAAAACTTCATCGGGGCTGGCAGCTCCTCGGCAGCCATCTCATGGTCCCGGCATCTCCACTGGGTCTCCACCGCAATCCACGGTTCATCCTCATGGCCCCATAGGGTCTCTATGCAGGCAACCAGCAAACCTGCTTTACACTGCCCATGGCCATTTTAGACCATGTTGCAAACTCAATGACCCGCTTTCCAGCATTTCTTATACTCCACGATACCAGGTAGGGTGCCAATTTGTTAATCCAGGGGGGAATAAAGCAGACTTTGAAGAACAGGACACTCCTTGAGCACTCAGGCCCCTTCTAAAGAGTTGACATTCTTCCTGTTGCCCCAGCGCAGGTCAGCTAGCCCAGTCTCAAAGGTTGTAATCTCTCAGTTGCAGCTGAACGGGCAACAGTTCACCCAAAGATTTTTCTTTCTGTGCCATATCCCTCTGTTCATACCAGTTCATTTCTACGCAAAGCAACCTTGCACAACTTCTCAGGACATGGGCATAAGAGCAAGCTTCTCACACAAACTGCTAGCCCAGTCCAGGCACAGCTCTTTCTCACCCTCATAAGCCAAACCTCACAGTCCATAGTTCTTACTGCCTTCAGGTCTTTCAGCTCTGACCAAGGTAGACAATCAAGCTGTACTTACAGCATTGCAAAGCATCTCTTAGGCCAAGGTTTCAACTCTTTCCACATTCCTCTTGAAAACCAGCTCCAAAAGGCAAAAGCCACAGTCAGGTGTCTAGCAGCAGCCCCACTCCTCGGTACCACTTTACTGGTGCAGTCCGGTTTGCATTGCTGGTAGAAATCACCCCACCAAGAGTAGCTTCTGGGAAAAAGAGGTTTATTTTGGCTCACAGGCTTGAGGAGAAGCTTCACGATGGCAGGGGAAAACGATGGCATGAGCCGAGGGTGGACATCACCCCCTGGCAAACATAAGATGGACCACAGCAACAGAAGGGTGTGCCAAACACTGGCATGGGGAAACTGGCTATAAAACCCGTAAGGCCGCCCCCAACAATACACTACCTCCAGGAGGCATTAATTCCCAAATCTCCATCAGCTGGGAACCTAGCATTCAGAACACCTAAGTTTATGGGTTCACCTGAATCAAACCACCACAACAGGGCATCTAGACACTGCAAATGAACTCCAGATGCATGTGCCACCTTGTGCTTCTGGGTTATGTAGGACCTGGAGAATTAAACCTGGATCCTTAGGCTTCCCAGTCATGTGCCATAACTGCTAAGCTGTCTCTCCAGTCCTAAGGGTATATTTTTGCAGGTTGAATTTATTGAGGCCAGTCAAACAGAAGGGCAGGTTTTAAAGAGCGAGATAGATAATTGGCAGGCCAGGGCCTCCGGCCACTGTCATCAAACTCCAGTCATTTGCCACCTTATGTGTCTGGCTTATGTGGGATCTGGGGATTCAAACATGGATCCTTAGGCTTTGCATGCAAGTACTTCAACCACTAAGGCAAACTGCGGAGGCAGCATTTGATTTTAATATTATTTATACAGAAATTCAATCAAGAACTAGCACATGGTTATTAGTCACATTAACTGCAACTATTCTAATATTTACTATATGTTTCTATATTTCTAAGTAATTCTCAAATTTATTTAGTTTTTCCCTTTTGGCCTTTATCCAGTTATGAGTTGGAAAATAGTGCATTAGGATAGGGAAGAAATCTTCATTTAAATATGTACCAAGTTGAGGTCACACCACAGCATAGTGTTTGCCCCTTATATAAAAGTCGCTGTGGGCTAGAGGAACCATGTTAGCCAGATGCACAAGGTGCACTCACAGCTGGAGTTCATTTGCAGTGGTTGGAGGCCTGGTATGCCCATTCTCTCTCTCTGTCTGTCTCTCTCTCTCCTTTGCTTCCTTCTTCCTTTTTTCTCTGTCAAATAAATTAAAAAAAAATATTACTCAACGTTTCTGGCCATGATGGAGCATGCCTTTAATCCCAGCACTTGGGAGACAGAGGTAGGAGGGTTGATTTGAGTTTAAGGCCACCGGAGACTGTAGAGGGAATTCCAGGTCAGCCTGAGTTAGAGCCAGACCCTACGTTGGAAAAATTAAAAAAAAAAGAAACAAAAAACCATATAAAAGTGGGAAATATACTTAGTTTTCCCAAGTGGAAAAGAGGTCATTTACTAATTTGTCCATTTTAGCCTAGAAAATAATATGAATACTCTACAATAGGATGTGTATGTCTGTCCTTAGGTGTTACTAGTAAATTTAATAACACAGACAAGAGATTAAGCTGGTGAAATATACTTGAACACTAGTTTATACACTTTAATGTCTCTTCTCTTTTATTACTGTTCTCTTCCATGCCATAATACATCAATCAAAAAATATGATCCACCTTCTTCTTGTGCATGGTGGTGTGATGATGGTTTGGTAGACAGTTCTGGACATACTCTGCGTTACTACATTTTAACGGACAGCCTTGACAAGTAAGTGCTTACATTGAAATGATAGCTAATATTTATTGGATTTTTAAAAGTTTTTTTTTAACATTTATTTCATGTATTTGAGAAGGAGAGAGAGAAAATGGGCACACTATGCCTTCAGCTGCTGTAAACAAATTGCAGATGCATGGGGCACCTTGTGCATCTGGCTTACATTAGTCCTTTGGCTCCATAGGCAAACACCTTAACCACAAAACCATCACTCCAATACTATTGCATGCTTTTTCAATTGTTACAAGTATATTGTCCTTGAATATCCAGTGAAATTTCATAATGTAATTCAGGAAGTTGGAATGAGTGTAAGCTAGCCGACTTATCAGTCAGAAACTTAGGAAAATGCTAGATCAAGTTTATGTAGCAATGCATAGAGAATTCTGTATTTTAGGACCTTTCCATGGCAATCCTGGTTATTGAACCCAGAAACTAATGTATGATTCATATGTGTTATACCACAAAGTTGCACTCTCAAGAGTTTTAATCCAAGGATTTTTTAAGACAAGAGTCCTTAGAGAACACAGCATTATAGGTACAGGGGATCAAACCCAGGTCTTTGGGCTTTGCAGGTGGCCCATTAACTGCTGAACCATCTGTCCAACCAGAAGTTGGGCTTTTTGTGAGGCCATATTTAAAGAAGGAGTTAAGGCCTGGAGAGATCACTTAGTGGTTAAGTGCTTGCCTGTGAAGCCTAAGGACCCCAGTTTGAGACTCAATTCCCCAAGACCCAACACACGTCATCCAGATGCACAAGGGGGTGCACACGTCAGTTTGTTTACAGTGGTTGGCAGTCCATTCTCTTTCTCTCTCTCTGTCTGCCTCTTTCTTTCTCTTTCTGTTGCTCTCAAATAAATCAATAGAAATAAAAAAATTTAAAGACGGAGATAGGCTGGAAAGGAGGTGCCACTGTTAAATATGCTACCTGCACAGGTGTAAGGGCCTGAAGGTGCCCAATACTGCCAGCGTTGGAATGTCAGAGCCCACAGGAGGAGTGGGCAAAGCCATGCATGCCTGTGACCTCCATCGTGTATGTGAGCAGAGACCTGAGAATCATGAGACCTTGAGAAAGGACAGCAAGGCCAAGTGCACAAACGTGCAGCCACCACCATGCACACAAGCACAAACAATCCTTTTTCATTGGAAGCAGAACGGGGGAGAGGGACAAGCAAAGGTAATGAAAGGGCACTTTGAGGAAAGTA
The DNA here is from genome assembly GCF_020740685.1 of Jaculus jaculus. Classification (NCBI taxonomy): domain Eukaryota; kingdom Metazoa; phylum Chordata; class Mammalia; order Rodentia; family Dipodidae; genus Jaculus; species Jaculus jaculus. The sequence goes on along the minus strand of NC_059115.1, from coordinate 15,239,086 downwards.
CTATGTACTATGCACATGTTCAAAATTGTCCAAAAGGAAAAAAAGAAACAAAAAAGGATGGGCAGACAAAATAGCCATAGTGTTCAAGGCGTATGTGAAAAACCTCAAGCAGCCAAAATACCACAATGAATTCTCAGCTAGAAACAACATTCTGCGAGTCAGTGAGTATTTGTGGCGTTTTAGAAAGGAATGTAGTTGGCTTGACAGCCTCAGGGAGGGGAGGAGGATTTCGCTGGGAGGAGCAGAATATGTGAAGGTGCAGCTGAGAGAGAAGGGCAGAGATCACTGATCCTTCTCCTCGTTCCACATTCACGGGCATAGGGCCTTTTCTAACATTTTCCGTAGGCTTGAGACGCGCATTGTCCGGTGAGCTGTTAGTTACTTTTGCGTTTTCCCAGGACGGCTAAAAGCCACTCACAGCTGCTGTGGTGAAGGACAGTGTGCAGGTAGCGGCGATCCTGCTCACGAAGGCGAACGTGAATGCCAGCGACGAGTGCAAGAGGTAGGCTTCATGCTCTCTGAGTGTGCGTGGATGTGTGGAGGGCTGTCTGTCTGTCTTTGTGGGATGTGGTGGATGCATGTTTATGTGTCCACACAGTGCTCCATGCACTGGCCAGTGCTCCTGCATCCATTCATTTTTGTTTATTTATTTTTGATTTATTAGACAGAGATAAAGAGGGAGAGAGAGAAAGAGAAGAAAAGAGATAGAGAGAGAGAGAGAGAGAATATGAATGGCTGTGCCAGGGTCTCCATCCACTGCAAATGAACTCTAGATGCATGCATGATCTTGTGCATCTGGCAAACACAAGTTATGTGGAATCGAACCTGGATTCTTTGGTTTTGCAGGTAAATGCCTTAACCACTAAGCACTCCCTCCAGCCTCATTTAAATTTTTTAAATATATTTTTATTTATTTATTTGAGAGGGACAGACAGAGAAAGGAAGAGGCAGTTAGAGAGTGAGAGAAAGAAAGAATGTGTTCACCAGAGCAACCAGCCACTGCTAACGAATTCCAGATGTGTGTGTCCCCGTGTGCATCTGGCTAACGAGATTCCTAGAGAATTGAGCCTTGAATCAGGGTACTTAGGCTTCACAGAGAAGCACTTAACTGCTAAGCCATCTCTACAGCCTGAGCCTCTTTTTAAAATTAACATATTTTTATTTATTTAATTGACAGAGAGAATGAGGGAGACAGGAAGAGAGAGAAGCAGAGAGAGGGAAGGGGTCACCCAATCTTATTTGAAGCACAGTCTCTCACTGATCACTAAGCTTGCCATCTTTACATGAACCCCTGTGACACCATAGAATCTTACTGGGAGACAGTGACCTAATACCCATCCTGTTTTTAAAAATATTTTATTTGTTTATATTAGGAAGAGAGAGAGGTAGGTAGGGATACCATGGCACACCAGAACTTCTAGCCACTGCAAAACAACTCCAGACACACGCACCACCTTGGGCATCTGGCTTATGAGGGTTCTGGAGAATCAAACCAGGATCTTTGGGTGTCATGGGCAAGCACCTTAACTGCTTAGGCATCTCTCCAGACCCCATCCTCCTTTTTTTTTTTTTTTTTCCATTTTGTTTGTTTCATGTAAGACAGGATCTTGCTAAGTTACCACACTGACATTAAACTCACTGCAGGGCTGGCGAAATGGCTTAGCTATCAGAGCACTTGCCAGGAAATACAAAGGACTGAAGTTCAAATCCAAAGCACCCATGTAAAGCCATATGCCCAAGTTGGCACATGCATCTGGAGTCTGCTTGCAGTGGCTGGAGCCCCTGGTGTGCCCATTCTCTCTATCTCTTTTCCTGTTTTCTGCCTCGTTCTCCCTGAGATAATTAAAAATGAAACGTAAAAAAATAATAATAACATAAACGAGTAATAAGAAGCAGACTGGTAAGTTTTTTAATTTTTGATTATTTTTTTTTTTTAATTTGAGATCAACAGAGAGAAAGAGAAAGAGGCAGAGAGAGAGAGAGAGAGAAAGAATGGGTGCACCAGGGCCTCCAGCCACTGCAGATGAACTCCAGATGCATGCACCACCGTGTACATCTGGCTTATGTGGGCCCTGGGGATCGAGCCTCAAACTGGGATCCTAAGGCTTCAAAGGCAAGTACTTAACCACTAAGCCATCACCATTCTCCAACCCATGAGGCCATTACTGGGGGTGCAAATCTTATCAAATTTATCATGCACAAATTCCATGTAAGGAAAGCAAGTATGTCTCAGTTCTTGGAAATTATGAGGATCCTTTTTTAAATTATTTCTTTGTAAGGAGAAGAGCCAGAGAGATAGAGAAAGAGGTGGATACAGAGACAATGTGTGTGTCAGATCCTCTAGCTGCTGCAATCAAACTCCAGACGCATGTCCCACCTTCTGCACACAGATTTTTTTTGGGTACTGGGGCATTGAACCTGGGTCCTTAGGCTTCACAGCCAAGCACCTTAACTAAGGAGCCAACTGTCTTTTACGTACTAGTTTTTTGTTGGTATTTTTGAATTTCATTGTTCATTCGGGTCATTAGTTAAGTGTAGATTTTTTTCCCCAAAATGTCGTAGATTAGTAGCATAGGCTCAAAACATTTTATTTTTATATAAAAACACTTCAGAGTGTCTAGTGAAGCGTCAGAAAGATACTTTTAGGAAAGGATAAGAAAAGGAAAAGAAAACATCTGACTGGATCTCTACAGAGAGACTGTTTATTGACAGAAACTGGGAGGGGAGTCAGGTTTTTCACCGGATGAAGGCGGAAGCTCTGGCCAGTCTGGGGTGCAATGTTAAGGACCCAGGTTTAGTTCCCTGGTAACCCGGTAAACCAGATGCACAGAGTGGCATATGCATATGCAGTTTGATTGTAGTGGCTTTGGCCCTGACATGCCCATTCTCGTGCTTTCTCTAATAATTTATTTTTTACTATTTTTTTTTGAATTTTCAAAGTAGGCTCTTTTTCTAACCCAGGCTGACCTGGAATTCACATGTAATCTCAGGCTCCTGTCAACCTCACAGGGATCCTCCTGACTGCTGAGATTAAAGGTTTGTACCACCATGCCTAGATTCTATCCCCAGTAAATAAATTAATAAAATAAATAAAGGAGGAAGGTGGCTCAGCAGTTAAGCACCTGCCAGCCTTGGTTTGATTCCCCAGAACCCACACAAAGCCAGATGCACAAAGTGGCACGTGTATCTGGAGGTTGTAGCTGCAAGAGGCCCTGATGCTCGCCCATTCCCTCTCCCTCAAATAAATGAAACAATACCAAGCAGGAGGGGGGAGTCTGGGGCAGACGTGGAGGAGGGCGGGGTGCGCTCTGGGGGAGCGGGGCGCTGTGGGCGGGGCGGACGGGGAGGCGGGGCTCATCAGCTCTCCCTCTGCAGCACAGGACATCGCGCTCCCTCGCTTGTTCTCCTCTCACCGGGTCCACCGGGTCCATCTGTTCAGCGTCTCCCCGACTCCAGTGACCACGGAGGCTGCAGGGGAGGCAGGTCCGAGGTGAGCCCCGCGGGTCCTGCCCCACCCCGTCCCCGGGACCCGCGAGGCCTCCGCGCAGCGCTGGGCGGCGTCGCGGGCTGTGGAAGGTCCGCGCACCGCGCTCTCGCTGGGCGCCGCCACCTCCGAGGTCCGCGGGGTTGTCCAGCGGGGCAGCGGCGTCAGGGCGGCGGACATGCGCAGTGGCTCCGCGGACATGGGCCGGTCACGGGCGCGACGGCGGATGGAGGCGGAGGTCAGTGGACAGCTGGGCCGGGAAAGCGTGGGGACGCGGAGACGGGCGCAGAGCTCACAGGCTTCTCCAGCGTGGCGGCCTCGGCCTCGGCCTCAGGGTGGACAGCACTTGGGCCTCGGCCTCGAACAGGGTGGACAGCACTTGGGCCTCGGCCTCGCGTGGGGCCGGGTCTGGGCGGCCCATCTTCCACGGGAGGAGCTAGATGTCCATGAGAGTAAAGTCAGATATCGGTGACCACTGCAGGCCCACTGCTGACCTCCATGGTCCATCCCTGGCACCTGGGTCAGGCCCCGAGGTGGCCTTGGGTGGGAAGGGTTGAGGGGTCGGCTCAGGACCGCGGCTTCCTTCTCCCAGAGCATCGCCCTTGCTCCTGCCCTGCTGGCTGCAGATGATTCCGCTCCTCGCCCCGGGCGCCCTGCTGCTTCCCGTGGGCCTGGGGGAGGCAGGGCCCAAGCTTGGGATCACCCGGAGCAGCGTGGGATGTGTGCACCTGCCCTGTCCACCAAGGTACCTGAGAGGAAGAGTCAGAGAGAGAGAGAGAGAGAGAGAGAGAGGTTGGGAAAGAGGGAGAGAATGGGCACACCATGGCCTCCAGCCACTGCAAGGGAACTCCAGACACATGCGCCTCCTGTGCATCTGGCTCACATGGGTCTTGGGCATTTGAACTGGGGTCATTAGGCTTGTCTTAACTGTTCAGCCATATCCCCAACCCTTTTACACACTCTGATGAGATTGACACTTAAGGCAGAGGGGGAAATGGTACGCTAGATCAGAGAACATTTGTCAATGTTAGCCTCCCTATTCCAATTATTTTCATACTAAAAGGGAAATCACATAGTTATTATTAGTAGTTTAGTATTTCCCATTTTAAAAGATAGACTATTATGCCATATATATATGTGTGTTTATGCATCATTGTATATACAATAGTAGCTATAGCACTGAGGTTGAAAATAAACCTTAAATTAAATTTGTGCTTGATTGATAATATTTGTAGAATTATTAAATAGGTTTATGATTCACGGACTGAATTAGAATTTGCACAACATAGGTGAGCCATGCTTATTGTGAAAGCGAATCCAAGATTACCTGTTAATCATTAATTTTCTACCCCACATTCCTATTGCCTTACTAAAAACTAATTTTAGTTTGAACATGAGTATAAGAAAGAGAAAATTTCAAAACAGAGTGGAATGTTAATGAAGAATAATAAATTACTTCTAGAACTATTACAAATCATTCATAGAAACTCTTCAGTATGTGGTTGAAATAAGACCCCTAACTTTTGTGAAGGAACACAATATATTTTAAAGATTTTATTTATTTTTATTTATAAACTAGAGATAAAGGCAGGGAGAGAGAGAGAGAGGAAGAATGAGCATGCCAGGGTCTCTAGCCACCGGAAGGAACACCAGACACATGCGCAACCGTGTGCATCTCGCTTATGTGGCACCTGGAGAATCGAACCTGTGTCCTTAGGCTTCATAGGCAAGCGCTTTACCACTAAGCCATCTCTGCAACCCCAGAATATATTTTAAAAGCTTTTTAAATTTTATTTATTTATTTGGGGGAGAGAGAGAGGGAAAAGGCAGAGAAAGACAGACAAGGGAGAGAGAGAGAGAGAGAGAGAGAGAGGGAGGGAGGTATTGGGTGTGGGTATGCCAGGGCCTGTAGGTACTGCCAATGAAATCCAGACTCATGTACTAGCTTGTGCATGTGGCTTATGTGGGTCTTGGGAAATAAAACCTGGGTCTTTTGGCTCTGCCTGCAGGTGCCCTAACCACTAAGCCAGCCATCTCTTCTGCTGAGGAGATCCAGAGTATATATACTTTTATTTTTCAAAATGCAATTATATAAATTATAGATGGTGTTTACCTTCAAAACATATCCAAAACCCTAACCAGTAAAACCTAAAGTCTAGGTACCATCCTTTCTCATCTGTTCTATTTCAGTAGTCTTTCAACTGTCCATTCTGTTTTCTTTGGTCAGATACAGTTTTTGGTTTCTTTGTTTTCGTTTCTGGACAGAACAGCCAAAATATGTTGGAATCTCGCCTTTATTGTTCCAGGTTCTCTACGTTCTAATATTCAATTGTATCACTCAGTTCTTGCCTTCTGGTCCCATTGATTGAATGAAAAAACTTTATATATATGCTCCATGATTCCAGGAATATGTCTACCTCAAAAACATTGAAGTGCAATGTGATGGTTTAAGTCAGACGTCCTCCATAAAAGCACGCATTTTCCATGCTTGGTTTCCAGCTAATGGCAACATGGAGGGGAACCTTGCTGGAGGAAGCATGTTGGTGGGAGGGGAGCGGGCTGAGGAGCATTCTAGCCAGTACCCCTCCCCAGCTTAGTTTCTTGTTGCGGTTTTCCACTTGCTGTGCCAAAAATGACGTCCAACCTCTGCTTTCCCTGCCATTATGAAGCTTCCCCTAGAGACTGTAAGCCTAAATACATGTTTTTCTACCAACAGCTGCTTTTTGTCGAGTATTCTGACCCAGGACAGAACACAATACATCATCCTAACATGTGCCACTTCTAAAGTAGGCTGGTGGGAAAGAAGGGGCCTTTAAGGCCACAGCCTGTACCATGGAGAAGTTCTTGCGTCCTGGGAGCACTTCACTCCTAGAGAAGCCTTGTTACCTGCCAGGGAACAAGCCTGTTAAAAACTTCCACAACGCTGCAAGCCAGGGGGACTTAGACAAGGGACATAGTTTGCTCACAATGAAGAACAGCCTCATTAGCCATTCAGACAAGAACAAGAGGTAAGAGGGTCCACAGGTGTGACTCCCAGGAAGGGACAGAGGGCATCAGGGCCTAAAGTGAGAGAAGTGCCTCCCTCCTGGGCTTGGCTCACTGGAGGGGAGAGAAGGGAGCGGTGAGAGCTGCTTTCACAGAGGACGCTGGGTCTTCTTCCCACCATAGGCTCCTCAGCACCTGGTGCTGCACACCCTGGATGAGTTTGGACACCAGGCTTTCTATAAGGGAGTCCAAACAAACATGAACCCTTCGCTGGTTTCCAAATTCGCTTATATTCCCCCCCCCTGTGCCCTGTTTGCAGCAGTTTTCACCCCAAATTTGAGAGAGACTCTATCAAGTACATAGTGTGGTTTCTCTACTTACTCATTTCAGTCTGACCTCCCTTTGGCTTAATGTTTCTTGTAGATCAAAGTGAAAGAGTCAACCCTCTTTACCTATTATTCTTTTGAGAAATAAAATTTAATGAAATACCATTTTCTTGATTAGAACTGCCACAGGCCTACTGAATATTATCGTGGGAAATGCAGAATGTATGATGACGCTTTATTTTGTTTTGGTATTATAAAAAGGTTTAAATTCATGCTAATTTTAGTTGTAAACATCATGAGTTGTAAGTGGCATCTCCATACCATAGGGGATCCAGTGTTTTAGCATGAGCATTTTAAACCAAGCATGGGGGTGCTGGCCACAATCCCACTACTTGGAAAATGGAGCGGAAGGATATATCATAATTAAGGTCTCTATACCTGTATCGGATTAAAATTGAAAAGAACATCTCAGACTTATTACAATAGAAAACTTTTAAATCATATCTCCACATTGTAAATAATTTTATTATTGTACTCATTTAAAATGTGCCTGGGCCGGGTGTGGTGGTGCATGCCTTTAATCCCAGCACTCGAGAAGTAGAGGTCGGAGGATCGCCGTGAGTTAGAGGCGACCCTGAGCCTCCATAGTGAATTCTAGTTCGGCCTGGTCTAGAGTTAGATTGTACCTCAAAAAACCAAAAATATATATACATATACGTTTGTTAGTACTAGTGAATGTAATATGTAATGAAGAGTGAGCTGCCTTGTGCTAGGAACAGTTCTCAAGACGCCCCATAGATTGCCACAGAAGAGTTTCCAGGGTTTTCTGTAACATAGGTACAATTTTCAATCCCCATTTTATGGATGGGGGAACTGAGCTGTCGAGTTCACAGCTAAACTAAGAAGTAGCCGGTGTTAACTAACAGAGGTGAAAGGATTCCAGTGTCGTCTGAACTAAACCTCAACATCATGTTCCTTGAGTTCAGCTTTGTTGGCCAGGGCAGGGACACAGCTCAGTGGCAGATGCTTGCTGGCACGTGCTACAGCCTCGTCTCAACTAAACAAATAAATGATATATATGTGAGTCCACATATAAATATCATACTATTTCTACAGTGTAATATTAATTCTATGTTCCTCAATCTTTACAGTTTGCAGGATGGTTGTTTTGGTGTGATACTCTATCTTAGTTTTGAAAGCTGTCTCCTTTCCACAGGACCGCAGTGAACTATACATGTACTTACGGACACCCAGAAGTGGCAGCTCGTTCTAAAGAGGAAGTGTGAGATCAATGCATGGGATAGTGACAGATGCACACCTCTGATTAAGGTAAAGACTAGCCCACGCTCTCAGCATGAAGTGGACTTGGCCTAGATGTTTAGAGCACCTGGTGTGGTGGTACAGGCCTGTTATCCTAGCATAGTAGAACCTGAGACAGTACGATTGTGATTCCAAAAGCCTGGACTCCTTAGGAAATCTGATTTCCTCCTAAGATGTAGACTCTGTGCCTGAAATGTCTTTTTAAAAAATGATAGAATATGGGCTGGAGAGATGGCTTAGTGGTTAAGCGGTTGCCTGTGAAGCCTAAGGACCCCGGCTCGAGGATCAATTCCCCAGGACCCATTTTATCCAGATACCAAGGGGTCTCACGCTTCTGAAGTTCGTTTGCAGTGGCTGAAATCCCGGCATGCTCATTCTCTCTGTCACTCTCAAATAAATAAATAAGTAACACAATTTTTTAAAATCCCAGAATTAACATGGGATTATTTTTTTATAATTATGGAAAATGCTAATAAAAATTTTTAAAAATCCCAGAATAAGATGAATTTATGGCACTTATGCATATCCATTGAGAGAAACTTGTAAACAGCTTTTCTGGAATTCCTTGAATTGTCAATGTATTCTTTTGGTACAATCCCCACAGGCCTCACAGCAGCAGCATGAAGTGTGTATGAAGATCCTCCTGCAGTTTGATGCTTTTCCCAATGCTGCCAATGCCAAGAAGAACACGGCTCTTCACTACGCCGTCTACAATGATGAACTGCAATGCTGACCACTTTGCTGGAATACCATGCAGACCCTGGAGGCTAAGTGAAGGTAAGCATGACCAACATTACTTACAAAATACTTGATGAACATTTCATCCAGCAATAGCATGTTTCACTCCATTTTCCACATAGAGAAGTTCAATCATTCCTTGATTATAAAGTTTCAAATGGGGGCTTGAGGGATGGCTCAGCAGTTCAGAACTTTGCCTGCAAAGCCAAAGGAACCGGGTTTGATTCCGCAGGATCCACGTAAGCCAGATGCACAAGTGTGCGCACATGTCTGGAGTTCATTTGCAGTGGCTGGAGGCCCTGGCATGTCCATTCATTCTCCCTCTCTCCCCCCTCCCTCCTTCTCTGTTAAATAAAAAAAAAAGTTTCAAATGTAGCCAGGTGTGGTGGCACATGTATTTAATCCCAGCACTCTGGAGGCAGAGGTAGGAGGATTGCCATGAGTTCAGGGCCACTATAAGTTTACATAGTGAATTCCAGGTCAGCCTTGGCAAGAGTGAGATCCTAACTCAACTCCCCCCCACAAAAAAAGAAACAGTATCAAAGGAGTAAAATAGACAAATTTTTTACAGGGCGCTTGGTACAAATATATTGTGTACATATATGAAAAATATCAGAGAAAGAAATGGATAAGTTAAAGGTAAATATATAAAGTTTTTTACAAATATGTTTCAAAATAAAAATAAAACTTTGCTGTATTTTCCCAAGTTTTATTTTCAGTTATTTAAATCAAGACAGAAAACAGAATTTTCTCTGAAATCAGCCTTGAGCTGAAATCCAAACAAAACCAAAGTATTTTATGATAAGTTTAAATCTTGTTGGTGTTGATGAGTTATGTGAAAATGCTTCAGCTCTCTCAGAAGAGGCTAAATCAGGTTGAATGGAAAATGTGCTGAAAATTGTATGCTAAATTGGAAACTAGATAATTGAACAATAGCATAAAAAGGTTTCATTTATTTAATAAATGAACATAGAAAAATATTTTTTTCATCTGGGAAGATCGTAAGTCTTAGTTTCAGGAAAACAATTGGCAGGGCATGGTGGCACACGCCTTTAGTCCCAGCACTCGGAAGGCAGAATTAGGAGGATCACCATGAGTTTTAGGCACCCTGAGATGAAAGAGTGATTTCTAGGTCTGTTGTGCTGGAGTGAGACAGTTCCTCGAAACACCCCCCCCAGAAAATTAATAATGAAATATATGAAGGAACGGAGGGAGGGAGGAGGGAGGGAAGGCAAATGAGGAACGGAAGGAAGGAAGGAAGGAAGGAAGGAAGGAAGGAAGGAAGGAAGGAAGGAAGGAAGGAAGGAAGGAAGGAAGGAAATTATTGAGTTATAAACACAATCATATTTAGGACTTTGAAGCAAACTTTGAACTGATTATGTGGAAAACAGAGGGAGTTCAAATAATTTCTTGACACATGCCCCTCTCCTGTCAGAAAGAACGATTTACATGGGCTGGAGAGATGGCTTAGTGGTTAAGAGCTTGCCTGTGAAGCCAAAGGATCCAGGTTCAAGGATTGGCTCCCCAGGACCCACGTTAGTGAGATGCATAGGCGGGTGTATGCATCTGGAGTTCGTTTGCCGTGTCTGGAGGGCCTGACGTGCCTATTCTCTCTCTCTCTCTCTCTCTCTCTCCCTCTTTCTCTCTCTGTCTTTTGCTCTTAAATAATTTTTTTTAAAAAAAAAACCATTTGCATACAAGTTTAAATTCTGCTGCCAAATCTACATGTCTCAATGCAGGTGGATGATGTGGTACTTTATTTGTTGTTGAATTATTTATCCATTTTGAGAGAGACATAGTGGAGAGAGAAAGATAGAGAAAATGTGGTCAGCAGAGGATCCAGCCATTGCAAATGAATTTCAGACACATGCACCTTCTTGTGCACATGGCTTATGTGGATACTGGAGACACGAACCTGGGTCCTTGGGCTCCACAGCCTCTTCTGAGGTATGTTGGGGCAGATCTCTTCTTAGGATCTGCATCTATCTGGAAAAGAGAAGCAGATTCTCCAACGGAGATACCTTAACCGCTAAGGCATCGCTCCAGCCCATGCATTTTGTTTAATGAACTGAAGTTCTACTTTCAATTTCCAAGGCGCTATGTGCCCCTACTCAGCAAAAGTAAATGAAATTTACAATGAGTGACGTTGTTTCGGGGGCAGATAACATAAGAAAGTGAATATGTGAATAAGAGATGAGACTGAAGTTCAATTTCTCTGCTTCTTTGGTTCTTAGATCACGCAGTACAACGTCCAGGATAAAGTTCTGAAAATTTACAAATGTCCTTACTCCTCAGAAGTGTTTCATTCTGACACAACTCCTCTTTAAAAACTATTTGTTTAGTTGGGCATTGTGGTGCATGCCTTTATTCTTAGTCCTCTGGAGGCAGAGGTAGGAGATCTCTGAGTTCAAGACAGTCTGCGATTATAGAGTGTGATCTCGGTCATCCTGGCTAGAGTGAGTTATCACACACACACACACACACACACACACACACACATCATTCATTCATTCATTTTGTAAAGTGTAGCATGTGAATTCAATGATCACAAAAATTAAAAATGCTATAGTGGTGCATTCCTTGAAATCCCAGCATTCTGCAGGTAGATACAAGAGGATCATGAGTTTAAGCTTTCTGTCTGACACATAGAAAGTGTGAGGCTAGCCTGTGGTACATTGCTACATAAGACCCCATTTAAATATATGCCTGTTTATATTTCTGGAAGAACTGTAGATTGATAAAATAATACTTATTTCAAACATTCCTATCCAATAATACCTATAACCTGTCCTTCTTCCTTTACCTCTGTATTTTGGAAAGTTAAGCGTGTTCACTGGGGAGATGGCTTAGCTTTTAAGGTGCTTTCCTGTGAAGCCTAAGGACCCAAAATTGATCCTCAAACCTTTAATCCTAGCACTTTGGAGTCAGAGGTAGGAGGATCACCGTGAGTTCAAAGCCACCCTCAGAATACAGAGTGAATTCCATTTAACCCTGGGCTAGAGTGAGACCGGACATTGAAAAACAAAACAAAAAAAAAAAGAAGAAGAAGAAAGAGTAGTTTTTGCCATATTTACTGACTTGCAGTGTAATAATCTTTTTCTTCCCACTATCACTCATCCACTATCATTGACAAGGTCTTTAGCAAATTGATGACAGGTAGTCTTGTAATAAAAAGAAGTTGGGCTTTTATTTTTTTTCACTTGTTATTATTTATGTATTTGAGACGAGGAGGAAGACAAAGAGTGGAAAGATGGAGAACAGGTGTACCAAGGCCTCCAACACTGCAAACAAACTCAGACACATATGCCATCGTGTGCATCTGGTTTTATATCGGTACTGGCTTTGCAGGTGGGCCCTTTAACTGCTAAACCAGCTCTGCAACCCACTTATTGAGCTGTTAATGAGGCAATACTTAAAGAAGGAGTTAGGGCCTGGAGAGATTGCTTAGTGGTTTAGAACTTGCCTGTATAAGCTTAGGACCCCAGTTCCAGGCTCCATTCCCCAGGACCCACATTAGCCAGATACACAAGGGGGCACACACATCTGGAGTTCGTTTTGTGTTTGGGGATCCATTCTCTTTCTCTCTCTCTGTCTGCCTCTTTCTTTCTCTGTCTGTGGCTGTCAAATAAATAAATAAAAATAAACAACACATTTTGAAGAGGGAGTTAGGGTGGAAAGGTGGTACAGCTATTAAATATGCTACCTGCACAGGTGTGAGGGCCTGAAGGGGCCCGATACTGCGAGAGTTGGAATGTCAGAGCCCACACGAGCAGTCGGCAAGGCCATGCATGCCTGTGACCTCCATCCTGTATGTGATCAGAGACCTGGGGAACATCAGACCTTGAGAAAGGACAGCAAGGCCAAGTGCACAAACGTGCAGCCACCACCATGCACACAAGCACAAACAATCCTTTTTCAGTGGATGCAGAACGGTGGAGAGGGACAAGCAAAGGTAATGAAAGGGCACTTTGAGGAAAGTACTACGTGGTTTGTACATGTACAAAATTGTCCAAAAAAAAAAAAGAAACAGAAATGGATGGACGGACAAAATAGCCACAGTGTTGAAGGTTTTTGTGAACAACCTCAGGGAGCCAAAATACCATGATGAATTCTCTGCTAGAAACAAAATTCTACAAGTCAGTGAGTTTTTGCAGAGTGTTTTGGAGAGGACTGTCATTCGAGTGACAGCCCCAGTGTGAGGAGGAGGATTTCCCAGGTAGGAGCTCAGTACCTTAACATACGGGTGAGAGAGGAGTGGAGATTACTGTTCCTCATTCTAGTTCCATATTTATCCATTTTGGGGTATTTCTAACATTGTCCGTAGGCTTGAGACGCACGCGGTTCTGTGAGCTGTTAGTTACTTTTGTGTTTTTCCAGGACGGCTTCACGCCACTCACAGCTGCTGTGGTGAAGGACAATGTGCAGGTAGCGGCGATCCTGCTCATGAAAGAGAACGTGAATGCCAGCGACGACTGCAAGAGGTAGGCTTCATGCTCTCTGGATGTGTGGAGGGCTGTCTGTCTGTCTGTCTGTCTTTGTGGGATGTGGTACATGCATGTTTATGTGCCCACACTGTGCCCCATGCACTGGCCGCTGCTCTTCCACCCATTCTTATTCATTTGTTTATATTTTCTTTATTTGACAGAGAGAAAGAGGGAGGGAGAAAAAGTGAGGGAAAGAGAGAGAATGAATGGGTGCACCAGGGTCTCCAGCCCCTGCAAATGAACTCCAGATGCATGCAGGACCTTGTGCATCTGGCTAACATAGGTCTTGGGGAATCAAACCTGGATCCTTTGGTTTTGCAGGCAAATACCTTAATCAGTAAACCATCCCTCCACACCTTAAAAACAATTTTTTTGTTTATTTTTATTTCTTTATTTGAGAGTGACAAACAGAGAGAAAGAAGCAATTAGAGACAGAGAGAGAGAAAGAGGGAGAGAATGGGTGTAACAGGGCATCCAGCCAAGGTAAATGAACTCCAGATGTGTGCGCCCCCTTGTGCATGTAGCCAACGTGGTTCCTGGAGAATCGAGCCTCGAACCAGGGTCTTTACGCTTCACAGACAAGCGCTTAAGCGCCAAGCCATCTCTCCAGCCCGAGCCTTTTAAAAAAAAAAAAATTATTTTCATTTATTTATTTGACAGAGAGAAAGAGGAAGACAGAGAGAGAGAGTGAGGTAGAGAGAGAAGGGTCACCCATTCTTATTTGAACCACAGTCTCTCACTGGTCACTAAGCTTTCCATCTTTACATGAACACCTGTGACACCAAGTGTTGGCTCCCCACAGGGCTGGGGTGACAGAGGGGCTTGGCCATGGCCGGCTGTCTATGTGAGCCCAGAGGAGCAAACTTGAGTAGGTTCTCAGGCCTGCTCTGGTCTTCGTGCTCACACAAAAAGTGTTCTTAACTGCTGAGCCACCTCTCCGGCCCTCATTTATCCTTTAAAAACAACAACAACAACGAAAACCCCTACTGGTGTTTTCGACTGGTAACAAATGCTCATGTCAGAAGTACTGAATCAGGGCTGGAGAGATGGCTTAAAGGTTAAGCGCTTGTCTGTGAATCCTGTGAATCCTAAGGACCCCGGTTCGAGGCTCTGTTCCCCAGGTCCCACGTTAGCCAGATGCACAAGGGGGCGCATGCGTCTGGAGATCCTTTGCAGAGGCTGGAAGCCCTGGATCGCCCATTCTCTCTCTCTCCCTCTATCTGTCTTTCTCTCTGTGTCTGTCGAACTCAAATAAATAAATAAAAAATTTAATAAAAAAGCATTACTGAATAATAGTCAGAAGATTAAATGACGCACACAGAGATTTGGTGAAAGACACTGAACTGAAGAACAGATACAGACATAGTTCAATTCTTTAGGTTCAGTAGAAAAAAGTAGTGTATACCAGGGCTCATGTCTCATTTTAATACTGATTCTAATTTGTAGTAAATTTTATTAGTCATTTATGATCCTAACTAAAGCAGTTCCATGTCAATGTAATTTTGAAACATAGAATTTTTACTAAATTTTAAATGTACAATGAAATTCTTAATCATTTTATAGAATTTCTTGCTCTGCTTCTAATATATTTTTCCTTTGGATTGCTATGTTAAGCAGAAATTCTTTTGAAAATCACTTAACCTCACTGATACCTATGGGCTTGAAACTTAGTTTTTTGTTGTTGTTTGGTTTTTTGAGGTAGGGTCTCACTTTAGCTCAGGCTGACCTAGAATTCACTATGTAGTCTCAGGTTGGCCTTGAACTCACAGTGATTCTCGTACCTCTGCCTCCCGAGGGCTGAGATTAAAGGCATGTGCCACCACTCCTGGCTTGGATCCTTTTTCTTTAAAGAAGATATCTCAAGCGAATGAAAAAAGGAAATCTTAAAATTTATTTTTAAATGTTTATATATTTACTTATTTGAGAGGGAGTGAAAGAGAGAGAGTGAAAGAGAGAAAGAAAAAATGGATTGTCCAGGGTTTCCAGGCACTGCAGACGAACTCCAGATGCACAGGCCTTGTTGTGCATATAGCTGAAGTGGGTAAGAGGAATCTAACCTTACTTCCTTAGTGTCCTTAGGCATCATAGGCAAGTGTGTTAACCACTAGGCTATTTATCCATGTCTTAAATTTATTTTTCTTTCATTTATTTGAGAGAAGAAGAAAGGGAGATAAACGTAGAAGACAGAGAATTAGAGGCAATTTTCTCTATACTCTGCAAACGAAGTGCATTTGCATGCACCATTATGTGCATTTGGCTTACATGGGTACTGGGGAATTGAACTTGGGTCCTTAGGCTTTGCAGGTAAGCAATTTAGCTGCCAAGCCATCTGTCCAATCCAATGAGAACTCTTATTTTACTAGGAGACCAGATTTACTTTAGATCTTTCTGTCGTAGGAGTTTTGTTTTCCTGAGATGACCCAAATACACGTCTTTTCCCCAATAGGCCATAGGTCACAGAGCAAAGGATGACTGCCAAAACCATCTTAGGGGTACCAAGTGAGTTTACCGGGGTTCTTTACAGAGGAGAATGAGGGATTGTCCTGGCAATAAATGACTCAAAGGCTGCCACATCATGCAAAGCCCACCACAGCCTTCATGCCACCTCACAACAGGTGTGCCTGTAGAACCCACTGCACAGTGTGAAGACAGCTCGGCTGCTCAGAGAGTCGTGAGCGCATTGGACCATTGCAGGCAGCTCGGTCAGAGAGCCCAGCACACTGCACCACTCGCAGCAAGCCCAAGAGTCAGTTTCAAGTAGTTGTTTTACCTTTAAAATATTTTTTATTTTATTTATTCGTTTTGGTTTTTCGAGGTGAGATCTCACTCTGGTCCAGGTTGACCTGGAATTAACTATGTAGTCTCAGGGTGGCCTCGAACTGATGGCACTCCTCCTACCTCTGCCTCCTGAGTTCTGAGTTTAAAGGAGTTCGCCAACCACCCAGCTTATTTTATTTTTTTTAGAGAGAGCGTGAGAAAGAGATAGAGAGAGTTGGAGCACAGGGCCTCAGCTGCTGCAACTGAACTCCAGACACTTGCACCAGCTATTGGGCACGTGCAACCTCACGCTTGTCTCACTGATTGTGTGCCCGGCATACCTGGGATCTGGAGAGCAGAACGTGGCTGTAGGCAAGCGCCTTCGTTAATGGCTAAGCCATCTCTCCAGCCTTGTTTCCTCTTTATTTAGCTTTAGGGTGTGGTCTTGCAACCCTTTCCCAGAATTGCTGACATCCTAAGTCTCTGAAATTTAATTTCCTCCCCCCACCTCCCAGGAAGGAATGTTTCACTTTGTCATTAACAAAACCTTTAGGGAGCTGCATGACCTTCAGGTTTCAGGTCTCCCAGTCTGGACTTCCTGAATCAGAGCCTCCCTTCTCTCCTCTGGAGATAATTTCAGTCTTGAGGAGTGTGTTGAAAAGTAGCTTTACAACTGGTAAAGTTTGGTGAAATTGGGAACATTCCTGAACACTAAACATATTTTATTATATGAGAATCTGAGTATATATTTTTTAAATTACTTATTCATTAAAGAGAGAGAGAGCGAGTATGGGCACCCCAGGCCATCTAGCCACTGCAAATGAATTCCAGATGCATGTGCCACCTTGAGCTTCTGGCTTATTTAGAACCTGGGGAATTGAACCTGGATCCTTAGGCTTTGCAGCCATGTGCCTTAACTGCTAAGCTGTCTCTCCAGCCCTCAGGGTATATTTTTGCAGGTTGAATTTTTTGAGGCCAGCCAAACAGAATGGCAGTTTTTAAAGAGCAAGATAGATAATTTGCAGGCCAGGGCCTCTGGCCACTCTCATCAAACTCCAGGCGTGTGCCACCTTATGTATCTGGCTTATGTGGGATCTGGGGAGTCAAACATGGGTCCTTAGGCTTTGCAGGCAAGTACTTCAACCACTAAAGCAATCTCTCCACGCATCATGTTGATTTGAAAATTATTTATATAGAAATGCAATGAGGAGCTAGCACATGATGATGAGTCGCATTAATTGCAACTACTCTAATATTTGCTATATGATCTTGTATTTCTAAGTCATTCTTAAATTGATTTAGTTTTTCATTTTTGGCCATTAGCTAGGTGTGAGTTATGAAATACTGCATTAGGGTAGGGAAGAAATCTTCACTTAAATATGTATCAACTTGACGTCAAACTGCAGCATAGTGATTGCCCCTTATATAGAGTTGCTGGGGCTAGAGCACTGGCTCAGCGGTTAAGGCATTTGCCTGCAAAGCCAAAGGAGCCAGGTGTGATTCCCCAGGACCCATGTTAGCCAGATGCACAAGGGGCACTCACATCTGGAGTCCATTTGCAGTGGTTGAAGGCCCTGGTATGCCCTTTTTTTTCTCTCTCTCTCTCTTTCCCCTTCCTCCTGCCCTCCTTCTTTCTCTGTCAAATAAATAAAAATAAAATAGTATTAAAAGTTGCCAGGTATGGTGGTATATGCCTTTAATCCCAGCACTTGGGAGGCAGAGTTAGGAGGGTTGCTGTGAGTTCAAGGCCACCGTTAGACTGCAGAGTGAATTCCAGGTAGCCTAAGCTAGACCAAGACCCCACATTGGCAAAATCTAAAAGTGGGAGATCTACTTAGCTTTGCCAAATGGACAAGAGGCCATTTACTAATTTGTTCATTTTAGCCTTGAAAATAATATGATTACTCTACAATAGGATGTTCATGTCTGTCCTTAGGTGTTACTAGTCAATTTAATACACAAAGACAAGAGATTAAGCTGGTAAAATATAAAGGAATACTAGTTTATACACTTTAATGTCTCTGCTATTTTAGAAATGCCCTCTTCCATGCCATAATACATCAATCAAAAAATATGATCCACCTTCTTCTTGAGCATGGTGGTCATGATGGTTTGGTAGACAATTCTGAACATACTCTATGTTACTACATTTTTAAGGACAGCCTTAACAAGTAAATGCTTACATTGAAATGAGATGTAATGATTATTGGGTTTCTCGGTGGTTTTTGAAATTTACTTCATTTATTTGAGAAAAAGAGAGATAGAAAATGAGAGATTGGGCACACTATGACTTCAGCTGCTGCAAACAAATTCGAGATGCATGCGGCATCTTGTGCATGTTGCTTACGTGGGTCCTTTGGCTTCATAGGCAAACATCTTAATCACTAAACCATCTCTCCAATACTATTGAATGCTTTTTTAATTGTTACAACTATATTATACTTGAATATCCCCTGAAAGGTCATAGTCTAATTCTAGAAGTTCGAATGAGTGTAAGCTAGCTGACTTATCAGTCAGAAACTAAGCAAAAAGCTATATTAAGTTGATGTAGCAATGGGTAGAGAATTCTGTAGTTTAGGACCTTTCCTTGGCATTCCTGGGCATTAAACCCAGAAACTCATATATGATACATATGTGTTATACTACAAAGATGCTCTCCCAGGACTTTTAATCCAGGGATTTTTGAAGACCCCTGTCCTTAGAGACACAGCATTATAGGTACTGGGGATCAAACCCAGGTCTTTAGGCTTTGTAGGTGGGCCCATTAACTGCTGAATCATCTCTCCAACCCAGAAATTTGGCTTATAATGGGCCATATTTAAAGAATGAGTTAGGGCCCGGAGACATGGCTTAGTGGTTAAGTGTTTACCTGTGAAGTCTAAGGACCCCAGTTCGTGGCTCGATTCCCCAGGACCAACCTTATCCAGATGCACAAGGGGGCACACACCTCTGGAGTTTGTGTACAGTGGGTGGAGGTCCATTCTCTTTCTCTCTCTCTGTGTGTGCCTCTATCTTTCTCTATCAGTTGCTCTCAACTAAATAAATAGAAGTAAACAAAACAATTTAAAAAGGGAGTTAGCCTGGAAGGTGGTACAGCTGATAAGTATGCTACCTGCACAGGTGTGAGGGCCTGCAGGGGCCCAATACTGCCAGAGTTGGAATGTCAGATCCCACACGAGCAGTCAGCAAGGCCATGCATGCCTGTGACCTCCATCCTGTATGTGAGCAGAGACCCGGGAATCATCAGACCTTGAGAAAGGACAGCAAGGCCAAGTGCACAAACGTGCAGCCACCACCATGCACACAAGCAGAAACAATCCTTTTTCGTTGGAGGAAAAACAGGGGAGGCGGACAGGAAATGGTAATGAAAGGGCACTTTGAGGAAAGTACTACTTACTATGTACATGTACAAACTTGTAAAAAAAAAAAAAAAGGAACAAAAATGGTTCTACAGGCCAAATAATTCTGTGTTCAAGGGTTATGTGAAAAACCTCAAGGAGCCAAAATACCATGATGAATTCCCTGCTAGAAACAACATTCTGTGAGTCAGTGAGGTTTTGCAGTGTGCTTTGGAGAGGACTGCAATTCCTGTGACAGACCCAGGGAGAGGAGGAGGATTTCCCAGGGAGGAGCCCAATACCTGAACATGCGGCTGAGAGAGAAGAGCGGAGATCACTGCTCCTTCTCCTCGTTCCACAATCTCGCCATAGGGTATTTTCGAACATTTTCCATAGGCTTAAGACGCGCGTGGTTCTGTGAGCTGGTAGTTACTTTTGTGTTTTCCCAGGACGGCTTCACGCCACTCATAGCTGCTGTGGTGAAGGACAATGTGCAGGTAGTGGCGATCCTGCTCACGAAGGCGAACGTGAATGCCAGCGACTAGTGGAACAGGTAGGCTTCATGCAGTCTGTGTATGCGTGGATGTGGGGAGGGCAGTCTGTCTGTCTATCTTTGTGGGATGTCTTGCATGCATGTTTATGTGCCCACACAGTGCCCCATGCACTGGCCGCTGCTCTTCCACCCATTCTTTTTTATTTCTTTATTTTTTATATATTTGACAGAGAAAAAGAATAAGGGTGAGACAGTGCGAAAAATTGAGAGAGAGAGAGAATGAATGGGAGGGCCAGGGTCTCCAGCCCCTGCAAATGAACTCCAGATGCATGCACGACCTTGTGCATCTGTCTAACACAGGTCCTGGGGAATCGAACCTGGATCCTTTGGTTTTGCAGGCAAAAGCCTTGACCTCTAAGTCATCCCTCCAGCATATTTTTAAAAATTTTTTGTGTATTTTATTTATTTATTTGATAGTGGCCGACAGAGAAAGAGGCAGTTAGAGAGAGAGAGAAAGAGAGAGAGAATGGGTGCAACAGGGCATCAAGCCACAGTAAACGAACTCCAGATGCATGTGCCCTCTTGTGTATGTAGTTAACGTGGGTCTTGGGTAATCAAGTCTTGAACCAGGATCTTTAGGCTTCATAGGCAAGTGCTTAAGTCCCAAGATATCTCTCCAGCCCGAGCATTTTTTTAAAAAACAATTATTTTTATTTATTTATTTCACAGAGAGCAATAGGGAGACAGAGAGAGAGAAGGGATGACCCATTCTTATTGTAAACACAGTCTCTCACTGGTCATTAAGCTTGCCATCTTTACATGAAACGCTGTGACACCAAGTGACGGCTCCCCACAGAACTGGGGTGACAGAGGCGCTGGGCCATGGCCGGCTGTTCATGTGAGCCCAGAGGAGCAAACTTGAGTAGGTTCTCAGGCCTGCTCTGTTCCACTTGCTCACACAGAAAGTGTTCTTACCTGCTCAGCCACCTATCCAGCCCTCATTTATCCTTTAAAGCAACAACAACAACAACAAAAACCCCTCTTGGTATTTTCGCGTGGTAACAAATACGTATGTCAGAACTGAGTCAATAGTTAGAAGATTAACTGACGCACACAGATATATGGTGAAAGACACTGAACTGAAGAACAGATACAGACATACATCATGTCACATTTTAATACTGATTGTAATTTGTAGTAAATTTTTGGTCATTTATGGTCCTAACTAAAGCAGTTCCATGTAAGTGTAACTATGAAACATAGAATTTTTACTAAATTTTAAATGTACAATGAAATTCTTAATCATTTTATAAAATCAGTTGCTCTGCTTCTTATATATTTTTCCTTTGAATTACTATGTTAAGCAGAAATTCTTTTGAAACTCACTTTACCTCACCGATACCCATGTGCTTGAAACTTTTTTTTTTTTTTTTAGCTTGGTTTTTCAAGTTAGGGTCTCACTTTAGTTCAGGCTGACCTACAGTTCAATACATAGTGTCAGGTTTGCCTTGAACTCTCAGTGATTTTCCTACCTCTGCCTCCCGAGGGCTGGGATTAAAGGCATGTGCTACCATGCCTGGCCTGGATCCTTTTTCTTTAAAGAAGATATCTAAAGTGAATGAAAAAAAGAAATCTTAAAATATACTTTTAAATGTTTATATATTTACTTATTTGAGAGGGAGTGAGAGATAGAGAGAGAGAAAGAGAGAATGGATTCTCCAGGGTTTCCGGGCACTGCAGACGAACTCCAGATGCACAGGCCATGTTGTGCATATACCTTAAGTGGGTAAGGGGAATCGAACCTTAGTTCTTTGGTGTCCTTAGGCATCATAGGCAAGTGTGTTAACTACTAAACTATTTATCCATCTCTTAAATTTATTTTTCTTTCATTTCTTTGAGAAAGAAAAAAAGGGAGAGAGACAGAGAAGACAGAATTGGAGGCAATTTTCTCTATGCTCTGCAAACGAACTCCATTTGCATGCACCGTCATGTGCATTTGCCATACATGGTTAATGGGGAATTGAACTTGGGTACTTAACCTTTTGGAGGCATGCAATTTAGCTGCCAAGCCATCTGTCCAATCCAATGAGAATTCTTATTTTCCTGTGAGACTAGGTTTACTTTAGATCTTTCTGTCTCAGGAGTTCTGTTTCCCTGAGATGACCCAAATATATGTCTTTTCCCCAGGTAGGCCATAGATGACAGAGCAAAGGATGATTGCCAAAAACAAGTTAGGGGTAACCAGTGAGTTTACTGGGGTTCTTCACAGAGAAGAATGAGGGATTGTACAAGCAATAATGAATGAAAGGCTGACACTTCACACAAAAGCCCACCACAGCACTCATGCCACCTCACAAAAGGTGTACCTCTGGAGGTCACTGCACAAGCTCGGGTGCTCAGAGAGTCCTGAGTGCATTGGACCACTTGCAGGCAGCTCGGTCAGAGAGTCCCAGCACAGTGCACCACTTGCTCCAAGCCCAAGAGTCAGTTTCAAGCAGTTGTTTTACCTTTAAAACATTTTTTAATTCTATTTTCTTATTTTGATTTTTCAAGGTAAAGTCTCACTCTGGTTCACGTTGACCTGGAATTAATTATTTAGTCTCAGGGTGGCCTTGAACTCATGGCAATCCTCCTGACTCTGCCTCCAGAGTGCTGGGATTAAAGGCATGTGCCACCACGCCCTGCTTATTTTATGTTTTTAGAGAATGTGAGACAGAGACACAGAGAGAGAGTTGGAGCACAGGCCCTCAGCCGCTGCAATTGAACTCCAGTCACTTGCACCACATAGTGGGCACGTGCAACCTTGCACTTGACTCACTATTGTGTGTCTGGCATACCTGGGATCTGGAGAGCAGAACATGGCTTTTTGCAAGCTCCTTAACCACTCAAACATCTCTCCAGCCCTGTTTTCCCCTTCAATTTGCTTTAGGGTGTGGTCTTGCAACCCTTTCCCAGACTTGTTGACATCCTAAGTCTCTGAAATTTAATTTATTCTACCCACCCACAGAAGAAATGTTTCACTTTGTCATTAACAAAACCTTGAGGGAGCTGCATGACCTTCAGGTTTCAGGTCTCCCAGTCTGGACTTCCTGAATCAGAGCCTCCCTTCTCTCCTCTGGAGATAATTTCAGTCTTGAGGAGTGTGTTGAAAAGTAGCTTTAAAACTGGCAAAGGTTGGTGAAATTTGGAAAATTCCTGAACACTAAACATATTTTATTATATGAGAATCCGAGTATATATATATTTTTTTTAATTTTTATTAACATTTTCCATGATTATAAAATATATCCCATGGTAATTCCCTCCCTCCCCACCCCCACACTTTCCCGTTTGAAATTCCATTCTCATTCATATTACCTCCCCATTACAATCATTGTAATTACATATATACAATATCAACCTATTAAGTATCCTCCTCCCTTCCTTTCTCCACCCTTTATGTCTCCTTTTCAACTTACTGGCCTCTGCTACTAAGTATTTTCATTCTCACACAGAAGCCCAGTCATCTGTAGCTAGGATCCCCATATGAGGGAGAACATGTGGCGCTTGGCTTTCTGGGCCTGGGTTACCTGACTTAGTATAATACTTTCCAGGTCCATCCATTTTTCTGCAAATTTCATAACTTCATTTTTCTTTACCGCTGAGTAGAACTCCATTGTATAAATGTACCACATCTTCATTATCCACTCATCTGTTGAGGGACATCTAGGCTGGTTCCATTTCCCAGCTATTATAAATTGAGCAGCAATAAACATGGTTGAGCATGTACTTCTAAGGAAATGAGATGAATCCTTTGGATATATGCCTAGGAGTGCTATAGCTGGGTCATATGGTAGATCAATCTCT
The DNA here is from genome assembly GCF_020740685.1 of Jaculus jaculus. NCBI lineage: Eukaryota > Metazoa > Chordata > Mammalia > Rodentia > Dipodidae > Jaculus > Jaculus jaculus. The sequence goes on along the minus strand of NC_059115.1, from coordinate 15,215,315 downwards.
AGCTGCTTTAGGAACCTCCACACTGTTTTCCACAATGGCTGGACCAGATTGCATTCCCACCAGCAGTGCAGAAGGGTTCCTTTTTTTCCACATCCCCGCCAACATTTATGATCATTTGTTTTCATGATGGTGGCCAATCTGACAGGAGTGAGATGGAATCTCAATGTAGTTTTAATCTGCATTTCCCTGATGACTAGTGACGTAGAACATTTTTTTAGGTGCTTATATGCCATTCGTATTTCTTCCTTTGAGAACTCTCTATTTAGCTCCTTAGCCCATTTTTTGATTGGCCTGTTTGATTCCTTATTAGTTAACTTTTTGAGTTCTTTGTATATCCTAGATATTAATCCTTTATCAGATATATAGCTGGCGAAGATTTTTTCCCATTCTGTAGGTTGCCTCTTTGCTTTTTTCACTGTGTCCTTTGCGGTGCAAAATCTTTGTAATTTCATTAGGTCCCAGTGGTTAGTCTGTGGTTTTATTGCCTGAGCAATTGGGGTTGTATTTAGAAAGTCTTTGCCAAGACCAATATGTTGGAGGGTTTCCCCTACTTTTTCCTCTAGCAGTTTCAAAGTTTCCGGTCTGATGTTAAGGTCTTTAATCCATTTGGACTTAATTCTTGTGCATGGCGAGAGAGAAGAATCTATTTTCATCCTTCTGCAGATATTTATCCAGTTTTCAAAACACCATTTGCTGAAGAGGCTGTCTCTTCTCCAATGAGTATTTTTGGCATTTTTATCGAATATCAGGTGGCTATAGCTACTTGGGCTTACATCTGGGTCCTCTATTCTGTTCCACTGATCTACATGTCTGTTTTTGTGCCAGTACCATGCTGTTTTTGTTACTATGGCTCTGTAGTATAGGTTAAAATCAGGTATGGTGATACCACCAGCCTCTTTTTTGTTGCTCAGTATTATTTTAGATATTCGAGGTTTTTTATGATTCCAAATGAATTTTTGGATTGTTTTTTCTATTTCCATGAAGAAAGCCTTTGGAATTTTGATAGGGATTGCATTAAATGTGTAGATTGCTTTAGGTAAGATTGCCATTTTCACGATATTGATTCTTCCAAGCCAGGAACAAGGGATGTTTCTCCACTTTCTAGTGTCTTCTGCAATTTCTCGCTTGAGTGTCTTAAAGTTCTCATTGTATAGATTCTTTACTTCCTTAGTTAGGTTTATTCCAAGGTATTTTATTTTTTTTGATGCAATTGTGAATGGGAGTGATTCTCTGATTTCATCCTCTGTGTGTTTGTTGTTAGCATATATGAAGGCTACTGATTTCTGTGTATTTATTTTGTATCCTGCTACATTGCTGTAGGTTTTGATTAGCTCTAACAGCTTGCTAGTAGAGTCTTTAGGGTCCTTTATGTATAGAATCATGTCATCTGCAAATAATGATAGCTTGATTTCTTCCTTTCCAATTTGTATCCCTTTTATGTGTGTCTCTTGCCTTATTGCTATGGCTAAGACTTCCAAAACTATATTAAATAGAAGTGGAGACAGTGGACACCCTTGTCTTGTTCCTGATTTTAGTGGAAAAGCTTCCAGTTTTTCCCCATTTAGTAATATGTTGGCTGTAGGCTTGTCATAAATAGCCTTTATTATATTGAGATATGTTCCTTCTATTCCCAGTCTCTGTAGGACTTTTATCATGAAGGGATGTTGGATTTTGTCAAATGCTTTCTCTGCATCTAATGAGATGATCATGTGGTTTTTGTCCTTCAACCCATTTATGTAATGTATTACATTTATAGATTTGCGTATGTTGAACCATCCCTGCATCTCTGGGATAAAGCCTACTTGGTCAGGGTGAATGATCTTTTTGATATACTCTTGTATTCTGTTTGCCAATATTTTGTTGAGAATTTTGGCATCTATGTTCATGAGGGAGATTGGTCTATAATTTTCTTTTTTTGTTCTATCTTTGCCTGGTTTTGGTATCAGGGTGATGCTGGCCTCATAGAAGGAGTTTGGTAGGATTCCTTCTTTTTCTATTTCCTGGAAAAGCTTAAGAAGCAATGGTGTTAGCTCTTCCTTAAAAGTCTGGTAAAATTCAGCAGTGAATCCATCCGGGCCTGGGCTTTTTTTAGTTGGGAGATTATTGATAACTGCTCGGATCTCCATGTTTGTTATAGGTCTATTTAAGTGATTAATCTCATTTTGATTTAATTTAGGTAGGTCATATAGATCAAGGAAATCATCCATTTCTTTCAGATTTTCATACTTTGTGGAGTATATGCTTTTATAGTATGTCCCTATAATTTTTTGAATTTCTCTGGAATCTGTTGTGATGTTACCTTGTTCATCTCTGATTTTATTAATTTGTGTCTCTTCTCTCTTTCTTTTGGTCAGATTTGCTAAGGGTTTATCAATCTTGTTTATCCTTTCAAAGAACCAACTCTTTGTTTCATTAATTCTTTGGATTGTTCTTTTTGTTTCTATTTCATTAATTTCTGCCCTAATCTTTATTATTTCTTCCCGTCTACTACTTTTTGGTTTGCCTTGTTCTTCTTTTTCCAAGGCTTTAAGGCGAAGCATTAGGTCGTTTACTTGCGACCTTTCTAATTTCTTAATATAGGCACTATCTGACCACAATGGAATTAAACTACAAATCAGTAGCAAGAAAGGCTACAGAGCATACACAAAATCATGGAAGCTAAACAATACACTACTAAATGATGAGTGGGTCAATGAAGAAATCAAAAAGGAAATCAAAAAATTTATAGAGTCAAATGATAATGAGAACACAACATACCAAAATCTCTGGGACACAATGAAGGCAGTTCTAAGAGGTAAATCTCCCAGGACTTTAAATCCAGGGATTTTTGAAGACCTCTGTCCTTAGAGACACAGCATTATAGGTACTGGGGACCAAACCCAGGTCTTTAGGCTTTGTAGGTGGGCCCATTAACTACTGAATCATCTCTCCAGCCCAGAAATTTGGCTTATAATGGGGCATATTTAAAGAATGAGTTAGGGCCCGGAGACATGGCTTAGTGGTTAAGTGTTTACCTGTGAAGTCTAAGGACCCCAGTTCATGGCTCGATTCCCCAGGACCAACCTTATCCAGAAGCACAAGGGGGCACACACCTCTGGAGTTTGTGTACAGTGGGTGGAGGTCCATTCTCTTTCTCTCTCTCGGTGTGCCTCTTTGTTTCTCTATCAGTTGCTCTCAACTAAATAAATAAAATTAAACAAAATAATTTAAAGAGGGAGTTAGCCTGGAAGGTGGTACAGCTGTTAAGTATGCTACCTGCACAGGTATGAGGGCCTGCAGGGGCCCAATACTGCCAGAGTTTGAATGTCAGATCCCACACGAGCAGTCAGCAAGGCCATGCATGCCTGTGACCTCCATCCTGTATGTGAGCAGAGACCCGGGAATCATCAGACCTTGAGATAGGACAGCAAGGCCAAGTGCACAAACGTGCAGCCACCACCATGCACACAAGCAGAAACAATCCTTTGTCATTGGAGGAAAAACAGGGGAGGCGGACAAGAAATGGTAATGAAAGGGCACTTTGAGGAAAGTACTACTTACTATGTACATGTACAAACTTGTAAAAAAAAAAAAAAAAGGAACAAAAATGGTTTTACAGGCCAAATAATTTTCTGTCAAGGGTTATGTGAAAAACCTCAAGGAGCCAAAATACCATGATGAATTCCCTTCTAGAAACAACATTCTGTGAGTCAGTGTGGTTTTGCAGTGTGCTTTGGAGAGGACTGTAATGCGTGTGACAGACCCAGGGAGGGGAGGAGGATTTCCCAGTGAGGAGCCAAATACCTGAACATGCGGCTGAGAGAGAAGAGCAGAGATCACTGTTCCTTCTCCTCGTTCCACATTCACGCCATAGGGGATTTTCTAACATTTTCCGTAGGCTTCGGACGCGCGTGGTTCTGTGAGCTGTTAGTTACTTTGGTGTTTTCCCAGGACGGCTTCACGCCACTCACAGCTGCTGTGGTGAAGGACAATGTGCAGGTAGCGGCGATCCTGCTCACAAGGCGAACGTGAATGCCAGCGAGGAGTGGAACAGGTAGGCTTCATGCAGTCTGTGTATGCGTGGATGTGGGGAGGGCAGTCTGTCTGTCTGTCTTTGTGAGATGTGGTGCATGCATGTTTATGTGCCCACACAGTGCCCCATGCACTGACCGCTGCTCTTCCACCCATTCTTTTTTATTTCTTTGTTTTTTATATATTTGACAGAGAAAAAGAATAAGGGTGACACAGTGCGAGAAATTGAGAGAGAGAGAGAATGAATGGGAGGGCCAGGGTCTCCAGCCCCTGCAAATGACCTCCAGATGCATGCACGACCTTGTGCATCTGTCTTAACACAGGTCCTGGGGAATCGAAACTGGATCCTTTGGTTTTGCAAGCAAAAGCCTTGACCTCTAAGTCATCCCTCCAGCATATTTTTAAAAATTTTTTGTGTATTTTATTTATTTATTTGATAGTGGCCGACAGAGCAAGAGGCAGTTAGAGAGAGAGAGAAAGAGAGAGAGAATGGGTGCAACAGGGCATCAAGCAACAGTAAACGAACTCCAGATGCATGTGCCCTCTTGTGTATGTAGTTAACGTGGGTCTTGGGCAATCAAGTCTTGAACCAGGATCTTTGGGCTTCATAGGCAAGTGCTTAAGTCCCAAGATATCTCTCCAGCCCGAGCATTTTTTTAAAAAACAATTATTTTTATTTATTTATTTCACAGAGAGAAATAGAGAGACAGAGAGAGAGAAGGGATGACGCATTCTTATTGTAAACACAGTCTCTCACTGGTCATTATGCTTGCCATCTTTACATGAAACGCTGTGACACCAAGTGACGGCTCCCCACAGAACTGGGGTGACAGAGGCGCTGGGCCATGGCCGGCTGTTCATGTGAGCCCAGAGGAGCAAACTTGAGTAGGTTCTCAGGCCTGCTCTGTTCCACTTGCTCACACAGAAAGTGTTCTTACCTGCTCAGCCACCTATCCAGCCCTCATTTATCCTTTAAAGCAACAACAACAACAACAAAAACCCCTCTTGGTATTTTTGAGTGGTAACAAATATGTATATCAGAACTTAGTCAATAGTTAGAAGATTAACTGATGCACACAGATATACGGTGAAAGACACTGAACTAAAGAACAGATACAGACATACATCATGTCACATTTTAATACTAATTGTAATTTGTAGTAAATTTTTGGTCATTTATGGTCCTAACTAAAGCAGTTCCATGTAGGTGTAACTATGAAACATAGAATTTTTACTAAATTTTAAATTTACAATGAAATTCTTAACCATTTTATAAAATCTGTTGCTCTGCTTCTTATATATTTTTCCTTTGAATTGCTATGTTAAGCAGAAATTCTTTTGAAACTCACTTTACCTCACCGATACCCATGTGCTTGAAACTTTTTTTTTTTTTAATTTGGTTTTTCGAGTTAGGGTCTCACTTTAGCTCAGGCTGACCTACAGTTCAATACATAGTGTCAGGTTGGCCTTGAACTCACAGTGATTTTCCTACCTCTGCCTCCCGAGGGCTGGGATTAAAGGCATGTGCTACCATGCCTGGCCTGGATCCTTTTTCTTTAAAGAAGATATCTCAAGTGAATGAAAAAAGGAAATCTTAAAATATATTTTTAAATGTTTTTATATTTACTTATTTGAGAGGGAGTGAGAGATAGAGAGAGAGAAAGAGAGAATGGATTCTCCAGGGTTTCCGGGCACTGCAGACGAACTCCAGATGCACAGGCCATGTTGTGCATATACCTTAAGTGGGTAAGGGGAATCGAACCTTAGTTCTTTGGTGTCCTTAGGCATCATAGGCAAGTGTGTTAACTACTAAACTATTTATCCATCTCTTAAATTTATTTTCCTTTCATTTCTTTGAGAAAGAAAGAAAGGGAGAGAGACCAGAGAAGACAGAATTGGAGGCAATTTTCTCTATGCTCTGCAAACGAACTCCATTTGCATGCACCGTCATGTGCATTTGCCATACATGGTTAATGGGGAATTGAACTTGGGTACTTAACCTTTTGGAGGCATGCAATTTAGCTGCCAAGCCATCTGTCCAATCCAATGAGAATTCTTATTTTCCTATGAGACTAGGTTTACTTTAGATCTTTCTGTCTCAGGAGTTCTGTTTCCCTGAGATGACCCAAATATATGTCTTTTCCCCAGGTAGGCCATAGATGACAGAGCAAAGGATGATTGCCAAAAACATGTTAGGGGTAACCAGTGAGTTTACTGTGGTTCTTCACAGAGAAGAATGAGGGATTGTACAAGCAATAATGAATGAAAGGCTGACACTTCACACAAAAGCCTACCACAGCACTCATGCCACCTCACAAAAGGTGTGCCTCTGGAGGTCACTGCACAAGCTCGGGTGCTCAGAGAGTCCTGAGTGCATTGGACCACTTGCAGGCAGCCTAATCAGAGAGTCCCAGCACACTGCACCACTTGCTCCAAGCCCAAGAGTCAGTTTCAAGCAGTTGTTTTACCTTTAAAACATTTTTTAATTCTATTTTCTTATTTTGATTTTTCAAGGTAAAGTCTCACTCTGGTTAACGTTGACCTGGAATTAATTATTTAGTCTCAGGGTGGCCTTGAACTCAGGGCAATCCTCCTGACTCTGCCTCCAGAGTGCTGGGATTAAAGGCATGTGCCACCACGCCCTGCTTATTTTATGTTTTTAGAGAATGTGAGACAGAGACACAGAGAGAGAGTTGGAGCACAGGCCCTCAGCCGCTGCAATGGAACTCCAGTCACTTGCACCACATAGTGGGCACGTGCAACCTTGCACTTGACTCACCATTGTGTGTCTGGCATACCTGGGATCTGGAGAGCAGAACATGGCTTTTTGCAAGCTCCTTAACCACTCAACCATCTCTCCAGCCCTGTTTTCCCCTTCAATTTGCTTTAGGGTGTGGTCTTGCAACCCTTTCCCATATTGCTGACATCCTAACTCTCTGAAAGTTAATTTATTCTGCCCACCCCCCAGGTAGAAATGTTTCACTTTGTCATTTACAAAACCTTGAGGGAGCTGCATGACCTTCAGGTTTCAGGTCTCCCAGTCTGGACTTCCTGAATCAGAGCCTCCCTTCTCTCCTCTGGAGATAATTTCAGTCTTGAGGAGTGTGTTGAAAAGTAGCTTTAAAACTGGCAAAGGTTGGTGAAATTTGGAAAATTCCTGAACACTAAACATATTTTATTATATGAGAATCCGAGTATATATTTTTTAAATTACTTATTTATTAGAGAGAGTGAGCGAGGATGGGCACACCAGGGCATGTAGACACTGCAAATGAACTCCAATGCATGTGCCACCTTGTGCTTCTGGCTTATGTAGGACCCAGAGAATTAAACCTGGATTCTTAGGCTTCCCAGTCATGTGCCAGAACTGCTAAGCTGTCTCTCCAGTCCTAAGGGTATATTTTTGCAGGTTGAATTTATTGAGGCCAGTCAAACAGAAGGGCAGTTTTTAAAGAGCGAGATAGATAATTGGCAGGCCAGGGCCTCCGGCCACTGTCACCAAACTCTAGTCTTTGCCACTTTATGTGTCTGGCTCATTTGGGATCTGGGTAGTCAAACATGGATCCTTAGGGTTTGCAGGCAAGTACTTCAACCAGTAAGGAAATCTCCGGAGGCAGCATTTGATTTTAATATTATTTATATAGAAATTCAATCAGAAGCTAGCACATGGTGATTAGTCCCATTAACTGCAACTACTCTAATATTTACTATATGTTTCTATATTTCTAAGTAATTCTTAAATTGATTTAGTTTTTTTTCATTTTTGGCCTTTAGCTAGTTATGAGTTATAAAATACTGCATTGGGGTAGGGAAGAAGTCTTCATTTAAATATTTATCAACTTGAGATCAAACTAAAGCATAGTGATTGCCCCTTATATAAAGTTGCTGTGGGTAGAGGACTGACTTAGTGGTTAAGCCATGTGCCTGCAAAGCCAAAGCAGCCAGGTTTGATTCTCTAGGATCCACGTTAGCCAGATGCACAATGGGCACTCACATCTGGAGTTCATTTGTAGTGGTTGGAGGCCCTGGTATGCCCATTCTCTCTCTCTCTCTTTCCCTTCCTCCCTCCTTCCCTCTTTCACTGTCAAATAGGTAAAAATAAAATTTTATTAAAACTTGCCATGCATGATGGTGCATGCCTGTAATCCTAGCACTTGGGAGGCAGATGTAGGCGGGTTGCTTTGACTTCCAGGCCACCATTAGACTGCAGAATGAGTTCGAGGTAAGCCTGAGCTAAAGCAAGTCCCCATATTGGAAAACTAAAAAAAAAAAAAAATCTAAAAATGGAAATCTACTTAGCTTTCCCAAGTGGACTTGAGTCCATTTACTAATTTGTCCATTTCGCCTTGAAAGTAAATATGAATACTCTGTAATAGGATGTTCATGTCTGTCCCTAGGTGTTGCTAGTCTATTTGATACACAAAGACAAGAGATTACCCTGGCAAAATATGTTGGAATACTAGTTTATACAGTTTAATGTCTCTCCTATTTTAGAAGTGCCCTCTTCCATGTCATAATACATGAATTAAAAAATATGATCCACCTTCTTCTTGAGCATGGTGGTGATGATGGTTTGGTAGACAGTTCTGGACATACTCGGCGTTACTACATTTTAATGGACAGCATTGACAAGTAAATGCTTATATTGAAATGATAAGTAATGGTTATTGAATTTCTCAATGTTTTTTAAAATTAATTTTATTTATTTGAGAAAGAGAGATACAGAGAGAGAGAATGGGCACACTATGACTTCAGTTGCTGCAAACAAATTCCAGATGCAAGTGGCACCTTGTGCATGTTGCTTATGTGGGTCCTTTGGCTTCATAGGCAAACACCTTAATCACTAAACCATCTCTCCAATATTGGATGCTTTTTCATTTGTTACAACTATATTATGCTTGAATATCCACTGAAATTTCATAGTGTAATTCGGAAATTTGGAATGAAGGTAAGCTAGCTGACTTCTCAGTCAGAAACTAAGAAAATGCTATATTAAGTTGATGTAGCAATGGGTACAGAATTCTGTATTTTAGGCCCTTCCTTGGCATTCCTGGGGATTGAACCCAGAAACTCATGTATTATACATATGTGTTATACCACAAAGATTCAGTCCCAGGAGTTTTAATCCAAGGAATTTTTTAAGACCCCTGTCCTTAGAGACACAGCATTATCGATACTCGGGATCAAACTCAGGTCTTTAGGGTTTGCAGGTGGGCCCCTTAACTGCTGAACCATGTCTCCAACCCAGAACTTGGGCTTTTAATGGGCCATATTTAAAGTATGAGTTAGGGCCCGGAGAGATTGCTTAGTGGTTAAGTGCTTGCCTGTGAAGTCTAAGGACCTCAGTTCATGGCTCGATTTTCCAGGACCCACGTTAGCCAGATGCACAAGGGGACACACGCGTCTGGAGTTCGTATACATTGTTGGTTAGAGTTCCATTCTCTGTCTCTTTCTCTGTCTACCTCTATCTTTCTCTACCTGTTGCTGTCAACTAAATAAATAAAAGTAAGCAAAACAATTTAAAAAGGGAGTTAGCCTGGAAATGTGGTACAGTACAGCTGTCAATTATGCTACCTCACAGGTATGAGGGCCTGAAGGGGCCGATACTGCCAGAGTCGGCAAGGCCATGTATGCCTGTGACCTCCATCGTGTATGTGAGCAGAGACCCGGGAATCATGAGACCTTGAGAAAGGACAGCAAGGCCAAGTGCACAAACGTGCAGCCACCACCATGCACACAAGAACAAACAATCCTTTTTCGTTGGAGGAAAAACAGGGGAGGCGGACAAGAAAAGGTAATGAAATGGTACTTTGAGAAAAGTACTACTTCCTATGTACATGTAGAAACTTGTGAAAAAAAAAAAAGGAACACAAATGGTTCTGCAGACCAAATAATCCTGTGTTCAAGGGTTATGTGAAAAAATTCAAGGAGCCAAAATACCATGATGAATTCTCTGCTAGAAACAACATTCTGTGAGTCAGTGAGGTTTTGCAGTGTGCTTTGGAGAGGACTGCAATTCCTGTGACAGACCCAGGGAGGGGAGGAGGATTTCCCAGGGAGGAGCCCAATACCTGAACATGCGGCTGAGAGAGAAGAGCAGAGATCACTGTTCCTTCTCCTCGTTCCACATTAACGCCATAGGGGATCTTCTAACATTTTCCATAGGCTTCGGACGCGCGTGGTTCTGTGAGCTGTTAGTTACTTTTGTGTTTTCCCAGGAGGGCTTCACGCCACTCACAGCTGCTGTGGTGAAGGACAATGTGCAGGTAGCAGCGATCCTGCTCACGAAGGCGAACGTGAATGCCAGCGACTAGTGGAACAGGTAGGCTTCATGCTGTCTGTGTATGCGTGGATGTGGGGGGAGCTGTCTGTCTGTCTTTGTGGGATGTGGTGAGAGAGCGAGGATGGGCACACCACGGCATCTAGCCACTGCAAATAAACTCCAGATGCATGTGCCACCTTGTGCTTCTGGCTTATGTTTGACCTGTAGAATTGAACCTGGATCCTTAGGCTTCCCAGGCATGTGCCATATCTGCTAAGCTGTCTGTCTAGTCCTCAGGGTATATTTTTGCAGGTTGATTTTTTTGAGGCCCGTCAAACAGACTGGCAGTTTTTAAAGAGCGAGACAGATAATTGGCACGCCACGGCCTCCGGCCACTGCCATCAAACCCCACCATGTGCCACCTTATGTGTCTGGCTTATGTGGGATCTGGGGAGTCAAGCATGGGTCCCTAGGCTTTACAGGCAAGTACTTCCACGACTGAGCCAATCTCTCCAGCTTGCATGTTGATTTCAAAATGATTTATATAGAAATTCAATCAGGAGCTACCACATGGTGATTAGTCCCTTTAACTGCAACTACTCTAATATTTACTATATGTTTCTATATTTCTAAGTAATTCTCAAATTTATTTAGTTTTTCCCTTTTGACCTTTAGCCAGTTATGAGTTGGAAAATAGTGCATTCCAGTAGGGAAGAAATCTTCACTTAATATTTACCATTTTGAGGTCACACCTCAGCATAGTGATTGTCCCTTATATAAAAGTTGCTGTGGGCTAGAGGACCCACGTTAGCCAGATGCACAAGGGGCACTCACAGCAGGAGGTCAGTTGAAGTGGTTGGAGGCCCATTCTCTCTCTCTCTGTCTCTCTATCTCCTTTCCTTCCTTCCTCCTTTTTCCTCTGTCAAATAAATAAAAAATATATTACTAAACGTTTCTGGGCATGGTGGTGCATGCCTTTAATCCCAGCACTTGGGAGACAGAGGTAGGAGGGTTGCTTTGAGTTTAAGTCCACCGGAGACTGCAGAGGAATTCCAGGTCAGCCTGAGTTAGAGCAAAACCCTACATTGGAAAACTAAAAAAAAAAAAAAAAATTATATATATACATATATATGGGAAATATACTTAGTTTTCCCAAGTGGATAAGAGGCCATTTCCTAATTTGTCCATTTTAGCCTAGAAAATAATATGAATACTCTACAATAGGATGTGTATGTCTGTCCTTAGGTGTTACTAGTAAATTTAATAACACAGACAAGAGATTAAGCTGGTGAAATATATTTGAACACTAGTTTATACACTTTAATGTCTCTGCTCTTTTAGAACTGTTCTCTTCCATGTCATAATACGTCAGTCAAAATATATGATCCACCTTCTTCTTGAGCACGGTGGTGTGATGATGGTTTGGTAGACAGTTCTGGACATACTCTGCGTTACTACATTTTAACAGACAGTCTTGACAAGTAAGTGCTTACATTGAAATGATAGGTAATATTTATTGGATTTTTAAAAGTTTTTTTTTAACATTTATTTCATGTATTTGAGAAAGAGAGGGAGAGAGAAAATGGGCACACTATGCCTTCAGCTGCTGTAAACAAATTCCAGAAGCATGCGGCACTTTGTGCATCCCGCTTACGTTAGTCTTTTGGCTTCATAGGCAAACACCTTAACCACGAAACCATCACTCCAATACTATTGCATGCTTTTTCAATTGTTACAACTATATTGTCCTTGAATATCCAGTGAAATTTCATAGTCTAATTCAGGAACTTGGAATGAGTGTAAGCTAGCCGACTTATCAGTCAGAAACTTAGCAAAATGCTAGATTAAGTTCATGTAGCAATGCATAGAGAATTCTGTATTTTCGGACCTTTCTGTGACAATCCCGGTTATTGAACCCAGAAACTCGTGTATTATCCATATGTGTTATACCACAAAGATGCACTCCCAGGAGTTTGAATCCAAGGATTTTTTAAGATCCCTGTCCTTAGAGACCACAGCATTATAGGTAGTGGGGATCAAACCCAGGTCTTTGGGCTTTGCAGGTGGCCCATTAACTGCTGAACCATTTCTCCAACGCAGAAGTTGGGCTTTTTGTGAGGCCATATTTAGAGAAGGAGTTAAGGCCTGGACAGATGGGTTAGTGGATAAGTGCTTCCTTGTGAAGCCTAAGGACCCCAGTTTTAGACTCAATTCCCCAAGACCCAACACACGTCATCCAGACGCAAACGGGGGTGCACACGTCAGTTTGTATACTGTGGTTGGAAGTCCATTCTCTTTCTCTCTCTCTGTCTGCCTCTTTCTTTCTCTTTCTGTTGCTCTCAAATAAATCAATAAAAATAAAAAAATTTAAAGATGGTGTTAGGCGGCAAAGGTGGTGCTGCTGTTAAATATGCTACCTGCACGGGTGTGAAGGCCTGAGGGGCCAATACTGCCAGAGTTGGAATGTCAGATCCCACACGAGCAGTGGGCAAGGCCATGCATGCCTGTGACCTCCATCCTGTATGTGAGCAGAGACCTGAGAATCATGAGACCTTGAGAAAGGACAGCAAGGCCAAGTGCACAAACGTGCAGCCACCACCATGCACACAAGCACAAACAATCCTTTTTCAGTGAAAGTAGAACGGGGGAGAGGGACAAGCAAAGGTAATGAAAGGGCGCTTTGAGGATAGTACTATGTACCATGCACATGTTCAAAATTGTCCAAAAAGAAAAAAAGAAAGAAAAATGGATGGGCAGACAAAATAGCCACAGTGTTCAAGGTTTATGTTAAAAACCTCAAGGAGCCAAAATGCCACAATGAATTCTCAGGTAGAAACAACATTCTGCAAGTCAGTGAGTTTTTGCGGCGTTTTGGAGAGGACTGTAGTTGGCTTGACAGCCCCAGGGAGGGGAGGAGGATTTCGCTGGGAGGAGCAGAATATGTGAATGTGCAGCTGAGAGAGAAGGGCAGAGATCAGTGTTCCTTCTCCTTGTTCCACATTCACGTGTATAGGGCCTTTTCTAACATTTTCCGTAGGCTTGAGATGCGCATTGTCCGGTGATATGTTAGTTACTTTTGCATTTTCCCAGGACAGGTTCACGCCACTCACAGCTGCTGTGGTGAAGGACAGTGTGCAGGTAGCGGCGATCCTGCTCACGAAGGCGAACATGAATGCCAGCGACGAGTGCAAGAGGTAGGCTTCATGCTCCCTGAGTGTGCGTGGATGTGTGGAGGGCTGTCTGTCTGTCTTTGTGGGATGTGGTGGATGCATGTTTATGTGTCCACACAGTGCCCCATGAACTGGCCAGTGCTCCTGCATCCATTCTTTTTTATTTATTGATTTTTGATTTATTAGACAGAGAGAAAGAGGTAGAGAGAGAAAGAGAGGAAAAGAGAGCGAGATAGAGAGAGAGAGAGAATATGAATGGCTGTGCCAGGGTCTCCATCCACTGCAAATGCAATCTAGATGCATGCATGATCTTGTGCATCTGGCAAACAGAAGTCCTGTGGAATCGAACCTGGATTCTTTGGTTTTGCCGGCAAATGCCTTAACCACTAAGCAATCCCTCCAGCCTCATTTAAATTTTTTTACTATATTTTTATTTATTTATTTGAGAGTGACAGACAGAGATAGAAAGAGGCAGTAAGAGAGTGAGAGAATGAAAGAAAGAATGTGTTCAACAGAGCGACCAGCCACTGCAAACGATTTCCAGATATGTGTGTCCCCCTGTGCATCTGGCTAACGTGGCTCCTGGAGACTGGAACCTCGAACCAGGGTACTTAGGCTTCACAGGGAAGCACTTAATTGCTAAGCCATCTCTACAGCCCAAGCCTTTTTTTAAAATAACGTATTTTTAAAAATTCTTTATTTATTTATTTGAGAGCGACAGACACAGAGAGAAAGACAGAGGGAGGGAGAGAGAATCGGCACGCCATGGCTTCCAGCCTCTGCAAACGAACTCCAGACGCATGCTCCCCCTTGTGCATCTGGCTAACATGGGACCTGAGGAAACGAGCCTCGAACCAGGGTCCTTAGGCTTCACAGGCAAGCCCTTAACCACTAAGCCATCTCTCCAGCCCTAAAATAACATATTTTTATTTATTTAATTGACCGAGAGAATGAGGGAGACAGGAAGAGAGAGAAGGAGAGAGAGGGAAGGGGTCACCCAATCTTATTTGAACCACAGTCTCTCACTGATCGCTAAGCTTGCCATCTTTACATGAACCCCTGTGACACCATAGAATCTTACTGGTACACACTGACCTAATACCCATCCGATTTTTAAAAATATTTTTTTGTTTTGTTTTATTTTGTATATAGTGGGAAGAGAGAGGCAGGGTGGGATACAATACACACCAGGACCTCTAGCAACTGCAAAACAACTCCAGACACAGGCAGCACCTTGGACATCTGGCTTATGAGGGTTCTGGAGAATCAAACCAGGATCTTTGGGTGTCATGGGCAAGCACCTTAACTGCTGAGGCATTTCTCCAGACTCCATCCTCCTTTTTTTTTTTTTTTTTTCATTTTGTTTGTTTCACGTAAGACAGAATCTTGCTAAGTTACCACACAGACATTGAACTCACTGCTGGGCTGGGGAAATGGCTTAGCTATCAGAGCACTTGCCAGGAAAGCAAAGGGCTGAAGTTCAAATCCAAATCACCCATTAAAGCCACATGTCCAAGGTGGCACATGCATCTGGAGTTTGTTTGTACTGGGTGGAGCCCTGGTATGCCCATTCTCTCTATCTCTTTTCCTCTTCTCTGCCTCTTTATCCCTTACATAATTAAAAATGAAATGTAAAAAAATTATATTAACACAAACGAGTAATAAGAAGCAGACTGGTAAGTTTTTAAATTTTTGTTTATTTTTATTTATTAATTTGAGAGCAACAGACACAGAGAGAGAGAAAAACAGGTAGAGAGAGAAAGAGAGAGAATGGGTGCACCAGGGCCTCCAGCCACTGCACATGAACTCCGGATGCATGCACCACCTTGTACATCTGGCTTATGTGGGCCCTGGGGATCGAGCCTCAAACTGGGGTCCTAAGGTGTCAAAGGCAAGTGCTTAACCGCTAAGCCATCACCATCCTCCAACCCATGTGGCCATTCCTGGGGGTGCAAATCTTATCAAATTTATCATGCACAAATTCCATGTAAGGAAAGCAAGTATGTCTCATTTCTTGGAAATTCTGAGGATCTTTTTTTAAATTATTTCTTTGCAAGGAGAAGAGCCAGAGAGATAGAGAAAGAGGGAGATACAGAGACAATGTGTGTGTCAGGTCCTCTAGCTGCTGCAATCAAACTCCAGATGCATGTCCCACCTTCTGCACACAGTTTTCTTTTGTGGGTACTGGGGAATTGAACCTGGGTCATTAGGCTTCACAGCCAAGTACCTTAACTAAGGAGACATCTGTCTTTTACGTACTTTTTTTTTTGTTGTTGTTGTTGTTGGTATTTTTGAATTTCATTATTCATTCGGGTCATTTGTGAAGTGTAGATTTTTTTTTCACAATATTTCCTAGAAGATTAGTAGCATAGGCTCCAAACATTTTATTTTTATACAAAAACACTTCGGAGTGTCAAGTGAAGCTTTAGAAAGATACTTTAGGAAAGGATAAGAAAAAGCAAAAAAAAAAAATCAGACTTGATCTCTACAGACAGAATGTTTATTGACAGAAACTGGGAGGGGAGTCAGCTTTTTCACGGGATGAAGGTGGAGCACTGGCCAGTCTGCGGTGCAAGATTAAGGACCCAGGTTCCGTTCCCTGGTAACCCGGTAAACCAGATGCACAGAGTGGCATATGCATATGCAATTTCCTTGCAGTGGCTGAAGGCCCTGGCATGCCAATTCTCATGCTTTTTCTAATAAATTTATTTTTTGCTTTTTTATATTTTAGATTTTCAAAGTAGGCTCTCTTTCTAACCCAGGCTGACCTGGAATTCACATGTAATCTCAGGCTCCTCTCAACCTTACTGGTATCCTCATCGTTGCTGGCATTAAAGGTTGGCACTACCATGCTTGATTCTATCCCCAGTAAATAAATTAATAAAATAAATAAAGGAGGAAGGTATCTCAGCAGTTAAGCGCCTGCCAGCCTTGGTTTGATTCCCCAGGACACACAGAAAGACAGATGCACCAAGTGGCACGTGTGTCTGGAGGTTGTAGCTGCAAGAGGCCCTGATGCTCCCCATTCCCTCTCCCTCACATAAATGACACAATACCAAGCAGGAGGGGGGAGTCTGGGGCAGACGTGGAGGAGGGCGGGGTGCGCTCTGGGGGAGCGGGGCGCTGTGGGCGGGGCGGACGGGGAGGCGGGGCTCATCAGCTCTCCCTCTGCAGCACAGGACATCGCGCTCCCTCGCTTGTTCTCCTCTCACCGGGTCCACCGGGTCCTTCTGTTCAGCGTCTCCCCGACTCCAGTGACCACGGAGGCTGCAGGGGAGGCAGGTCCGAGGTGAGCCCCGCGGGTCCTGCCCCACCCCGTCCCCGGGACCCGCGAGGCCTCCGCGCAGCGCTGGGCGGCGTCCCGGGCTGTGGAAGGTCCGCGCACCGCGCTCTCGCTGGGCGCCGCCACCTCCGAGGTCCGCGGGGTTGTCCAGCGGGGCAGCGGCGTCAGGGCGGCGGACATGCGCAGTGGCTCCGCGGACATGGGCCGGTCACGGGCGCGACGGCGGATGGAGGCGGAGGTCAGTGGACAGCTGGGCCGGGAAAGCGTGGGGACGCGGAGACGGGCGCAGAGCTCACAGGCTTCTCCAGCGTGGCGGCCTCGGCCTCGGCCTCAGGGTGGACAGCACTTGGGCCTCGGCCTCGCGTGGGGCCGGGTCTGCGCTGGACCGGAGCAGCCCATCTTACCCGGGAAGAGCTGAATGTCCATGTGAGGAAAGTCAGGGACCGCTGACCACTGCAGGCCCAGCCCTGACCTCCATGGTCCATCCCTTGCACCTGGGTCAGTCCCCGAGGTGGCCTTGGGTGGGAAGGGTTGAGGGGTCGGCTCAGGACCGCGGCTTCCTTCTCCCAGAGCATCGCACTTGCTCCTGCCCTGCTGGCTGCAGATGATTCCGCTCCTCGCCCCGGGCGCCCTGCTGCTTCCCGTGGGCCTGGGGGAGGCAGGGCCCATGCTTGGGATCACCCGGAGCAGCGTGGGATGGGTGCACCTGCCCAGTCCACCAAGGTACCTGAGAGGAAGAGTCAGAGAGAGAGAGAGACAGAGAGAGAGAAAATGAAATTGAATGGGCAAACCAGGGCCTCCAGCCCCTGCAAGGGAACTCCAGACATATGTGACTCCTGTGCATCTGGGTAATTGAACTGGGGTCATGAGGCTTGTCTTAACTGTTCAGCCATATCCCCAACCCTGTTACACAATTTCTGATGAAAATTGACAATTCAGGCAAAGTGGGAAATCGTAAACTAGATCAGAGAACCGTTCTCATTCTTAGCCTAACCATTCCAGTTGTTTTCATACTAAAAGGGAAATCACATACTTATTATTAGTAGTTTAGTATTGCCCGTTTTAAAGATATAGTATTGTGTCATATATATGTGTGTGTTTATGTATCATTGTATATACAATAGTAGCTATAGCACTGAGGTTGAAAAAAAATCTTAAATTTGTGGTTGATTGATAGTATTTGTAGAATTATGAAATAGGTTTATGATTCACAGACTGACTTAGAATTTGTACAACATAGGTGAGCCATGCTTATTGTAAAAGCTAATCCATGCATTAGCTATTAATTGTTAATTTTCTATCCCCAATTTTCTATCACCTTACTAAAAACTGATTTTTGTTTGAACATGAGTATAAGAAAGAGAAAATTTCAAAACAGAGTGGAATGTTAATGAAGGATAAAAATTTCTTCTAGAGCTATTACAGAGCATTCATAGAATCTCTTCAGTATGTGGTTGAAATATAACCCCTAAGTTATGTGAAGGAACAGAATATATTTTAAAGATTTTATTTATTTTTATTCATTTATTAGAGATAAAGGGAGGGAGTGTGAGAGAGAGAGGGGAAGAATCAGCATGCCAGGGCCTCTAACCATGGCAAAGGAACACCAGGCACATGCGCCACAATGTGCATCTTGTTTATATGGGATCTGGAGAATCGAACCTGTGTCCTTAGGCTTCACAGGCAAGTGCTTTACCACTAAGCCATCTCTGCAACCCCAGAATATATTTTAAAAGCTTTTTAAATTTTATTTATGAGGGAGAAAGAGAGAGAGAAAGAGGCAGAGAAAGACAGACAGAGAGAGAGAGGGAGAGAGGGAATGGGTGTGGGTGTGCCAGGGACTGTAGGCACTGCAAATGAAACCCAGAGCATGTGGGCTTATGTGGGTCCTGGGGAATAAAACATGGGTCTTTTGGCTGAGCCTGCAGGTGTCCCAGCCACTAAGCCGGCCATCTCTTGTGCTGAGGAAATCCAGAATATATATACTCTTATATTACAAAATGCAATTATATGAATTATATAGTCTCTACCTTCTATACATATCCAAAATCCTACCCTGTAAACCCTCAAGTCTAGGTACCATCCTTTCTCATGTGTTCTATTACAGTAGTCTTTCAACTGTTGATTCTCTTTTCTTTGGCCAGATACAGTTTGTTGTTTGTTTGTTTGTTTGTTCTTGTTTCTGGGCAGAACAGCCAAAATATGTTGGAATCTCACTTGTACTGTTCCAACTTGTCTCGTTCTAATATACAATTGTAACACTCAGTTCTTGCCTCCTGTTCCCATTGATTGAATGGGAAAGCTTTATATCTATCCTCCATGATTCCAGGTATAAGTCTACCTCAAAAACATTAATTGTAATCTTATGGTTTAAGTCAGACGTCCTCCCTAAAAGCACGCATTTTCCATGCTTGGTTTCCAGCTAATGGCAACATGGAGGGGAACCTTGCTGGAGGCCGCATGTTGGTGGGAGGGGAGCGGGCTGAGGAGCATTCTAGCCAGTACCCCTCCCCAGCTTAGTTTCTTGTTGTGGTTTTCCACTTGCTGTGGCAAAAATGACGTCCAACTTCTGCTTTCCCTGCCATTATGAAGCTTCCTATAGAGACTGTAAGCCTAAATACATGTTTTTCTACCAACAGCTGCTTTTTGTCGAGTGTTCTGACCCAAGAGAGAACACAATACGTGATCCTAACATGTGCCATTCTAAAGTAGACTCATGGGAAAGAAGGGGCCACTAAGGCCACAGCCTGTACCATGGAGAAGTTCTTGCAACCTTGGAGCACTTTAAACCTAGACAAGCCTTGTTACCTGCCAGGGAAGAAGCCTGTTGAAAACTTCCACAAAGCAGCAAGCCAGGGGGACTTAGACCAGGTACATAGTTTGCTCACAATGAAGAACAAACTAATTAGCCAATCGGACAAGAACAAGAGGTAAGAGGGTCCACAGGTGTGACTCCCAGGAAGGGGCGGTGGGCAGCAGGGCCTAAAGGGAGAGAAGTGCCTCCCTCCTGGGCTTGGCTCACTGGAGGGGAGAGAAGGGGGCCGTGAGAGCTGCTTTCACAGAGGACGCTGGGTCTTCTTCCCACCATAGGCTCCTCAGCACCTGGTCCTGCACACCCTGGAGGGGTCTGGACACCAGGCGTTTATAAGAGAGTCGAAACAAACATGAACCCTTAGCTGGTTTCCAAATTCTCTTATACTCCCCCCCCACCCCTCCCACGCCCTGTTTGTACCAGTTATCACACCAAATTTGAGAGAGACTCTTATCAATTACATAGTGGGGTTTCTGTCCTTACTCATTTCAGCCTGTCCTCCCTTGGGCTTAATGCTTCTTGTAGATCAAAGTGAGGATTCTTTGTTTACAGTTATTTTATTAGCCAACCCACTTTATCTATAATTCTTTTGAGAAATATAATTTACTGAAATTCCATTGTGTTGGCTAGAACTGCCACAGGCGTAGTGACCTTTTACCAGGGAAATGCTGAATGTATGATGACCCTTCATTTTGTTTTGGTTATTAAGAAAAATGTTTCAATTCATATGAATTATAGTTGTATACATCATGAGTTCTAAGTGGCATCTACAGACCATAGGGGTTCCCGTGTGTTTTCGTGGGCATTTTAAACCAAGCATGGGGGTGCTGGCCCACAATCCCACTACTTGGAGATTGGAGCGGAAGGATATAGCAGAATTAAGGTCTCCATAGCTGTCTCAGATTAAAACTGAAAGGAACATCTCACACTTGTTACAATACAAAACTCTTAAATCATATCTCTACATTGTGAATAATTTTATTATTACTCATTTAAAATGTGCCTGCGCTGGGCGTGGTGGCACACGCCCTTAATCCCTGCACTCAGGAGGTAGAGGTAGGAGGATCACCGTGAGTTCGAGGTGACCATGAGCCTCCATGGTGAATTCCAGTTCAGCCTGGTCTAGGGTGATACTCTACCTCAAGAAACCAAAAATATATATAATATATATGTTTGTTAGTAGTAGTGAGTATAATATGTAATGAAGAGTGAGCTGCCATGTGCTAGGAACAGTTCTCATGACGCCCCATATATTCCCACTGAAGCGTCCCCATGGTTTTCTGTAACATAGCTACAATTTTCAATCCCCGATTTATGGATGGGGGAACTGAGCTGTCGAGTTCACAGCTAAACTAAGAAGAAGCGAGTGTTAACTAACAGAGGTGAAAGGATTCCAGTGTCGTCCGAACTAAACCTCAACATCATGTTCCTTGAGTTCAGCTTTGTTGGCCAGGGCAGGGACACAGCTCAGTGGCAGATGCCTGCTGGCACGTGCTGCAGCCTCATCTGAACTAAACAAATGAGCCTATATATATGTCAGTCCACATATAAATGTCATACTATTTCTACAGTGTAATATTAATTCTATGTTCCTCAATCTTTACAGTTACCTGGATGGTTGTTTTGGTGTGATACTCTATCTTATTTTTCAAAGCTGTCTCCTTTCCACAGAACCACACTGCACTATGCATTTAATTAGGGCCACCCAGAAGTGGCATCTCCTTCTAAAGAGGAAGTGTGAGATCAATGCATGTGATAGTGACAAATGCACACCTCTGATGAAGGTAAAGACTAGCCCACACTCTCAGCGTGAAGTGGACTTGGCCTAGACGTTTAGAGCACCTGGTGTGGTGGTTCAGTCTTGTAATCCTAGCCTACTGGAACCTCAGACAGTACGATTGTGAATCAAAAAACCTGGACTCCTTAGAAAATCTGATTTCATCCTAAGATGTAGACTCTGTGCCTGAAATGTCTTTTTAAAAAATGATACAGTATGGGCTAGAGAGATGGCTTAATGGTTAAGCGTTTGCCTGTGAAGCCTAAGGACCCCGGTTTGAGGCTCGATTCCCCAGGACCCATTTTATCCAGATGTACAAGGGGCCTCACGCATCTGAGGTTCCTTTGCAGTGGCTGAAACCCTGTCATGTCCATTCTCTCTCTCTCTCTGTGTCACTCTGAAATAAATAAATGAATAAATAAATAAGTAAAACATTTTTAAATCATATAATAAGATGAATTTATGGCACTTACACATATCTATTGTCACTGTTAAATAAATAAATAAATAAATAACACAATTTTTTATTATCACAGAATTAACATGGAGTTATTTTTTATAATTATGGAAAATGGTAATAAAAATTTTTTTAAAATCCCAGAATAAGATGAATATATGGCAATTACGCATAGCCATTGGGAGAAACTTGTAGACAGCTTTTCTGGAATTCCTTGAATTGATAATGTATTCTGTTGGTACAATCCCCACAGGCCTCACAGCACCAGCATGAAGCCTGTGTGAAGATCTTACTGCAGTGTCGTGCTAATCCCAAGGCCGCCGATGCCAAGAAGAACACGGCCCTTCACTACGCCATCTACAACGATGACCTGCAATGGTGACCACTTTGCTGGAATACCATGCAGACCCTGAAGTCAAAGCGAAGGTAAGCATGACCAACCTCACTTACAAAGTACTTGAAGAACATTTCTTCCAGCAGTAGCATGTGTCCCTCCATTTTCCATATGGAGAAGTTCAGTCATTCCTTGATTATAAAGTTTCATGGGGGCTTGAGGGATGGCTCAGCAGTTAAGAACTTTGCCTGCAAAGCCAAAGGAACCAGGTTTGATACAACAGTACTCACGTTATCCAGATGCACAAGTGGGCGCACTTGTCTGGAGTTCATTTGCAGTGGCTGGAGTCCATGGCATGCCCATTCATTCTCCCTCTCTCCCCCCTCCCTCTTTCTCTGTTAAATAATAAAAAAAAGTTTCAAATGTAGCCAGGTGTGGTGGCACCTGTATTTAATCCCAGCACTCTGGAGGCAGAGGTAGGAGGATTGCCATGAGTTCAGGGCCACTATTAAGTTTACATACTAAATTCCAGGTCAGCCTTGGTGATTGTGGGACCCTAACTCAATTTCCCACACCCCCCCAAAAAACGTATCAAAGGTGTAAAATAGACAAAGGAATTTTTACAGGGAGCTGGGTACAAATATATTGTGTGCATATATGCAAAATATTAGAGAAAACAATGGATAAGTTAAAGGTAAATATATAAATATATTTTTTTCCAAATATGTTTCAAAATAAAACTAAAAATTTGCTGTATTTTTCCAAAGTTTATTTTCAGTTAGTTAAATCAAGACAGAAAACAGAATTTTCCCTGAAATCAGCCTGGAGCTGAAAATCCAAACAAAACCAAACTATTTCATGATAAGTTTATGTCTTGTTGGTGCTGATGAGTGATGTGAAAATGCTTTAGCTCTCTCAGCTGAGGCTAAATCAGGCAGAATGGAAAATGTGCAGAAAATTGTATGCTAAATTGGAAACTAGATAATTGAACAATAGCACAAAAAGGTTTCATTTTTTAAATAAATGATCATAGAAAAATAATTTGTTTAAATGGGAATATAGTAAGTCTTAGGTTAAGAAAAACAATTGGCAGCACATGGTGGCACACGCCTTTTATCCCAGCACTCGGGAAGCAGAAGTTGGACGATCACCATGAGTTTGAGGCCACCCTGAGATGCCATAGTGAATTCTGGGTCAGTTGTGCTAGAGTGAGACCATACCTCGAACCCCCACCCCAGAAAATTAATAAACAAAGAAAGGAAAGAATGGATGGGGGAGGGAGAGAAGGAAAAAGGAAGAAAGAAGGAAAAAAGGAAGGAAGGAAGGAAGGAAGGAAGGAAGGAAGGAAGGAAGGAAGGAAATTTTTGAGTTTTAAACACAACCATATTTAGGACTTTGAGGCAAACTTTGAAGTGATTATGTGGAAAACAGGGAGAATCAAATAATTTCTTGACACATGGCCCTCTCCTGTCAGAAAGAACCATTTACATGGGTTGGAGAGATGGCTTAGTGGTTAAGCGCTTTCCTGTGAAGCCAAAGGATTCCGGTTGAAGGCTTAGCTCCCCAGGACCCATGTTAGCCAGATGCACAATGGGGCGCACGCATCTGCAGTTCCTTTGCAGTGACTGGAGGTCCTGGCGTGCCTATTCTCTCTCTCTCTCTCTCTCTCTCTCTCTCTCTCTCTCTCTCTCTCTCTCCATCTTTCGCTGTCAAATAAATTTAAAAAAAAGAACCATTTACATATGAGTTTAAATTCTGCTGCCAAATCTACATGTCTCAATGTAGGTGGATGAATTGGTACTTTTTTCGTTGAATTATTTATGCATTTTGAGAGAGACAGAGTGGAAAGAGACAGATAGAGAAAATGTGCTCACCAGAGGATCAAGCCATTGCAAATGAATTTAAGACACATGCACCTACTTGTGCATATGGCTTATGTGGATACTGGAGACAAAACCTGGGTCCTTGGGCTCCACAGGCAAACACCTTAACCGCTAGGGCATCTCTCCAGCCCATGCTTTTTGTGTAATGAACTGAAGTTCTACTTTCAATTTCCAAGGCCCTATCTGCCCCTACTCAGCAAAATAAATGAAATTTACAACCAGTGGCTTTGCCTTTGGGGCAAATGATATAAGAAACTGGATATGTGAATAAGTGATGAGACTGAAGTTCAGTTTCTCTGCTTCTTTGTTTCTCAGTTAGATCATGCAATACAACGTCCAGGGGAAAGTTCTGAAAATTTATGTCCTTACTCCTCGGAAGTGTTTCATTCTGACACAACTCCTCATTAAAAACTATTTGTTTAGTTGGGCATAGTGGTGCATGCCTTTATTCTTAGCACTCAGGAGGCAGAGGCAGGAGATCACTGTGAGTTCAAGACCAGCCTGGGATTATAGAGTGAGATCTAGGTCAGCCTGGGTAGAGTGAGTTATCACACACAAACACACACGCGCACGCACGCGCACACACACACACACACACACACACACACGTCATTTATTCATTCATTTTGTAAAATGTAGCATGTGAATTCAATGATCACAAAAATTAAAACTGCTATAGTGGTGCATTCCTTGTAATCCCAGCATTCTGCAGGTAGATACAAGAGGATCATGAGTTTAAGGTTTGTGTCTGACACATAGAAAGAGTGAGGCTAGCCTGTGCTATATTGCTACATAAGTACCCATTTAAACATATGCTTGTTTATATTTCTGGAAGAACTGTAGATTGATCAAATAATACTTATTTCAATCCTTCCTATCCAATAATACCTATAACCTGTCCTTCTTCCTATACCTCTATATTTTGGAAAGTAAAGCGTGTTCACTGGGGAGATGGCTTAGCTTTTAAGGTGCTTTCCTGGGAAGCCTAAAGACCCAAAATGGATCCTCAAACCTTTAATCCCAGCACTTGGAAAGCAGAGGTAGGAGGATCCCCGTGAGTTCAAAGCCACCCTGGAAATTCAGAGTGAATTCCAGGTAAGCCTTGGATAGAGTGAGACTCTACATCGAAAAACCAGAAAAAAAAAATAATAAAAGTAGTTTTTCCCATATTTACTGGCTTGCAGTGTAATACTCTTTTTCATCCCACTATCACTCATCCGCTATCATTGAAAAGGTCTTGAGCAATTTTATAACAGGTAGTCTTGTATTAAAAAGAAGTTGGGCTTTCATTTATATTTTTTACCTGTTATTATTTATGTATTTGAGAGCAGGAGGAAGACAAAGAATGAAAAGATAGAGAACGGGTGTACCAGGGCCTCCAACACTGCAAACAAAGTCCAGACACATATGCCAGCTCGTGCATCTGGCTTTATATAGGTACTGGGGATCAAACCCAGGGCTTTAGGCTTTGCAGGTGGGCCCTTTAATTGCTGAACCATCTCTGCAATCCACTTACTGGGCTTTAAATGAGGCCATATTTAAAGAAGGAGTCAGGGCCTGGAGAGATGGCTTAGTGGTTAAGGGCTTGCCTGTGTAGCCTAAGGACCCCAGTTCGAGGCTCCATTCCCCAGGACCCATATTAGCCAGATACACAAGAGGGCACACATATCTGGAGTTCGTTTACAGTGGTTGGAGGTCCACTCTCTAATTCTCTCTCTGTCTGCCTCTTTGTTCTCCGTCTGTGGCTCTCAAATAAATAAATAAAAATAAAAAAATAAAAAAATGAAAGAGGGAGTTAGGCTGGAAAGGTGGTACAGCTGTTAAATATGCTACCTGCACAGGTATGAGGGCCTGAAGGGGCCCGATACTGCCCGAGTTGTAATGCCAGAGCCCACATGAGCAGTCAAGGGCATGCATGCCTGTGACCTCCATCCTGTATGTGAGCAGAGACCTGGGAATCATCAGACCTTGAGAAAGGAAAGCACGGCCAAGTGCACAAACGTGCAGCCACCACCATGCACACAAGCACAAACAGTTCTTTCTCAGTGGATGCGGAACAGGGGAGAGGGACAAGCAAAGGTAATGAAAGGGCACTTTGAGGAAAGTACTCCGTAGTATGTACATGTACAAAATTTTCCAAAAAAAGAGAAACAGAAATGGATTGTCATTCAAAATAGGCACTGTGTTGAAGGTTTTTGTGAAAAACCTCATGGAGCCAAAATACCATGATGAATTGTCTGCTAGAAACAGAATTCTGCGAGTCAGTGAGTTTTTGCAGTGTGTTTTGGAGAGGACTGTCATTCGAGTGACAGCCCCAGAGGGGAGGAGGATTTCCCAGTGAGGAGCCCAGTACCTTAGCATGTGGGTGAGAGAGGAGTGGAGATTACTGTTCCTTCTCCTCTTTCCATATTCACTCGCAGGGGCTTTTCTAACATTTTCCGCAGGCTTGAGACGCATGTGGTTCTGTGAGCTGGTAGTTACTTTTGTGTTTTCCCAGGACGGCTTCACGCCACTCATAGCTGCTGTGGTGAAGGACAATGTGCAGGTAGCGGCGATCCTGCTCGCGAAGGCGAAGGTGAATGCCAGCGCAAGTGGAAGAGGTAGGCTTCATGCTGTCTGAGTGTGTGTGGATGTGTTGAGGGCTGTCTGTCTGTCTGTCTGTCTTTGTGGAAATTGGTGCATGCATGTTTATGTGCCCACAGAGTGCCTCATGCACTGGCCGCTGCTCTTCCACCCATTCTTATTGATTTATTTATATTTTCTTTATTTGACACAGAGAAAGACAGAGGGAGAGAAAATGAGGGAAAAGAGAGAGAGAGGATGAATGGGTGCACCAGGGTCTCCAGCCCCTGCAAATGAACTCCTGATGCATGCAGGACCTTGTGCATGTGGCTAACGACGGTCCTGGGGAATTGAACCTGGATCCTTTGGTTTTGCAGGCAAATGCCTTAATCACCAAACCAGCCCTCCACACATATAAAAATTTTTTGTGTATTTTTATTTATTTATGTGAGAATGACAGAGAGAGAAAGAGGCAGTTGGAGAGAGAGAAAGAGAGAGAGAGAGAATGGGTGCAACAGGGCATCCAGCCAAGGTAAACGAAATCCGGATGTGTGTGCCCACTTGTGCATGTAGCTAACGTGGGTCCTGGAGAATCGAGCCTCGAGCCAGGGTCGTTAGGCTTCACAGGCAAGTGCATAAGCGCTGCCATCTCTACAGCCCGAGGCTTTTTTAAAACACAATTATTTTTATGTTTTTTATTTGACAGAGAGGAAAAGGGAGACAGAGAGAGATAGAAGGGGTCGCCCATTCTCATTTGAACCACAGTCTCTCACTGGTCACTGAGCTTGCCATCTTTACATGAACACCTGTGACACAAGTGTCGGCTCCCCACAGGACTGGGGTGACAGAGGGGCTTGGCCATGGCCGGCTGTTTACGGGAGCCCAGAGGAGCAAACTTGAGTAGGTTCTCAGGCCTGCTCTGGTCCTCGCGCTTACACCGAAAGTGTTCGTACTGCTGAGCAATCTCTCCAGTGCTCATTTATCCTTTAAAACAACAACAACAACAAAAAAACCTTCCTGGTGTTTTCAAGTGGTAACAAATGCTCATGTCAGAAATACTAAGTCAATAGTCAGAAGATTAACTGATGCACACAGACATACGGTGAAAGTCACTGAACTGAAGAACAGATACAGATATAGAACAATTCTTCAGGTTCAGTGAGAAAAAGTAGCGTATTCCAGGGCTCAGGTCTCATTTTCTTACTGATTGTAATTTGTAGTGACTTTTATTATTCAATTATGATCCTAACTAAATCAGTTTAATGTCAGTGTAACTATAAAACATAAAATTTTTACTAAATTTTAAATGTACAATGAAGTTCTTAATCATTTTGTAGAATTTCTTCCTCTGCTTCTTATATATTTTTCCTTTGGATTGCTATGTTGAGCAGAAATTCTTTCGAAAATCACTTTACCTCACCGCTACCCATGTGCTTGAAATTTATTTTTCTTTAGTTTAGTTTTTCGAGGTAAGGTCTCACTTTAGCTCACTAGAATTCACTACGTAGTCTCAGGTTGGCCTCAAACTCACAGTGATTCTCCTACCTCTGCCTCCAGAGGGCTGGGACTAAAGGCATGTGTCACCACGCCTGGCTTGGATCCTTTTTCTTTAAAGAAGATATCTCAAGTGAATGAAAAAAGGGAATCTTAAAATTTATTTTTAAATGTTTATATATTTACTTATTTGAGAGAGAGAGAGAGAGAAAGAGAGAATGGATTATCCAGGGTTTCCAGGCCCTGCAGCCGAACTCCAGATGCACAGGCCATGTTGTGCATATAGCTTAAGTGGGTAAGGGGAATCGAACCTTGGTTCCTTAGTGTCCTTAGGCATCACAGGAAAGTGTGTTAACCACGAAGCTATTTATCCATCTCTTAAATTTATTTTTATTTCATTTCTTTTAGAGAGAAAGAAAGGGAGAGAAACAGCAAAGACAGAGATTGGAGGCCATTTTCTCTATGCTCTGCAAATGAATTCCATTTGCATGCACCATCATGTGCATTTGGCTTACATGGGTACTGGGGAATTGAACTTGGGTCCTTAACCTTTGCAGGCAAGCAGTTTAGCTGCCAAGCCATCTGTCCAATCCAATGAGAATTCCTATTTTCCCATAAGTCTAGTTTTACTTTAGATCTTTCTTTCGTGGGAGTTTTGTTTCCCTGAGATGACCCAAATACACATCTTTTCCCCTGATAGGGCCATAGATGACAGAGCAAAGGATGACTGCCAAAAACATCTTAGGGGTAACCAGTGAGTTTATCGGGGTTCTTCACAGAGAAGAATGAGGGATTCTTTGTAAAAGCAATAAATGACTGAAAGGCTGCCACATCACGCAAAAGCCCACCACAGCCTACATGCCACCTCACAAAAGGTGTGCCTCTAGAGGCCACTGCACAAGCTCGGCTGCTCAGAGAGTCCTGAGTGCATTGGACCACTTGCAGGCAGCTCAGTCAGAGAGTCCCAGCACACTGCACCACTTGCTCCAAGCCCAAGAGTCAGTTTCAAGCAGTTGTTTTACCTTTAGAGCATTTTTTATTTTATTTACTTATTTTGATTTTTCGAGGTAAGGTCTCACTCTGGTTCAGGTTGACCTGGAATTAACTACGTAGTCTCAGGTTGGCCTTGAACTCATGGCAGTCCTCCTCACTCTGCCTCTAGAATGCTGGGATTAAAGGCATGTGCCACCACGCCCTGCTTATTTTATGTTTTTAGAGAATGTGAGAGAGACAGAGACACAGAGAGAGAGTTGGAGCACAGGCCCTCAGCCGCTGCAATGGAACTCCAGACACTTGCACCACATAGTGGGCACGTGCAACCTTGCACTTGACTCACCATTGTGAGTCTGGCATACCTGGGATCTAGAGCAGAACATGGCTGTATGCAAGTGCCTTAACCATTCAGCCATCTCTCCAGCCCTGTTTTCCCCTTCATTTAGCTTTAGGGTGTGGTCTTGCAAGCCTTTCCCAGACTTGCTGACATCCTAAGTCTCTGAAAGTTAATTTATTCTGCCCACCCCCCAGGAAGGAATGTTTCACTTTGTCATTTACAAAACCTTGAGGGAGCTGCATGACCTTCAGGTTTCAGGTCTCCCAGTCTGGACTTCCTGAATCACAGCCTCCCTTCTCTCCTCTGGAGAAAATTTCAATCCTGAGGAATGTGTTGAACAATAGCTTTACAACTGGCAAAGTTTGGTGCAATTGGGAACATTCCTCAACACTAAACATATTTTAATATATGGGACTTAGAGTATATATTTTTTATATTATTTATTTATTAGAGGGAGAGCAAGGATGGGCACACCAGGGCATCTAGCCACTGCAACTGAAGTCCAGATGCATGTGCCACCTTGTGCATCTGTCTTATGTAGGACCTGGAGAATTGAACCTGGATCCTTAGGCTTCGCAGCCATGTGCATTAACTGCTAAGCTGTCTCTCCAGCCCTCTGGGTATATTTTTTCAGGTTGAATTTATTGAGGCAAGCCAAACAGACTGGCAGTTTTTCAAGAGTCAGATAGATAATTGGCAGGCCAGGGCCTCCGGCCACTGTCATCAAACTCCAGGCATTTGCCACCTTATGTGTCTGGCTTATATGGGATCTGGGGAGTCAAACATGTGTCCTTAGGCTTTGCAGGCAAGTACTTCAACCACTAAGGCAATCTCCCGAGGTGGCATGTTGATTTTAAAATTATTTATATAGAAATTCAATCAGGATCTAGCACATGGTGATTAGTCCCATTAACTGCAACTACCAGTGAGTTTAATGGGGTTCTTTTCACAGAAAAATGAGCGATTGCTTGTAGAAGCAATAAATGACTCAAAGGCCGGCACATCACAGAAAAGGCCACCACAGCCTTCTTGCCACCTCACAAAAAGCATGCCTCTAGAGCCCACTGCACAATCTGCAGGCAGCTCGGCTGCTTGGAGAGTCCTGAGAGCATTGGGCCACTTGCAGGCAGCTCAATCAGAGAGTCCCCACACACTGCAAGCCCAAGAGGCAGTTTCAAGCTGTTGTTTTACCTTTAAAATATTTTATTTTATTTTAGAGGGAGAGAGAGGCAGAGAGAGTTGGCGCACAGTCCCTAAACAGCTGCAATGGAACTCCAGTCACTTGGACCACCTAGTGGGCATGTGCAGCCTTGCTCTGGTCTCACCATTGTGTGTTGGGCACACCTGGGATCTGGAGAGCAGAACATGGCTGTAGGCAAGCGCATTAATGGGTAAGCCATCTCTCCAGCCCTGTATCCCCTTTATTTATCTTTAGGGTGTGGTCTTGCAGTCCTTTCAGAGACTTGCTGACTTCCTGAGTCTCTAAAAGTTTCTTTCTTCCCCTCCGCCCCCAGGAAGGAATGTTTCACCATGTCATTAACAAAACCTTGAGGGAGTTGCATGACCTTCAGTGTTCAGGTCTCACAGAATTGGCTTCCTGAATCACAGCCTCCCTTCTCTCCTCAGGAGAGAATTTCAATCCTGAAGAATCTGCTGAACAACATCTTTCCAAATGGCAAGTTTTGGATGAAATGGGGAACATATCTCAACACCAGATATATTTTATGATATGAGACTCAGAGTATATTCTTTTTTTAAAAAAAAATACTTATTTATTAGAGAGAGAGAGAGAGCAAGGATGGGCACACCAGGGCATCTAGCCACTGCAAATGAACTCCAGATGCCTGTGCCACCTTGTGCACTTTGCTTATATAGGACCTGGAGAATTGAACCTGGATCCTTAGGTTTTACAGGCATGTGCCTTCACTGTTAAGCTGTGTCTGCAGCCATCATGGTATATTCTTGCCGGCTAATTTTTTTGGGGGGCCTGCCAAACAGACTGGCAGTTTTTAAATAGCTTGATAGATAATGAGCTCGCCAGGGCCTCTGGCCACTGTCATCAAACTGCAGGCCTGCGCCACCTTATATGTCTGGCTTATGTGGGATCTGGGGAGTCAAACATGGGTCCTTAGTCTTTACAGTCAAGTATTTCAACCACTAAGCCAGTCTGTCCAGCGTGCATGTTGATTTTAAAATTATTTATATAGAAATTCAATCAGGAGCAAGTATATGGTGATTAGTCTCATTAACTGTAACTACTCTAATATTTACTATATGTTTCTAATTGATTCTTAAATTGATTTAGTCTTTCATTTTTGACCTTTTGCTAGTTATGAGTTGTAAAATACTGCATTAGGGTACGGAAGAAATCTTCATTTATATATTTAGCAACTTGTGGTCAAACCTCAGCCTAGTGATTGCCCCTTATGTACAAGTTGCTGTGGGTAGAGGACTGGCTTAGCGGTTAAGGCATTTGCCTGCAAAGCCAAAGGAGCCAGGTTTGGTTGTCCAGGACCCACGTTAGCCAGATGCTCAAGGGTCGCTCACATCTGGAGTTCATTTGCAGTCTTAGAGGCCTGGTATGCCCATTCTCTCTCTATGTCTCTCTCTCACTCAATCTCTCTAGCTCCCTTCCTCACTTCCTCCCTCTTTCTCTCTCAAATATATAAAAATAAAATATTATTAAAAGTTGCCAGATATTAACCTGAGATTTTTTTTATAATCATGGAAAATATTAATAAAAATTACAAAAATAACTTGCCAGACATGATGGTGCATGCCTTTAATCCCAGCACTTGGGCGACAGAGGCAGGAGGGTTGCTTTGAGTTTAAGGCCACCCTGAGACTACATAGTGAATTCCAGGTCAGCCTGACCCAGAGAAAGACCCTACATTGGAAAACTAAAAAAAAAAAAAAAAAAAATAGATATAAAAGTGGGAAATCTTCTTAGTTTTCCCAAGTGGACAAGAGGCCATTTACTAATTTGTCCATTTTAGACTTGAAAATAATATGAATACTCTACAATAGGATGTGCATGTCTGTCCTTAGGTGTTATGAGTCATTCAATACAGACAAGAGATATAAGCTGGTAAAATATTTTGGAATACTAGTTTATACACTTTTATGTCTCTGCTATTTTAGAACTGCTCTCTTCCATGCTATAATACATCAATCAAAAAATATGAGCTTTTCTTGAGCATGGTGGTGATGATGGTTTGATAGACACTTCTGGACATACTCTGCGTTACTACATTTTAATGGACAGCCTTGACAAGTACGTGCTTACATTGAAATGATAGGTAATGTTTATTGGATTTTTTAAAGTTTTTAAAAATTTGTTTTATGTATTTGAGCAAGAGAGGGGAAAGGGGAAAGAAAGACCGAGAGTGAGGGAGTGAATGGGCACACTATGATATCAGCTGCTGTAAACGAACTCCAGATGCATGCAGTACCACGTACATCTGGTTTACGTGTGTCCTTTGGCTTCGTAGGCAAACTCCTTAACCACCAATCCATCGCTCCAAACCCATTGGATGCTTTTTGAATTGTTACAAATATATTATACCTCAATATCCACTGAAACTTCAGTAAGTTGGAATGAGTTTAAGCTAGCTGATGTATCTGTCAGAAACCAAGTAAAATGCTAGATAAAGTTAATGTAGCTGTGGGTACAGAATTCTGTATTTTAGGACCTTTCTTTTGCGATCCTGGGCAGTGAATACAGAAACTCATATATGATACATACGTGTTATATTACAAATATGTAGTCCCAGGACTTTCAATCCAAGGACTTTTAAGGCCCTTGTCCTTACAGACCACAACATTATCCATTTAATACCAATAAGGCATAGTGTCATGTGACTGAGTTTTCTAGTTATCTGATTGGGTCTTAAGTTGTCCAATTTAGCAGATACCATGTTTACTCTCTCCTGGTTACTCATTCTTAAACGAGTTAACCCTAAGTTGTTTTTTTTTTTTAAGTCAGTTGTGTACACAGTGTTTAATCAGCCATGTTGGTACCATTGTTAGAATCCTCCCTGTCCTCTCTCCTCTGCATGGAGCCTCCTAATTGGGGAATGAGGGTCGTGCACTCTGGGGCTAGCCATCAGTTATGGGTAATAGGCAGTGTCTCTGTGCATAATAGTCCAACAAGTGGCTCTAACAAACTTCCTGTCTGTCTTCGCAAATTTCCTGAGCCATGATGGGTTTGTTTTAGGTCTTCAGAGCCTCTGTGACTATCTGGTTTGGTAGTTGTTAGGCATCTTTTGCTTCTATCTCCTTCACCCTTGTGTTGATACCACGTTCACTAAGAAAGCAGCACTTTTTTAAAATTTTTTTAAAATTTATTTATTTGAGAGTGACAGACACAGAGAGAAAGACAGATAGAGGGAGAGAGAGAGAATGGGCGTGTCAGAGCTTCCAGCCTCTGCAAACGAACTCCAGACGTGTGCGTCCCTTTGTGCATCTGGCTAACGTGGCGCCTGGGGAACCGAGTGTCGAACCGGGGTCCTTAGGCTTCACAGGCAAGCGCTTAACCGCTAAGCCATCTCTCCAGCCCAGAAAGCAGCACTTTTGCTCATTTCCCCAATTCCTCTCTAGTTTTAGCTGGGGCCTTGACTGGAAATAACTTATTGGGCTGTCTGAAGACAACATCCTTTCCAGCTCCTTAGCTGCTCACACCTCCACGTCTGGGTCCCCATGCTTCCAGAGAGAGGAGGGACACTTCTCTGTCACGATTTTTCTGGACTTTGGATATCTTTGAGAGCACATGCCTTAATGGAGACATCCTTGTTCTCCTATTTGTCTCCAGGCCCCATGTTCGTGCTCCCAGATAGGCTCGCGGACAACAAAGCTTTATCCACTCTCCCTTCCTCTGTTCTCCAACCCTTCCTCCCCCCTGTGTCCCTGCCATTTTTCTTTTGAGGCAAGCCCACAAACTAGCCTTTTATTGTGCAAGAGAGAGCATGAGAGAGAGAATCGGTATGCCAGGGCCTCCAGCCACTGCAATTGAACCCCAGACATGTTGTGTCCCCTTGTGTACGTGTGACCTTGCACGCTTGCATCAATGTGTGTTTAGATTATGTGGGACCTGGAGAATTGAACATGGGTCCTTAGGCTTCAGAGGTAAGTGCCTTAACTGCTAAGCCATCTCTCCAGACCATCCTGATATTTTGAATACAAATGTAACTGTTTATAAATCATTCTTCTTGATTTGGCTTATCCAATTCTGTGGTTAAATCTGGATCCATATTCCGGGTCTGGAGTCCAAAGACTATTTCTGAACTGCCAAATCTCCGTGACACCACGTTCCCATGGGTTAACAATTTCATGCTGATTTTATAGCTATATGACAAAAGAAAGTCATGTCATAAATCAAGGCACGTTTCAAATACTTTGGCTGACCAGGAGGTGGGCAGGTTACAGCCAAGGGTGGGTGGTGGGAGGTCTGCTCTATAGGGCTTCAGATGCTCTCTGATGACATTCTTAGTCCTTGGGTTGGTGGAAGTCGGTGACCTGCTAATCAACATCCTGATAGCCACCAGGATGTTAGATCAGACACAGACGTGGGCAATAAATGGCTAATTGGCTAAAGTTTGCCAAGGTAACATGGCCCTGATCCTGCCACATTCCAGCCCCCTATGATCACAGGAGTGGTTATCTGTCCACCCAGGAGAAAGTAGGTGCAGCAGATGTGGCGCTGTTCTGGAACTTGAGTTCACAAATGTGGTTGTCAAATGCTTTTGTATCAGCATGAAGGTAGTAACTTTCTCTTATGGTGCTCTACACACAGGTATATGGAAATGCATCATGAATGTGTTGAAAAAAATGCATTGCAATTCCCCCCAAGAGCAACAAAGGTAAGAATTCATTTTAGTCTCTGAAGGTTTAAATCCTTTTCTTCCGACTAAGATATATTTAAAATTATATTACAGGTTTCCTCTAATGTCACATTACGTTAAGTTAGACTCGTTCACAAAATGGACGTTTTAGATTTTATATTAAATTCATTGCATTTATTAACTGGATATCGCATGGGTTTATGTCAGTAAATGTGATCTGTGCTACTCAAACAAGTTAAAAGATCCAATCATTTTTTGTTGGTTGCTTCTTCAGTAGGTAATGAATACCGTCTTTCACCAATGTTGCAATGCTTTGATTGGGTCACTGTGCTCTTCCTCCTTACTGTGAGCTTTAGCTCTGTGCAGCTTCCTAGAACAGCATCAGAGATGATAACTCAGTAGGTTCAGTCAGTATATTTTCTAAAAATTGGTCACACTGGTCTGCTGGGTCCAGGCATGGTAGTGTCCTCCCTCTCCAAGCCTGCCAGCCTCCCCTTGAAGGGAGCCACAGAACTCAGCCCTGGCCAGCACATGTCCTGGAAGGGGAAGTGGACTTGGGGGGGGGGTCGTCAGGGTCCTTCTCTCCTGTGCTCTCAGAATGTGCAGGTTTCTAATGCCATCGCTTAAAACAACTGCAGCGTGAGGGATGCAGGTCGGAGCTCAAGTGGCCTGCCTGCTTTTGCACATAATGTGTTCAAGAGCCGTAAACAAGCAGCGCCTGCGCCCTGGATAAGGCAGCAGAGAAGAGGCTCTGTCACCCAGTGCAGCAGGACAGAGGGGGAGGTGCTGACAGACTGACTGTGGCTTCCAGCCTGGGTCATATTCAGTGTGCCTCCAGCCTCACCTGGACCCTGTTATGCACCTGACCATGCCTGAACGAGTGACTTGACAGACCTAAGGAGAGCCCGAGTAATCTAAGGATTTCCTTGGTAAAGAAGAAATCAGCTCCAACCTGTGTAAGAAAAAATGGGTGTTGGCATTCAAGGCAAAGTGTCATTTAGAATTTTACCCGCAAAACAAAATGGCCATGTTCTGTCCTGTCCCGAAGGGGGAGATCAGAGTATCTCTGTGAAAGCCCTCAGGACTACTGGGTTGTCACTGCAAAGCACTTGGGACTTTAAAAATGGCAAATTATGGGGCCTGAGGGATGGCTTAGGGGTTAGGCACTTGCCTGTGAAGCCTAAGGACCCCGGTTCGAGGCTCGATTTTCCAGGACCCACATAAGACAGACGCAGGTGGTGCATGCATCTGGAGTTATTTTGCAGAGGCTGGAGACCCTGGTGTCCCCATTCTCTAGATATCTGCCTCTTTCTCTCTCTGTCACTCTCTAATAAATAAATAATATAATAAAAAACTTCCAAAAAAGACAAATGAAAGCCATGGTATTCAAATATGTCCCAACATATGAAATGAGGCTCCTTTTTCCTGCCACAGTTGTAAGGTCCTTATTAGCAAGGGCTGACATGTTCCCTCCAAGACAGACCGATTAACCTATTTGTTTTGTTCAGTGTAATGTGCAAGCGAACCAGCAAAACTAACCGTGCGGCGCACCTTTTGGCTCCTCCTCCCACAATAATTGTGGAAGATGGGCTGGAGAGATGGCTTAGCGGTTAAGCGCTTGCCTATGAAGCCTAAGGACCCTGGTTCGAGCTCGGTTCCCCCGGTCCCACGTTAGCCAGATGCACAAGTTGGCGCATGCGTCTGGAGTTCGTTTACAGAGGCTGGAAGCCCTGGCGTTCCCATTCTCTCTCTCTCCCTCTATCTGTCTTTCTCTCTGTGTCTGTCACTCTAAAATAAATAATAAATAATTTTTAAAAAAAGGATTGTGGAAGATGATCCAGTGCCCGTGGGGTAAAGATTCAGATTCATTGGTTGTATTTGTAAATAGGTGAAAAGATGTTATTTCTGAAATTTTGATAGTCATTTCAAAATTAAAACTGTAACATCCTTTTCCAGAAATACATGCAATGGAATCTATATGAAAGTAGCCGTTCCCAATCTGAAAAGCTTATGAGCTAACTTCTTGAAAAGGACACTTCCGTTATTTTTGCCTTTAGTTCATTCCCACGCCACGTGCCCACACACTGCTGTCCTCATAGAGTGTAATGTTAGACTTCTCGATTGTCTTCTTGGCCCTGTTGTTGTCATTGTCATTGTCCTTGGAAGAGACCCTCCACCGCTTCCTGTTAGAAGTTGAACACTGTCTGCAGGGCAGAGACCTGGCCTTCAGGTTTATTAATTTTGGATAAGAATGTATGAACGTTACCTCTATGGCGCTTGTCTTTTGTTCTGAGGCAGAAAGCCTGGGAAACAAGGCTAAAGATGTACTTCTTGCTTTGGAGCAGTTTGAGAAGTAATTTGCAAAACAAAAGTGGCAAGGGAGACTCTCCATGTCCCAACATGCCACCTCAGAGACACCTCCTTCTGTAGGCCCTGCTGTGGTCTTCACGGGGCAGGCCAAGCCCCGGGGTGCAGCCACAGCCGTCCCGCACACAGCTCCATCTCGACCCTGTACTTGACATTTTGACCAAGCTACCCGCATGATCTTTGTTTCGTGCTTTTCTCAGGACTTCATTGGTCTTCCTGTCCTGAGCAGTAAGAACACGGCATGTCTGCACGGTGCTGTCTGTGGAGGACGAGCAGTCTGCGTGTGTGCACTGTGTACACGTGACCAACTGCTCACACGGTGCTCTGTTCTGCTGGAAGTGTTGATTTTTTTTTTTTTTTTTTTTTTTACAAATAAGGGCTACGTAGAATTCTGTTTAACATAAAATGGTAGTAACATGTGCTGGCAGTGCTAGGGATTGAATACAGGGCTTCTGGAGCATCCTCAAGAGACTTCTTTCCCTGTTATATCTACAACCCCATTTTCATTTTGGTTTGATAATCGTCATAGGTATGATGACATATCATTTATCTGGTGGAAACACCCGTTGGCTAGAGGGATTGGCCACAAGATGAGGGTTGAGAAAATGAACATCGTGCTGTGGAACATTGAACTCACCGTCTCTGCCATCCTGGTTAATGTCGCTGTGTGTAACAGCTTACTCTCCCTGTCTTTCTCCTTGCACTTGAAATATGCAGAGGAGAAGGAAGAGTTCTTAATGACTAATTGACAACCACGGTGGTCACTCATCTGCACTCTAGAGCAGTGTCCAGTCATGAATGTAAAGAAATCCGTACTTTCATGGCACCCTACGTCTTATAGTTTTGACGTATATTATTTGTCTATTTTCCACTATATTATTTCATATTGACTCACGATGTATTTTGTCTTTGTCTTTAGAAGAAGTCAGCAATGCGGAGAAGTCTTCACTGAGGTAGGATTTTATTGATTTAGGTGGTTCAAGTCAAGTAATTTGGGGATATAGTGAAACGAAATGAATCCCTGAGGAGGGTCTGGGCATGACGCCTCGTGATGTTGTGCTGAACATTGGCTCTTTCATACCGTCAGCGCAGCAGGTCTGAAAGCACTTTGCCATTTATTTTTGTAAATTTATTATTTATTTTTATTTTTTGGTTCTCCGAGGTAGGGTCTCACTCTAGCTCAGACTGACCTGGAATTCACTATGGAGTCTCAGGTTAGCCTCGAACTCACGGCGATCCTCCCACCTCTGCCTCCCGAGTGCTGGGATTAAAGGAGTGCGCCACCACCCTGGGCACTTTGGCCATTTTTTAACCTATCTTTCCTAATTAAGCAATGCCCATTTCAGGGGTAGTTTATTGTACATTTAGCATGACCTGACTGTCAGCATGCCTTATTCCCCAGTGCCTTCCCTCTCCCTATTTCTCTCTCTGTCTGTCTCTGTCTTTCCTTGCATGTATGCATGAGTGTTGTGTGCATTCGTGTGTGAAGACATGTATTAGGATGCCCGTGTGTGCAGATGGAGACCAGGGGTTGACATTAAGTGGCTTCCTTGATACTTTTTCTCCTTCTTTATTGAGATAGGATCTCCACTGAACCCAGCGCTCATTAATTCATCTATTCTATTCTAACCCGCCATCTTTCTCCAGGGATCTCTTGAGTGTTTACCTCCCAAGTTCTGGGTCTACAGGCAGGCAGCCACACCTGGATCACATCCAGGGGTGCCCAGGATCTGAACTTGGGTCACACCCTAATATGGCAAGTGTGCACCTCAGGTGGTTAAAAAGCCAAAGAGTGGGCCTCACCAGACACTGAGTCTGTAGGTGCCTGAATGTTGCTTGACCTTGAATGTTTTAGCCTCCAGAACTGTTGCAAACAAACGTCTATTGTTCTTTACATCCTCATGTCTGTTCCAACAGACAGAGAAGACCCCTGTCAGCCCTGAGGCTGCATGAGAGGAATCTGTACACATTTTATGAACAGTCTTTTATCTCCCATGACCTTCCCATATATTTGCCTACTACACTTTGCTGCCTATAGACATTTAAAACCTTTTTATTTATTTTTGTTTGTTTTTCAAAGTGCTCTTTCACTTTAGCCCAGGCTGACCTGAAATTCACTATGTTGTCTTGGGGTGCCCTCGAACTCTCAGTGATCTTCCTAACTCTGCCTCCCAAGGGCAGGGATCAAAGGCTGGGACACCATACCCACCTTTAAAGCCTTTTGCTTATTGTGTTGGATTCTATTGACAATAGTATAAGAGGAACCTCTAAGCTGTCTAGTCAGGAGTCATTCTATACTGGGTTTCTCTCATGCGTATATCATGTACACAGGCTGATAAACTTCCATTTTGCTCTTGTAAATCTGTTGCTTTCTAGAGAACATAGGAGAGTATAATGGGAAAAACATGTTTTCTTTTCTTGCAGTTTAAGCCTGGTCGTTATCCTCCCCACACCTATGTAGCCCGTCCCCACGTCTTTCAGTTTCTTGCCTGAAGACCGTCTGCCCAGTAGGTCTTGCCCACCTCCGTGATTCCACTAACCCTCCAGGCTCTTGCATTCACACATGTCCTCCCCCACAGCACTCAGCACCAAGCCCACCATGGACTTGACTTACTTCTTCCACTTGTTACTACCATGCATCTTACCTGCGATAGGCAAGCTGCTTTGTTTGGGATAATAATGTGAATTGAAGCCCCCAGGTGATAGACCGCCTACGTTCAAAATTCTATAAAGCTGATTGACTGGTTAGAGCTGACTGTGGAGAGTTGGAGCCCTGTAGATTCAGGAGCAAATTATGTTTTCCTGTCTTTCGTTCTGCGTCTCTCTCTCTCTCTCTCCTCTCTTGCTCGCTCTCTCTCCTTTTTTTTTCACAGTAGGGTTTCACTCCAGCCCAGGCTGATGTATATATCTATATGCCATCTACATCATCTACGTGCACTGGGGATATGGGAATGCCCTTTAGGTGCAGCCTCAGATTTTCTGCCAAGCTAAAACTGTCCTAAAATCAAATCTGCGCAAAATAAGAGCAAAAGGAATGGGACGTATTTTCTTTGGCGTCGCCACTAGTATGTTGCAAGTACTGTGGCCAATAACACCCTCCTCCATGCTCGTGCAGCAACCCCAATCCAACTCCAAGGGAAACACACACACACACAATCGTGATGAGAGTTGATGGGGGACTACCTGGGCAGTACAGGTGAAAGGGGAGGGTCAGGAGGACAAGAGAAGGTAATGGGGGCTGATTATGAAGATTGGGAATGGCCAGGCATGGTGGCACACATCTTTAATCTCAGTACTCGGGATGCAGAGGTAGGAGGAGCACCATGAGTTCGAGGCCTGAGACTACACAGTGAATTCCAGGACAGCCTGAGGTAGAGTGAGACCTTACCAAAAAAAAAAAAAAAAAAGATTGGGAAAAAATTTTAAACTATGAAAGAAAAAAATGAAGGAGAACCATCCTGCAGAAGCCTAGAGCGCCGAGATGTCTCCTTTCCTGTCTCCACGTGCTCTAGCGTTCACTGTGTGCTGACCAATTCTGCTGTTTCCTGTACTGCCACCTATAGTGCCCTGCAGTGGCTGTGTTCATTGGTTGGTGATGAATTCCGCCTCCTTCTGAAATGCCACTTTCTTCTCTGCCACTCTGTGCGTCGAGTTTTCACTCACGTGCCACAGCTGGTACAGGCAGGATTCCGGCGATCCTCCACACAAGAGTCTCACAGACCCATTCCAGGGAACCACTGGACTTGGAGCAGCAGATGTGGTAGGAATAGGAAAGTCTCCTAAAAGACAACAGAGTCCAGACTCAGGTAGCCATCACGCTGAAACCCTTTCATTCCTTCAATGTTGGGGTCACAGATTAAAGAGAAGTGAATCTGTAATTATTTTCTATTAAAAATAGTTCTATTGCATATAATAAACTTACTATTCGATATGGAGGCTTACTAGATAGCCCCAAACTCATGACCTTCCTGCCTCTGCCTCCCAAATGCTCCAATTCCAGGGAGGCACTATTATGTCAGGCTTCATTCATGGGATTTTTAGTATCAATGCAGTGACAATAATTTATCATGTGCAGTTAGATAGATAAGATTTTTTTTCTCAAGCAGAGACAGACCCAGTTGGAGGGAGAGAGAAAATGAGCACGTTCCAAACAAACTCCAGACACCTGCACCACTTTGGGCTTGTGGCTTTCCATGGGTACTAGCGAGACAAAGCCAGGCCTTCAGGCTTTCTGAGCAAGCACCTTTCACCGCTGAGCCGTCTCTCCAGCCCCAGTCGTCCCCTCAGCAGATCTGCATGGAAGGGTGTTTTGGAGTTAGAAGGGGGCAGGAGGGCAGGGAGATGGCTCAGTGGGTAAAACACGTACAGTTCTAGCACGACACCCTGAGTGTGGAGCCCAGCACCCACTTCAGTGCCAGCTGTGGTGGCACACGCCTGCAACCCCAGCGCTGGGGGGCAGAGACGGGAGGATCCCTGGGCTCACGGAGCAGCCAGTCCAGCAGAACCTGTGAAGTCCATGTCTAGTAAGGCTGAGGGCTGGGAAGATCACTTTGCAGTAAGAGTGCTTGTGATGGGCTGGAGAGATGGCTTAGCGGTTAAGCGCTTGCCTGTGAAGCCTAAGGACCCCCGTTCGAGGCTCGGTTCCCCAGGTCCCACGTTAGCCAGATGCACAAGGGGGGCGCACACGTCTGGAGTTCGTTTGCAGAGGCTGGAAGCCCTGGCGCGCCCATTCTCTCTCTCTCCCTCTATCTGTCTTTCTCTCTGTGTCTGTCGCTCTCAAATAAATAAATAATAAATGAACAACAAAAAAATATTTTTTAAAAAAAAGTGCTTGTGATGCCAGCATGAAGGCCTGAGAGGGCATGGTTCACCCTGAGTCCAGTCACCTCGTAAGCAGCTGGGCATGGCCACACTCACCTGTGGACCCAGGGCCGTGGAGAGAAGTGGGAGGAGAGTTGCTGGGGCTCACTCTTCAGCCAGCCTGAGTGAAAATGGCAGTTCGGGTTCAGGGAGATTCTGTCTCAAGAAAACATGCAGATCTGGACAGAGCAGGACATTCCGAGTTCTCCTCAGGCCCCTCCATGCACATGGCACAAACATCTGTACACTCATATGCATACGACACACACATCACGTACCACACCCAGAACATATGCAGAAAGATGAAGTGGAAGGATGGAGGGATGGCTGAGCAGTTAAGGCACTTGTGTGCAAAGCCTAAGGACCCAGGTTCAATTCCCCAGTACCCACAGATGCGCAAGGTGGTGCATTGATCTTTGTTTGCATTGGCTACAAGCCCTGGCACACCCCCTTGTGTTCTCTCTTTCTCTCTTTCATCTGCCTCTTTCTCTCTAATAAAAAATAAAGAAAAGAAAAGAATGAAGTGGAGAGCAACTGAAGACACCTAACATTGACCTGTGGCCTCTCCAGGCACTCACACTTGCACAAAACACCCACAAACACACACGTATTCTCACACGCATGGCAACATGCATACACACAGGCATGCATAACCATGAGTGACAGGATGTCACATGACCTGAGAGGCCAGAGCAGCTGACCCTCATGGTCTACGTGGGGTATACGGGCCACTGGAACCCCATATGTCATATATAGGTGCTCCCTGGGGAGATGGTCCGGAAGGAAGTCATGTGGGGTAGTGTATGGATTATTTTAACATTGTTTAGACATAAAACCATGACCATTGCTATATTCTGTGTATATGTAATTATTTTGCAAATATGTTATTTATTTATTTATTTGTTTATTTATTTATTTATTTATTTGCAAGCAGAGAGAGAGTCAGGTGCTACAGCCACTGCAAACTCCAGACGTGTGTGTCACTCTGTGCATCTCCCTGTATGTGGATGATCAGGAATCAAAGCAGGTCATTAGGCTCTGCAGGCAAGGGTCTTGACTACTGAAACTCTACTCCAGTCCAGTATTTGGTATTTTAAATTTTAATTATTGATTTATTTCAGGGAGTGAGGGGGGTGAGTATGGTTGAGCCATGGTCTCTAGCCACTGAAAAGGGACTTCAGAGGCATTTACCACCATGTACGTCCTCATTATGTGGGTACTGGGGAATCGAATCTGTGTCCTTAGGCTTCGCAGGCAAGTGCCTTAACCACTAAGCAATCTCTCCAACTCTTGTTTTGATTTTTTTTTAAATAATTATTTATTTGAGAGCGATAGAGAGAGAGACAGAGAGACAGAGAGAAAGAACGCGCCGGGGCCTCCTGCCACTGGAAACAA
Organism: Jaculus jaculus; assembly: GCF_020740685.1. Classification (NCBI taxonomy): domain Eukaryota; kingdom Metazoa; phylum Chordata; class Mammalia; order Rodentia; family Dipodidae; genus Jaculus; species Jaculus jaculus. The sequence goes on along the minus strand of NC_059115.1, from coordinate 15,171,478 downwards.
ACTCCAGACACATATGCCCCCTTGTCATCTGGCTAACGTGGGCACTGGGGATTTGAGCCTCGAACCGGGGCCCTTAGACTTCACAGGGAAGCGCTTACCTACTAAGCCATCTCTCCAGCCCTCTTGTTTTGATGTTATTTTTACTTTTGAGACAGCATCTCATGTAGCTCAGGGTGGTCCTGAACTTATTAGTTAGCTAAGAATGGCCTTGAACACTTGATCCTCTAGCCTTAGCCTCCTGAGTGCTGGGACCACAAGCATGTGGCACTATGCCACACGTGTATAACCTTCTTCCTGCTGATAAACTTCTGAGGTCTAGATTGATGAGAGTTCTAGGTTCTATCTCTGACAAGGTGCGTTGTGTATTGTATTAGGGATCTGCCTGCATCTTATTTTGCTCCCCGCTGTCTTGGGGCACTACCTCTTTAAGACACTGGTGGTCCAGACCTCAGTTCTAGAACCTGGTGCTACAGTTGTTGCCAGGTGAGGTCCCGTCAACAGACCTTACTCTCAGGTCAGTGTGGAAACTTGTTTCTGCACTTTCGAGTGTCTTGGTGAGATTGGCTGAGTGCTGTCTCTCAGTGGACACAGCTTCGACAGAAACCCCCACCCCCAACACCCTGATTTTACCTTCTGAGTAAGTTGTGGGTTTGAGATACTATGTTTGCAGGTCGGTTTGCTCTCTTAAAGACCTTTTCTTAAGTCTCCCCTTCTGAGGGTCTAGATTCTCAGAGGCGCCACATCCAATACCAAGGACACAGGCCGCCGCCTGCCCCCCCCCCCCCCAGGTCCCAGAGGGCTGCAGCACCTTTTTCCATTCACAGAAGGCCACAGGAAGTTCTCTGGTCATAGACCTCATTTTGGGCGGGTTGGGAGTTAACCATACTGAAACGCTTCAGGCTGCTGTCTGCATTGGGGAAAGGAAGGAAGAAACAAAGTGAAAGTTCCTCTTGGGTTAGGCCTGTCCAGCTGGCACTGCCCAACCTGAAGGACACCTGAAGTGGCTCTGATGGCCTCCTTCATCCCTGCTCGGCCCCTTGTAATGCCTGGGAGTTCCCTAAGCTCTGTTCTCTACGTGTAACACACTCAGCTAACACCCCATGAGGGCAGGTCCCTGTAATCCAGGGTTCTAGTGAAGTTGGGGAGAGGAGGTGTGTGCAGGCTGGGATTTCTGGGTCCAGACTCCTGAGCCCTGAGATGGGTCAGCCCTGCTCCCCACATGCTTATATCTATCCATCATCTCTCTGTGTCATTGATCTATTCACCTACTGATTTATTCCTTAAGTATTTAGAGGCAGATTCTCATTCCAGCTCAGGTGACCTGGATCTCACGCTGTAGCCCCAGACTGGCCTCAAACTCACCTCCATCCTCCTACCTGTTTCCTACCTGTTTCCTGGCATTAAGACTTGTGACCCCACTCCCAGTCGTTTAGGGTGTTTGAGACAGTCTTTCACAGCCTAGGCTGGCCTCCAACTTCTACAGTGTGCAGCTGAGAATCATTTTGAATGGCCGATCTTTCTGTTAACATCTCTTGAGGGCAGAGCACTCTCTGCAGCCCTATTTTTGTTCTGTTTTTATAAATAGGCTTAGTTATTTAAAAGAGAGAGAGAAAATGGCCGCACTAGGGCTTCATGCCACATGAACCAACTTTAAAAGCGTATGCACATGGATTAAGGTGCTTACCAAGAAACGGATCTGTAATTGCAGGCTTTGCAAAGAAGCATCTTTAACCACTGAGCAACCTCGAAGGCCATTTCTTGAGTCTCACTCTAACTCAGGCTGACTTTGTATTTACTTTGTAGTTTAGTCTGCATTCAAACTCAAAGACCCTCCTACCTCCTACCCTACCTGAGTGCTGGGATTCAAGGTGTGTGCCTCAATGCCCAGACTAGAGTTTCAGAATGTCTCATTAAAATGTGTAAGACCTCACCTTCCACTGGCAACATTTGGGAGCCGACACTTAGAGGTTCAGGGAAAGGGTGCCCCACCACTTGCCTGTGCCTCGGTCTCCCCACCATGATCAGAGTGGCTGGGTGTTGGTTGCCCCACTTAAGTGACTGCAGTGCCCCACCTCCGACTATCCCATGCTCAATGGGACTCAGTTTTCTGCATGGGTCTTTCCCGCCCCTGCAGGCTGGGCGCCTCCACCATGATGCGCAAGGTGATGCCCAGCATCAGCGAAGATATCCAGTGTGGCTCGCCCCTGTGCCCAGACGAGGCAGGCGGGGAGCAGGAGCTCCTCAAGGAGATGATGTTCCCCGAAATGAAGAGCATGCTGGAGACACTGCACGAGACCCGGGATGGTCTGGCCACTGCGCAACTGCAGCTGTGCAAGCTGGGCCAGGAGAAGGTCTTCCTGCAGCAGCAGCTCAGCCTGGCGCTGCCCCAGGTGGGGGCGGGGCCCGAGGGGCGGGGCTGGAAGAGCTTGGGAAGGGAGGAGTTGGTTGCTTTCTGTTGGTGGGCGGGGCTGAGTGCAAAAATGGGCGGGGCTTATGGAATGCTGGGCTGAGCTACAAGAGAAGCCTGGGCTGGTCTGATGGAAGGGGGTGGGGCAGCTCAGGAGGTGGGTTCTAACACGCAAGGAGGGCACTTGGGTAGGAGACATTTGGGGAAATGGAAGTGGCTTCATACAGGTGGAGCCTAGGAATGAGGAGCAAAGCGTGAAAGGACACAGTGGTGACATTTGCTCCCTATGAGGGACCTGTTTTCAAACTCTCGGGAGCATGGTTTGAGCTGCTAGAGACAGGGCACATGACCTGTGTGGACAGGGCCTGATTCACTAGAGAGTTGATTCCTAGATAACAGGGACAGATGGCAAGTTGGGGCCTGATTGACACAGGGGACAGAATTTATCCTGAGTGGAGGGGCTTCCTGGAGGGTAGCCTGGGAACAGAGGAGGTAGAGAAATAAGGCAGAGCGGTGCAACCTACCAAGGAGTATCTGGTGCCTGGAGGGGGCAATAGGGCCAGGACTTGCTCACGGGGCTGGCAAGAGAGGAAAGCCAGACAGAGACTTGGTTGGCAAGTTGGACCAGACTTGCGCAGGTGAGGAACCAGATCGGCGAGGTAGTGGCATAGCCATGGGAGGATGGTCAGGGCTGGAGGTTTGCACAGGGGGCAAGCTGGCATGATCCTCATGGTAGAAGTGTCTCCCAGCAGTGAGAGGAGGAACCATATTTGCAAGGTCCAGATGGGCGGGTGGAGCCTGAGTAAGGGGAGGAGGGTGCATAGCAGGAGCAGGTCTGCCTGTTATGAGGGGTGGGGCTTAGCCATAGGGATGGAATCTGCAATCTCCCCGAAGGGAGATGGGGAAAATATTGAGCTAGGGTCCTAATGCTGTCCATCTCTGCACAGGAGTTTGAGCCCCTGACCAAGGAGTTGATATTGTGTCGGCAGCATTTGCTGGAGAGGGAGGAAGAGATTGCAGAGCTGAAGGCTGAGCGGAACAATATGAGGGTGAGGGCTTTGGGCGGTGAGCACTTTTTTCCACTGAGAACTATCTTAAGCCCCTCTTTTTGGCTTTTTTGTTTTGAACCTTGGTCTCATTCTGCAGCTGTTGCAGTCCGCTTCGCATTGCTGGTAGAAATCACCCAACCAAGAGTAGCTTCTGGGAAAAAGAGGTTTATTTTGCCTTACATGCTCAAGGGGAAGCTTCACGATGGCAGGGGAAAACGATGACATGAGCAGAGGGTGAACATCACCCCCTGGCCAACATAAGATGGACCATAGCAACAGGAGAGTGTGCCAAACACTGGCATGGGGAAACTGGCTATAAAGCCCATAAGCCCGCCCCCAACAATACACTCCCTCCAGGAGGCAATAATTCCCAAATCTCCATCAGCTGGGAACCTAGCATTCAGATCACCTAAGTTTATGGGGGACACCTGACTCAAACCAGCGCATTCCGCCCCTGGCCCCCATAAACTGATATCCATACATGATGTAAAATATAATGCATTCAGTCTGACTTTAAAAGTCCCCATAGTTTTTAATCAATCTCAATGATGTTCATACATCCCCATAGTTCAAGATCTTTTAACTGAGCCATAATAACCAAAATATAACCTCAAAAAACCCATAATGGCACAGAATAAGTATTCACACTGCAAAAGATGACATTGGGCATAGCAAAGAAACATTCAACCAATACAAGATTTAAAACAACCAGGGCAAACATCAAACTCTGTAGCTTCAAGTCCAGCAACTATAGCCAGTGACAAGTCTTCAAGTCCGATAATTCTAACCAGCAACGAGTCTCTGGCATTCCAATTCCGGCCCTCCAGCTAGGCTACTCACAGTCCTGGGAAACTTCATCGGGGCCGGCAGCTCCTCGGCAGCCATCTCATGGTCCCGGCATCTCCACTGGGTCTCCACTGCAAGCCACGGTTCATCCTCATGTCTCCATGGGTTCTCTATGCAGGCAACCAACAAAACTGCTTCACACTACCCATGGCCATTTCCAAAACACAAGATTGTGTTGCAAACTCAATGACCCTCTTTCCCGCATTTCTTATACTCCACGATACCAGGTAGGGTGCCAATTTGTTAATCCAGGGGGGAATAAAGCAGACTTTGAAGAACAGGACAATCCTTGAGCACTCAGGCCCCTTCAAAAGAGTTGACATTCTTTTTGTTGCCCCAGCGCAGGTCAGCTAGCCCAGTCTCAAAGGTTGTAATCTCTCAGTTGCAGCTGAATTGGCAGTAGTTCACCCAAAGATTTTTCTTTCTGTGCCATATCCCTCTGCACACACCAGTTCATTTCTACGCAAAGCAACCCTGCGCAACTTCTCAGGACATGGGCATAAGAGGAAGCTTCTCACACAAACTGCTAGCCCAGTCCAGGCACAGCTCTTTCTCACCCTCATAAGCCAAACCTCACAGTCCATAGTTCTTACTGCATTCAGGTCTTAGAGCTCAGACCAGAATAGTCCATTAAGCTGTACTTACAGCACTGCAAGACATCTCTTAGGCCAAGGTTTCAACTCCTTCCACTTTCCTCTTGAAAATCAGCTACAAAAGGCTGAAGCCACATAGTCAGGTGTCTAGCAGCAACCCCACTCCTTGGTACCACTTTACTGTTGCAGTACGGTTCGTATTGCTGGTAGAAATCACCCAACCAAGAGCAGCTTCTGGGAAAAAGAGGTTTATTTTGCCTTACATGCTCAAGGGGAAGCTTCACGATGGCAGGGGAAAATGATGACATGAGCAGAGGGTGGACATCACCCCCTGGCCAACATAAGATGGACCATAGCAACAGGAGAGTGTGGCAAACACTGGCATGGGGAAACTGGCTATAAAGCCCATAAGCCCGCCCCCAACAATACACTCCCTCCAGGAGGCATTAATTCCCAAATCTCCATCAGCTGGGAAACTAGCATTCAGAACCCCTAAGTTTATGGGGGACACCTGAATCAAAACACCACAGCAGCCTATGCTGACCTTGAAGTCAAGTATCTGGAATTTAAAACAAGTGCTACCATGTCTATTAACTCAATGATATTGTGATGGTCTTAGTGTAACGTGTACTTATGGACTCCGGGATTTGTGAATGCGCAAGTTCTTTAATGGTGAATGGTGAAACTAATTTCCATGGCCCTCAGTGACTCAACCCTGAGGACGTGGATCTGAATGACTGTTGCAGATGTTTGTTTTGCCCTGTCACCATACCAACTCATCAACCAAGCTCCCCACTATGGGTTCTGTGCCTCTTCTCCCTCCAGACCCTTGCCAAAGACCCGGCTCCGGTCGAGGACACCAATGGGCGCATAGCAGAGCTGCAGGAGGCCCTGGAGGCACAGCGAGCAGAAGTGTGTGAGCTGCGGAGGCGCCAGTCATGCCTGCTCGGGCAGATGGGCCAGCTGGAGCAGGAGCTGGCCACTGCTCACCACCAGCTGAATGTGACCAAAGAAGCCAACTTCAAGCTGCAGGAAGAGCTCAAGCAGGTGAGGCTGGAGCAGCTGCAGGGCTGCTCTCTGACTTCTCCCCATCTTTCCCTCTCCTTTGACCCAGAGGAGAAGAGCTCATAAGCTCCTGAATGATGTGGAAACTTAAGCAATCCCCAAGCTGTGTGGATTCGCTTCTCTGAAGTTCAGTTTACTCACTTATAAAATGTGATTCTTTATTTATTGATTTGAGAGAGAAAGAGTACAAGAGTCATGATGAGAGAGAGAGAATTGGAGTGCTAAGGCCTTAAGCCTGTGCAAAGGAACTCCAGATGCAAGTGCCACCTTATACATCTGGCTTTATTTGAATACTGGGAATTCAAATGAGGGTCTTTTGGCCTTGCAGGAAGGCACCTTAACTGCTAAGTCATTTCTGCAGCCCTTAATTATTTTAAAAATAAGTTGATGGCTGGAGAGATGGCTTAGCGGTTAAGCGCTTGCCTGTGAAGCCTAAGGACTCCGGTTCGAGGCTGGGTTCCCCGGGTCCCACGTTAGCCAGATGCACAAGGGGGCGCACGTGTCTGGAGTTCATTTGCAGGGGCTGGAAGCCCTGGCGCGCCCATTCTCTCTCTCTCCCTCTATCTGTCTTTCTCTTTGTGTCTGTCGCTCTCAAATAAATAAATATTATTTTAAAAATAAGTTGAGGTGGGCTTGGTGGTGCACACCTTTACCCCCAACACTTGAGAAACAGATGTAGGATCACCACCATGAGTTTGAGGCCACCTTGAAACCACACAGTGAATTCTACGTCAGCCTGGGATACAGTGAGACCTTCCTTCACAAAAACAATGTAAATAAGATGAAATAAAGTTGATTGAACAAGGGCCATATTGCTTTGCAACCAAATATATTTAATTGCCAAGTCATCTCTGCAGCCCATAAAGTCAGATTTATGACAGCCTACATGGTCTTCAGTACATGATTAATATGTCACTGCAGGTACATTCTCCCCTTTTCCCACCACAGGCACATTCTCTATCTAAATTGAACTTATGTCTCAGCGTGTATGGGTGTGTGTTAGGGTGTAGTACTGAGCATGGAACACAGGACGTCACACACTCAAGGCCCAACCTCTGCGATGAGCCACACCCCATGTTTCTGACTGCAACCCAGGATGCTCTACTGCTGAGCCACTCCCCCAGCTCTGAACTGGAGGATGCTAGGCAAGTTTTACAGCCATGCCCCAGTACTCTTAAAGTTTTGTTTTATTTTTTTTGTTGAGGTAAGGCGTAACTCTAACCCGGGCTGACCTGGACCTGCCTGTGCAACCCCAGCCTGGTCTTGAACTCACTTTTATCTCCTGAAATGAGCCTCCAGAGTGCTGAGAATAAAGGTGTTTGCCACCACACTCAGCTCCTCTTTATTTTTTATTTTGAGACAAGGTCTCACTAAATTGCCCAGTGTGGCCTTGAACTCACCCTACAGCAGAAGCTAGTGTGCATCTTCAATCTTCCTGTCTCAGGCTTGTGAGAAGCTGCATGTCAGACCTCTGCTATCATGCCTGGATAATTTTTAAAATTCATTTATTAATTAGCATGGAGAGAGAAAATGAGAATGGGCTGGCCAATGGCTTTGGCATATTTGTGCATATGAGTTTATGTGGTAACTGGAGAATGAAACCAGGACCATCAGGCTTTGAAAGCAAGCGTCTTTAAGTGCTGAGGCATCTCGGAAATCCATGCCTGGATCCTTGAAGGCATTGAATGGCAAAATAGAATGATCTCTTTTTGTTCTTCCATCTTGATGACTTTTGGACCTGTTGGTGGGAATCTGTGGCCCCACTCCCAGGCTTCTCACACTGGTTCCATGTTGTCCCATCTGCCATCAGACCCTGGGGTTCCCTTGTGGGTTCTAAACCTGTGCTCAACTAGTGACTCTACAGGGAGCTGCTGTGCAGGTGGGAGGGAGCTTTGTTTCCCAGAAGACACTGCGCCATGTGTCTAGGCTTGAGTTGTGGCAGAAGTGTGGCTGGACTCTTCACGTCCTAGTGATGTTTGAACTGTTTTTATTTGTAATTGGGTCTTTGTGTGTATGTACTCTGTCCTGGTAATTGAATCCCTCTGGCTTCAGCTCCTATGTGCTGGGATTACAGGCATGCACCACCATAATGCCTTGTGCCTTCATCCAAAATTGTGTTAAAGCCACAATACTCAGGAAGGCAAGGATTTCTTTTTCCAAAAAACCCATAGGGTTCCTTGCCTGGGGTTGTCAGGCTTGGCTAGCCTAGGTCATACTGGGAATAATGGTCCACCTAGACCAAGGAGTCCTGGCACTGGCAGGTGAGGTCCTGCTTGGGGGTAAGGGCAGAGTCTGGAACTTTGTGGCCCTTATGCCAAAGCCCTTCTACTCCCCTTTCTCTTGCTCTCCCAGAGTGAAGAGAAGAGGCGTGAGCTGGTGGAATTGATGGATGATTCTAAGGTGAAACGGCAGCTGATGCTGCAGAAGGCAGAGCCCGTGCCTGAGGTTGAGGCTCAGCTGGCACAGGGAGCAGAGGCCCTGCACAAGGTGAGGAGCAGGAGCGGGGCCTGCACATCAGGGGCGGGGCCCCGAGGGAGGCAACCAAGGGCCTGAGCTGATCCTGGTGGTAGTAGGTGGAGGTCTTGGGTCCAGTCCACAGAGTGGACAGTGTCAGGGAAACTTTGAGGAGCTGCTTGTGCAGCTGGAGGGACAATTGGAGAAGAACCAAGATCTGGAGCCATTGAGAGGGTCTAAGGTGTGTGGCTGAGCAAAGGAGTTTGTGGGGTGGGAGGTTATATGAGGAAGGTTAGATGAATTGGGAAGCAGGTAGTTTAGTTGAAGGGTGCGTTAAGGATGGGCTTCAAGAGTGGTGATGCCTGCAAGGCTTAGATGGAGGGACAGGAGAAGAACAGGGAGCTTATATGCGGTGGGGGTCAGCGAATTGGCTGAAATGTGGATTGAATCTTCAGTTCTCTTCTCATCACTTCAGCCTTTGGCCCATCTCTGGGGCCAGGACTAATAGGGGCATGATTGGGCAAGGTGGGCAATAAGCGCAGGTCCATTTGGCAGGAGAAGGAAGAGGCAGAGAAGGCTGGGGTAAGAGTCCTATACCCTCTACTAGTCTGTCTCCTCTTCTCAACTGCACCTCCATCCTTCTCCTCTGCCTGTTCATCTTCTGATATCCTCCCATGAGTGTAAGCACCCAAACAGGGGATCAAATGGAGACTCCGAGCATGGGCAGGGCTAAGCGAAGAAGAGAATTGGGCTGGGTCCAGTGAAATAGGAATCAGGACTGGACAGCCGCATGGGTGCTGCCATGTTTGGGGAAGAGTCAGGGAAGGAATTGAGAAAAATGCACATGTCCCCTGAAGTGGTGGTGCACACCTGTAATCGCAGCACTCTGGAGTCAGACGTAGGAGGATCACTATGAGATCCAGGCCAACCCAGCTCCCCACTCTGGGTTCTGTGCCTCTTCTCTCTCCAGACCCTTGCCAAAGTCCTGGGTCTTGTCGACAACAACATTGGGCACATGGCACAGCTGCAGGAGGCCCTGGAGTTGCAGGGAGTGGAAATGCGCCAGCTGCGGGAGCACCGGGCATCCCTGCTCGGGCAGATGAAGCAGCTGGAGCAGGATCTGGCCACTGCTCAGAACCAGCTGAATGAGACCAACGAAGCCAACTGGAAGCTGCAGCAAGAGCTTAAGAAGGTGAGACTGGAGCCCCTGCAGGGCTGCCCACTGTCCCCCTGCCCAGGTTTCCCAGCTCTTGGCCCAGAGGAGATGAGCTCATGAGCTCCTGAATGATGTGGAGCCTCGATGCAGTGCCCAAGTTGTTTGGATTCTCTTCTCTGAAGTTCAGTTTGCTCACTTTTCAAATGTAAGGTCCGGCCTCGGGGAAAGAGCATAGTCAGGGTCTTTGTGGCCCTTATGCCCAAGCCCTTCTACGCCCCTGTCTCTTCCTCTCCCAGAGTGAAGAGAGGAGGCATGAGTTGGTGGAATTGCTGGAAGAGTCTAATGTGAAACTGCAAGTGATGCTGCAGAAGGCAGAGCCCGTGCCTGAAGTTGAGGCTCAGCTGGCACAGGGAGCAGAGGCTCTGCACAAGGTGAGGGGCGGGGCCTGCCTGTCAGGGGCGGGGCCTCGAGACAGGCAAAACAGGAGTGTGAGCTGACCCTGGTGAGGTTAGTTAGAGGTGTTGGGTCCAGTACACAGAGTGAGCAGTGTCAGGAGAACCTTGAGGAGCTGCTTGGGCTGCTGGAGGCACAGTTGGAGAAGAACCAAGAGGTTCAGCCATTGAGAGGGTCTGAGGTGTGTGGCTGAGCCAAGGAGTTTGTTGGGAGGGAGGTAACATGAGGGAGGTTAGATGAATTGTAGGCAGGGAGTTTAGTTGCAGGGGGGTCAGGGGAGGGCTTCAATGAGGGGTGGTACCTACAAGGCTTATATGGAGGGCAGGTGAAGAAAAGGGAGCTTAGATGAGGTGGGGGTCGGGAATTGGCTGAAGTGTGTATTGAATCTTGAGTGCTCTTAACATCACTTGAATCTTTGGCCAGCTCTGGGGCCTGGACTGAGGGCGGCATGGGTGGACAAGGTGGGCAATAAAGGCAGGATCATTTGGCTGGGGAAGCAGGAGGCAAAGGAGGCTGGGATAATAGCCCATATCTCCCCAACTAGTTTGTCTCCTCTTAACTCCTCCTCCATCATCCTACCCTATCTTTTTATATTCTGATTTCCTCCCATGATTATGAGCACCCAAAAAGGGGGGTCAAATGGAGACTCCAAGCATTGGCAGGACCAGATAAAGAGGAGATATGGGCTTGTTCCAGTGAAATGGAATCAGGAATGGATAGCTACATGCGTGCTGGCACTTATTGGGAACATTCGGGGAAGGAATTAAATGCACATATCACCTGGAGTGGTGGTGTAATTGCTGCACTCTGGAGGCAGACGTAGGAGGATCACTGTGAGATCTACGCCAACCCAGCACCTCACTGTGGGTTCTGTGCCTCCTCTCCCACCAGACCCTTGATAAAGTCCTGGGAATTGTCGAGGACACCAATGCCCGTATGGCACAGCAGCAGGAGTCCCTGGATTGTCAGCAAGAAGCAATGAGCCAGCTGTGGGAGCACCAGGCATTCCTGTTCAGGCACATGGATCAGCTGCAGCAGGATCGGGCCACTGCTAACCACCAGCTGCATGAGACTAACAAAGCCAACTGGAAGCTGCAGCAAGACCTCAAGGAGGTGAGGCTGGAGCCCCTGCAGGGCTGCCCGCTGACCCCCTGCCCAGGTGTCCCTCTCCTTTGGCCCAGAGGTGATCACCTCATAAACTCCTGAATAATGTGCAACTTCGATGCAATCCCGAAGCTGTGTGGATTCACTTTTCTGAACTTCAGTTTATCCAAGAGACAGAGAGAACCAGAAGCTTGGAGAGAGAGAGATTTGGAGTGCTAAGGCTCTGCCAAGGAACTCCAGATCCATGTGCCACCTTGTACATCTGGCTTTATTTGACTAGTTGGAAACCAAATGAGGGTCCTTCGGCCTTGAAAGAAGGCACCTTAACAGCTCAGCCATCTCCCTGCCCTTAGATATTTTAAAAAGAAGTTGAGCAAGGCTTGATGGTGCACACCTTTAACCACAACAATTGAGAAACAGATGTAGGATCACCACCATAAGTTTGAGGCCACCCAGAAACTGCAGTGAAAACCAGGTCAACCTGGGGTACACTGAGACCTTCCTTCACAAAAACAAAGTAAATAAAATGAACTAAAATAAAGTTAATTGAACAAGGGCACTATACCTTTGCAACCAAATATGTTTAATTGCCAAGTCATCTCTGCAGCCCATAAAATCAGATTTATGACTGGCTCCATGGCCCTCAGTACTTGATTTATATGTCACTGCAGGTACATTCTCCTCTTTTCCCACCACAGGCCCATTCTCTATCTAAATTGAACGCATGTGTAAGTGTGTATGTGTTTTTGTTTTGGGGGTGTAGTACTGGGCATGGAACCCAGGCCTACAAACTCTAGGCCCATGCTCTGCAATGAGCCACACCGCCAGCTCCTCACTGCCACGAATGACGCTCTACTGCTGAGCCACTCTGCCAGGTCTCAACTGGAGGAGGGGAGGCACCTTTTATAGCCATACCCCAGTCCTGTTAAAGTTTTCTTTTGTTTTGTTTGTCGAGATAAGCTGTAACTCTAGCCCAGGCTGACCTGGAACTCAGTTTGTACCCCCAGTCTGGTCTTGAACTCACAGTAGTCTTCTGAAGTGAGCCTCCATAGTGCTGAGAATAAAGGTGTGTGCCACCACACTCAGCTCCTCCACTTTTAATTTTTCATGTTTTTTTTGTTGTTGTTGTTCACTTATTTATTTATTTGGGAATGACAAACAGAGAGAGAAAGAGGTAGAGAGAGAGAGAATGGGTGCGCCAGGGCCTCCAGCCACTACAAATGAACTCCAGATGCGTGCACCCCTTTGCGCATCTGGCTTAAGTGGGTCCTGGGATATCAAGCCTTGAACCGGGGTCCTTAGTCTTCACAGGCAAGTGCCTAACCGCTAAGCCATATCTCCAGACCTCTACTTTTTCTGTTGAGACAAGGTCAAACTAAATTGCCAGTCTGGCCTTGAACTCACCCTGTGGCCCAAGCTAGTGTGCATATTCACTCTTCCTGTCTCAGGTTGGTGAGTTGCTGGGTTGCTCGCGAGTTGCTGGGATGTCAGACCTCTGCTACCATGCCTGGATTTTTTTTTTAAGTTCATTTATTAATATCCGTGCAGAGATTAAATGAGAATGGGCTGGCTAGGGCCTTTTGCATATTTGTGCATATGTCTTTATGTGGGAACTGGAGAATGAAATCAGGACCATGAGGCTTTGCAAGCAAGCCTCTTTAAGTCCGACCCATCTCCCCAGCCCATGTCTGCATCCTTGCAGTGATTGAATGGCAAGATAGAATGATCTCTTATTTTTCTTCCTCCTTAATGATTTTGCCGATGGTGGGAATCTGTGGCCCCACTCTAAGACTTCTCACAGAGGCTCCATGAGGTCCCATCTCCCATGAGACCCTGGGGTTACCTTGTGGGTTCTACACTGTGCTCAGCTAGTGTCTCTCGAGGGTGCTGCTGTGCAGATGCGAGGGAGCTTTGTTTTACACACGACACTGTGTCACGTGCTAGACTTGTGCTGTGGCCAAATTGTGGCTGGAATCTTCACATCCTTGGGATGTTTGAACCTTTTTTATTTGTTAATTGGGACTGGTTGCCTGTACGTACTGTGGCCTGGAATTTGGATCCCCGGTACTTCACCCTGTTAGTGCTGGGATTACGGGCATTCACCACCAGAGTGCCTTGTACCTTCATGCAGAATTGCTTTAAAGTGGCAACATTCAGCAAGGCAAGCATTTCTTTTTCCAGAAAGCCTAGAGGGTTCCTTGCCTGGGGTTGTCAGCCTAGGCTACCCTAGGGCCTTCTGGGAATAGTGGTCCACCTAGACCAAGGAGTCCAGGTACTGACAGGTGAGGGCCTGCCTGGGGGAAAGAGCATAGTCAGGGTCTGTGTGACCCTTATGCCCAAGCCCTTCTACTCCCCTGTCGTTCCCTTTCCCAGAGTGAAGAGAAGAGGCATGTGTTGCTGGAATTGCTGGAAGAGTCCAACATGAAACTGCAGGTGATGCTGCAGAAGGCAGAGCCCTTTCCTGAAGTTGAGGCTCAGCTGGCACAGGGAGCAGAGCCTCTGCACAAGGTGAGGGGCGGGGACTCCAGGGAGGCAACCAGGAGTCTGAGCTGATCCTGGTGAGGTTAGTTAGAGGTTTTGGGTCCAGACCACAGAGTGAGCAGTGTCAGCGGAACTTGAGGAGCTGCTTGTGAAGCTGGAGGCACAACTGGAGAAGAACCAAGAGCTGCAGCCATTCAGAGGGTCTAAGGTGTGTGGCTGAGCCAAGGAGTTTGTTGGTTGGGAGGTTTCATGAGGATGGTTAGATAAATTGTAGGCAGGGCGTTTAGTTGCAGGGGGGTCAGGGGAGGGCTTCAATGAGGGGTGGTGCCTGCAAGGCTTAGATGGAGGGACAGGTGAAGAAAGGGTGCTTACATGAGGTGTTGATCGGGGAATTGGCTGAAGTGTGTATTGAATCTTGAGTGGTCTTCACATCTCTTGAGCCTTTTTCTACCTCTGGGGTCTGGACTGAGAGGGCCATGAGTGGACAGGGTGGGCAATAAAGGCAGGTATATTTGCCTTTGGATGGAGGAGGCAGAGGAGGCTGGGATAAGAGTCCATGTCTCCTCAACTAGTCTGTCTCCTCTTCTGAGCTGCATCTCCATCATCCTCCCCGACCTGTTTATCTTCTGATATCCTCCCATGATTGTGAGCACCCAAGGAGGGGGATCAAATGGAGAGTCTGAGCATGGGTAGCCCCAGGCAAAGATGAGAATTGGTCTGGGTCCAGTGAAATGGGAGTCAGGGTTGGACAGCTACATGGGTGCTGGCATGAATTGGGAAGATTCGGGGAAGGAATTATGAAATGCACATGTCACCTGGAGCCATGGTGCACACCTGTATTTGCAGACTCTGGAGTCAGAGGTAGGAGGATCCTTCAGAAATCCAGGCCAAACTGAGACTACGTAGTAAGTTCCAGGTCAGCCTGGGCTAGTGAGAGAACCTACCTCAATAAACAGAAGAAAAGGCCGCACACCTTTAATCCCAGCACTTGGGAGGCAGAGGTAGGAAGACTGCCATGTGTACGAGGCCACTCTCAGTCTCCATAGTGAATTCCATGCAAGCCTGAGCAGAGTGAGACCCTACTTTGAAAAAAAAAAAAACAGAAGAAAAATGATTTTTGGTTGAAGAGATGTCTCTGAGTTAAATGCATTTGCATGCAAAGCCTATGGACTTGGGTTTGATTCCTCAGTGCCCTGGTAAGGCTGGAAGCACAAGGTGGCGCATAGTGCATGCATCTGGAGCTCACTGGCAGTGGCCAGAAGCATTCTCTTTCTTTCTCTGTCCCCTGTCCCTCGTTGTATATGCATTTCCTTGCAAATAAATATATAAAATATTTTTAAAAGAAAGAAAGGCAAGTGGTGGGGGGGGGAGAAAGGCAGACAACTGTTAAGAATTTGGCTGGGGGGCTGGAGTGATGGCTTGGTGGTTAAGCGATTGACTGTGAATCCTAAGGACCCCGGTTCAAGGCTTGATTCCTCAGGACCCACGTTGGCCAGATGCACAAGGGGACACACATGCATGAAGTTTGTTTGCAGTGGCTGCAGGTCCTGGCGCGCCATTCTGTCTCTAACTTTTTCTCTCTGTGCCTGTCGCTCTCAAATGAATAAAAATTAAAATTTTTTAAAAAATAGGAAAAAAAGAATGTGGCTGGGACCAGGCATGGTGGTGCACGCCTATAATCCCACCATTCAAGAGGACGTGGTAGGAGGATCACTATGAATTCGAGGCCACCCTAAGAATACATGGTGAATTCTAGGTCAACCTAGGGTTTAGCAATGCCCAACCTCAAAGTAACAAAACAAATATATACACACAAAAAAAACAGTGTGTCTGGGGCAGTACCTCAGTGGTAGAGCACTTGGCTCTCATGTGTGTTTAGTCTTTGGTTGATGCAAAGCAGCACGCAGCCTTACTGTATTGCTGTAACCTGGCGTTACCATTCACAGGACTGAAACTCCTTGAATTTTCTGGGACAATATGCCCTACTCCTGCACCACAAGCAGAGCCATACCCAAGGGCTTCTCCCCAGGGCTCTACAGTCATTGCCTTATGGCCCTGGGTTCTTCTAAATACTTCAATTAGAACTCAAAAGCAGAAACAACCCAATGTTTCCTAGTAGACCACATTAAGGGGAGTCTCCATTATAAGCCTATAAGTGAATTCTGCATGTGTGCATCTCTCTCCAGAATCCTGTCCCCAAGGAGGAAGCTGGGTATCCACCACCCTTAACAGTAGACACCCCACCAACCACTCTCTACTGTGCTCATCATGATGGAAAGACCCAGGCCTTGACATGGGCGGAAGAGACCCTGGAAGATGCGGGACCCTCCCATGAAAGGTCAGCAGAGGTGAAGGTTGAGAACATGGAGGGTGACCTGGGAGGGGGTGAGGACATGTAGGGACAGCGGTATCCCAGAATTTGCCCTTTCTCTAGTTGCTCCCCCAGGAAGGGAAGCCCAGATGCCCTCCACAAGGATGGTAAGAAGAAGGGCATGAAAACTTACCTAAGGAAACTCTTTGGAAAGAAAAAGAAGGGGAAGATGGGACTTCCAGGGCAGGACAGCTCTTCTTTGGGTGAGAAATTCCTCTTCTCCTCCCAATGTCCTTCCTTTCCCTCCATCCCTCCCTTTTTCCCATATTAATTGTACATTCATCCCATTTTTCTTTCATTTTGAAATTGAGACCCTTTTGTCTCATAGTCTTCAGTGCGTGGAAACCAGATGTATGCTACCATTCCTGGCTATAAATTCAACCTTTTTTGTTTTTCTAATATTTATTCACTTGTGTGCAGATATGTGCATGTTTGTGTGTCAGAGCACCAGGGCCTCTTGGCCTCTGCAAATGAACACCACCCGCTTGTGCCACATCTTCCCTTTTGTAGTTGTTGTTTGTTTGAGGTAGGGTCTCACTCTGGCCCAGGCTGACCTGGAACTGCCTCTGTATCTTTAGGCTGCCTCAAATTCATGGTGATCTGTGGAGAACTCTGTCTCCCCAGTGCAGGGATCAAAGACGTGCACAAGCACACTTTGTTAATTTTTTGCCTTTTTGCGTCTGGTTTATGGAGGCAGCTTGGGAATGGAACCTGGCTCAGCAGGCTTTGCAATCAAGTGACTAATGGTGAGCCTTCTTCTCTGCCACTCCTATTTCTTTGCTTTTCCCAGTACTGTGGATTGGATTCAGCGTTTGCTGTGAATTAGGCAGGTGCTCAATCCACCCCTCCCTGTGGATTCCAGTCCAGCACTCTACCCATGAGTGACATCTCTAGTCCTCTTTACACTTTTGGCTGTAGAAGTGGTTTCTGAGTTACCATGGATGGACTTGAACTCAACATGGTGCCCAGGATGGCCTGGATGACCTTGAGCTTCGGAAGCTCCTGCCCCTGTGTCGTGAGGAGCTGAGATGGCAGACCTGTCCAGCCCATTCCCTTATGTCTTGCGTTTGTTGTCAGAAAGGGTTTTACTTCGTAGTTGAGTGGCTTGAGCTTCTCGCAATCCTCCTGCATCACATTTATTTTATTTATCTTTTTGCTTATTTATTGGTAAGAAACTACAGAGAAAGAGAATGGGCATTCCAGGGTATCTTGCTACTGCAAGTGAACTTCAGATGCATGCATTCTTGGTGCAGGTGGTTTTAACATGGCTACTGGGCAAATGAACCCAGGCCATCAGGCGTTGCAGGTCATTGAGCCACATCTGCAGTCCACCCCATCTTGCCACTCATTTATCTGTGTGGTTTTTGTTTGTTTGTTTGTTTTGTTTTGTTTTTTCAGTACTAGGACAGAGAAAAGAGAGAGAGAGAGAGAGAGAGAGCGGTAGGTGAGCAAGTCCAGGTGGTGACGTAGGGAGGGACTGAAGTCCAAGTCCAGGGGAGGAAGCCTGGGGTTGAGGCCAGGGTGACGAAAACCATGAGACTCCGACCCTGCGGTGCTCCCTGTCACAGCTACCCGCGAGGTGGAGGCTCTTGGTCTACCAGGCTCTGTGTCGTCCTGAGCCAAAGAGCGAGTTTAGAGGAGCCTGGAAAACTCAGTGAGACACTGCCTCAAGATAAAAAAACAAATCTGGGGAGATGGCTCACCTGGTAAATTTCACATCCATACACTAAAGTAAAAGCAGGGGCAAGAGAGCTGGTTGAACCAAATCGGTGAGCTCCAGGGGCAGGAAGGTCCCGTCTCTAAAGATACGGTGGAGTGGGAATGAGGAAGACAGCCTACGTTGATCCCTGGTCTCCAGGTGCCCACACCTGCACACACACCAGGGCTGGGCAGCTTGCTACCGGGCAGAGCTCCTCTCCAGGACCCAGTGAGGACTAGTGCCATGGCTCAGCGGGTGACTGCTCGCTTGCCAGTACCGAGTGTAAAAATAAAATAAAATATGACCATTAGAAATTCCTAGCAGGCATGTTGGTGCACACCTTTAATCCTAGCACTTGAAATGCAGAAATAGGAGGATCACTGTGAGTCCGAAGCCAGTTTCAGTGAATTCCAGTCCAGCCTGGGCTAGAGTTAGATCCTACCTAAAAAAAATAAATAAATAAAAGCCCGGGAATGGGTGAGTCAGCAGTTAAGGCCCTTGCCTTCAAAGCCTAAGGACTTGGGTTCAGTCCCCAGTCTCATGTAAAGCGAGATGCACAAGGTGGCACATGTGTCAGATGCACAAGATGGTGCAGGTGTCTGGAGCTCCTTTCCATAGGCTAGAGGTGCTGGTGCACACAATCTCTCTCTCCTCTCCCACCCTCCCTCAAACAGTATTACTTCTTAACTCCTAGGTAAATGCAAATGTGTATATATATATATATATATATATATATATATATATATATATATTGGTTTTTTGGGGTAGGGTTTCACTGTAGCTCAGGCTGACCTGGAATTTACCATGTCTTCTCACGGTGCCTCAAACTCAAGGCTTTCCTCCTTCCTCTGCCTGCCATATGCTGGGATTAAAGGTGTGTGCCACCATGTCTTGCTTAAAAAAAAAATAATAATAAAAATACTGAAGACATGGCTCAGTGATAAAGGTGCCTGCTTACAAGGCCTAATGACCCAGGTTCTATTCCCCAGTACCCACATAAAGATAGATGCACAGTTTTGCATTCATCTGGAGTTTGCAGCTGGTATAAGGCCTTGGCACACTCATCTTTCTTGCTCTCTCTTTCTCTCCACTTGTAAATAAATGAAAAATATAAAATTGCTAAGGAAGTCAGGTGTGGTTCCCCCAAAACCTCCCCAAAATCCGAAGGAGTCAGACAGCCTGGCACATGCCTTTAATCATCTACTCCCAGCACTTGGGAGACAAAGGTATTAGATTGAAGTGAGTTCAAGTCCAGCCTGGAGCTACAGAATGAAATGCAGGTCAACCTGGGCCACATTGAGACACTACCACCCAATAAAAAACAAACTAAAAGCAAACATTCCTAGGTAAGTCATAGGGTGGGTTTTAGGCTGAACAACTGCTGCTTTCCTTCCAGGGCCAATTTCAGGCCAATCCCGGGCTGATGAAGAGTCAGGCCGGACCTGTGAATTTTATATTGCCTATCCAGGTGAGGATTGTGCCTGGAGACCCAGGGGATGTGGGGTGTCATGCTGGATAGTTCCCTTCCATAAACTGCTGGGCCTGTGTGCAGGTGACCTCAGGGTACTGAAGAACTCCCCGGGCTGGGGCGACTCTCCATCCTGCCCCAGCACCACTGCGGGGAACAGAGCCCAGGGCTCTCCTGAGGATTGAACCACCTGCCCACCGGCGGAGGGCGTGTCCCCTCCTCCCAGGAGGACTTTCCTGGACCTGCCACCAGAGGTGGACTCCTGGGAACTTGGCAGAAGAAGAGATGAAGAAATCCCTCCCCAAACTTCTACCTCCCTTTTCTCTATTGTAATTTATTGATCACTTTTAGGAAGGAGGCACTGGGAGCCCAGGTGGACTTCAGGCAGCCAGCCTTCTCCCTGTGCCTCTCAGCCCCGCCCCGCCCCATCCCCAGGCCTGTCCCTGGGGTCATTGTCACTTGGGTCCCCTGTCCCTCTCCGTGTGCCCGGGTCTCCAACCACGGTGACCCTGTCTGTGCCCAGCACTGACCTCCTGGTCCAACCTTGGATCCAGGGTTTGGGTGGAAAAAAATACCCTCTTTCCACTCTACAGCTGAACAACGTGATGTGGGGGGGGGGTGGGCAGCAGGGATCCTGCGCACCCCGACTGTCAGTTGGCTTTGACATTACTACTACAGCTACCACTGATAAAGAACTTTTTCAAAAAGCTGTGTTGACTGGCTTTCGTGGTCAAGACCAAAACTCTCCTCCCCACTCGTGCCTCAGGGCCACCAGCTAAGTCCAGTCGCCACCCCCTTCCTCCATCCCGTGAAGATGGACCCCTGGTCTGACTCTGAGGTTTCGGGGAGGGGGCCAATTCTTCAGGGAGGTAATCATGGCTCGTGGTAAGGTGTCTAAGGGCCAGGGAGGAAATTGCTTTGCAGGCAAGTATCTTAACCACTGAATCATCTTTTTTGAAGCACATAGTATGATGGAAACTTTGCAAATGAGATGTGTGGACAGCTGAAAGTTTAGGAAAACACAATCAGTTTGTCAGAGAATAGGGAAATGAAATAAGTATGAAAACTGAATTCCACTATACATCCATTAGGAATTATTTTAAAAAATTGAATGTTTCTAGAGCACCTTGGATGAGGTAACAAATTCATAGTTGTTGTCTTTATTGTTGGGGGTATGTTATATAGGGTAACCAATTTAGAAACAGTCTGGAAGTTTCATTTAAAATTCAATGTGCAGCTGCCATATTTTCTAGTCTTTTCTAGATTGTCTTAGAAATTTGTGGCTATGTATGCTTTCATGCAAACGTACATAGTCTATTGATAGTATCCCCTCACTGGAAGTAATCTAAATATCCATCCAGATGTAAGTGAGGCCTGGAGAGATGGCCCAATGTTTGGGGTGCTTGCCTGCAAAGCCTAAAGTCCCAGGTTCGATTCCCCAGTACCCGTGAAAAGCCGTATACACATGGTGGTACATGCGTCTGGAGTTCCATTACAGTGGCTGGAGGCCCTGTCACAGCCATTCTATCACTCTTCATTTCAAATACATTTATAAAAATAAAAATATTTAAACAGCTGGCCTGGAGAAATGGCTTAGTGGGTAGGGCAATGGGTGTGAAGCCTAAAATCCCAGGTTTGATTCTCCATGTTCCACATAGGCCAGATGAACATCTTGACACATGCATCTGAAGTTTGTTTGCAATGGGTAGAGGCCCTGGTGCGCACATTCTCCCTCTTTATCTTTCTCTCGCTCATAAATAAATCAAAATTAAAATAATTTTTAAAAAATTTAATAATTTGTAGATGGATAGAATTTCTGCATCATAGAGATTATTGTAATTATACAGCTCCTGCTCAAGACATACAAAGGGTGTGGTGGTGGCATACACCTTTAACCCTGGCACTCACTAGGGAGGCAGTTATAGGAGGATCACTGTGAGTTCAATATCAGCCTGAGCTAGAGTGAGATCCTAACTTGAAAAACCAAATAAATAAATGAATAAAAAGACAGAGAGGAGTTAAATGACAGGTGAAGGATGTATGGTTCGGGAGATTGATAGATGATTGCTAGATAGATGAGAGATAGATGGATGGATGGATGGATAGATAGATGGATATAGATGGGTGGATGGATGGATAGACAGATAGATAGATGATAGATAGATAGATAGATAGATAGATAGATAGATAGATAGATACGTATGAACACACACATACAGTCAGTGGATCTCTCCTTAGCCTGGTAGCTTACCAACTCAGCTAGACTAGCTAGTCAGGAATTAGCAGACACTCCTCTCCAATATCACCTCCAGCCAGGTCTCTATCTTCTGGCATCAGGATGACAGACGTGTGCCTCCCCATCTGGCCTTTTTATGTGGGTACTGGGGATTTGAAGTCAGCTCCTCACATGTGGGAGGCAACCACTCCATCAGCCATCTCTCCAAGCCATTACCATCCTGTAGTCCACGTGGCCATTACTGGGTGTGCAAATCTTACTGAATTTATCATGCTCAAATTCCATGTAAGAAAAGCAAGTATGTCTTATTCTTGGAAATTATGTGGATATTTTTGTTAAATTATTTATTTGCAAGGAGACAGAAACAGAGATAGAGAGAGAAAGAGATACAGAGACAATGGGTGTGTCAGGTCCTCTAGCTGCTGCAATCAAACTCCAGACACATGTCCCACCGTCTGCATTCAGTTTTACTTGGGTACTGGGGAATTGAACCTGAGTACTTAGGTTTCACAGCCAAGTGCCTTACTAATGAGCAATCTGTCTTTCCCCTAATGATTTTTTATTGGTATTTTTGAATTTCATCGTTCATTCGGGTCACTTGTTAAGTGTAGATTTTTTCCCCAAAATGTCATAGAAGATTTGGTAGCATAGGCTAGAAACATATTTCATTTATATACATAAACTCTGTAAAGTGTCCCGTGAAGCTTTAGAAAGGTACTGTACGGAAAGTGTAAGAAAAAGCAAAAGACAACATCAGACTTGATCTCTACAGACAGTCTGTTTATTGAGAGAAACAGCGAGGGGCCTCAGCTTGCCCACGGGGTGAAGGCTGAAGCACTGGCAAGACTGGGGTGCAAGCTTATAAGGGGATCTTAAGAAAACCAGACTATACCAGCTTCAGGTCTAAGGGAAGTAGACAAGGAAACCTAGGTATCAGAATAAACGTTTCTAGCAAAATTGTCCATGGAGGAGAACCCACCGGACGGTTTCTGCTCCCTCATGGTTTTCTGAGCTGATGAAGGGTTACCTTATCATCAGGGAGAGGACAGGCCTGCCAAGGCCATGCTGCTAAAGGTTTTACTGCTTGTTGGTCTTAGGGACAGTTATTAACTCTTTAGTTCCCTCTAGTCCCCAGGTAGATCTAAGGAAATGTTGAGGTTCTGACAATTATGTTTCCCATGGGTCTAACACTCACAGGCTCTTTATCGACCACCTTCTCATCTCATGGAAATGTCTGTGGGAGACATTGCCTGTGGGAGATGCAGAAATATAAAATGAACGAAAATAACATGTAATGTCTATAATAGCTACCAAGAACGTTCATGGAAATCTTATATCTATTTTCCTTCCAAATGTTCAGAAGTAGCACTATTGATTTTTCACCTATCGTCCAGTAGGGGTAGAGAGAGATAAAGTAACTCCTGGCCTATGCTCTCTGCAGAAATTAATTGAAATATTCTCTCCCCATTAGGGTAATCAATTAAATTCATCTATTTTTAAAGCAGCATTTTATTTTCTATGTGTTTATATGAGGGAGAAAGAGAAAAACAGGCAGATAGAGACAGAGAGAGATGGGCACTACAGGGCCACCAGACACTGCAAATGAGTTCCAGACGCATGAACCACCTTGTGCTTCTGGTTGACATGGATCCTGGGGAATCGAACCTGGGTCCTTAGGCTGTTGACTTAAATTCCTATATTTAAGACACATTGTCCCATTCTTTTATGATGATCTTTAAGTCTAGTGTGAAATGTTTTCCTCAATACCAATTATTATTAATCATAGTAGGGCTCCATAAGTCCGGCTGGCTCCAAAGATCAGAAAACATTTAGTTGCTTTAACAACATGGTTAGCTATGAAAACGTCTTGAGCAGTTATTGATATTCACAAAAATAAACCCCATAAGGGACATTATCAAGTGAGGGAAGGAGAATGGCGTTATCTCAACAGAGGCATGTGTGTCCACAAGTACAACTTCTAACAGATAGGCACATTATTTAATATTTCATAAAGGAAAATAAGTAAATGCCTTGAAATTTAAAGGTCTTCAAGCCATGTTACCTACAAGATAGAATCTAAACTGTTGTGGGCTTAGTTTTTATCCCCCATAGGCTCACGCGTGTGAGCACTGTTTGTCCAGCAGGGGGCGATGTGTGGGAAGGCGGTGGGACCTTTAGGAGGCTGAGCCTGGCTGGAGGAAGAGCATCACTGGTGAGCTGGCCTTGAGGGTTGATTGACACACCCCACTTGCTGTTCCCCTCTGCTTCCTCCTGCACTGGATGAAAAGAGAAAGCCACCTGAGCACCAGCAGGAAGCCCTGTGTGGGAAGGTGTTGGGACCTTTAGGAGGTTTAGCCTGGTTGGAGGAAGTGTGTCACTGGGGGAGCGAGGGGGGTTGAGGTTGATTTTTCACACACCACTTTGTTTCCCCTCTGCTTCCTCCTGGACTGAGTATGGGGTTTGGGGGAGGGAGGAATGTAAAATCAATGCAAATAAAATATATCAAAGTGATCAAACAGATATAATCAGTGCTTAGAGGAGAAATTATGGCTGCAAAAGCCCATATCAGGATAAAAGAAAAGACAGGTATGGTTTTGCATGAATATAATCCTAGCTGAGATAGGAGAATTGTATGTTTGAGGTCTACTTGTCTACATATTAAGACCCTGTCTCAAAAGCTGATGGAGGGCTGCAGAGATGGCTCTACTATTAAGGCACTTGCCTGCACAGCTTAAGGACCCAAGTTCGATGCCCTGGTACCCCCGTAAAGCCTGATGCACAGAGTGGCACATGCATATGGAATTTGTTTGCAGTGGCTGAGGCCTTGGCATGCCCATTCTCATGCTCTCTCTAATAATTTATTTTGTACTTTTTTATTTTTTGGCTTTTTAAAGTAGGGTCTCATTCTAACCCAGATGACCTGGAATTTACTATGTAGTCTCAGGCTCATCTAAACCTCACAGGGATCCTCCTGACTGCTGGGATTAAAGGTATGCACCACCATGCCTTGATTCTATCCCCAGTAAATAAATTAATAAAATAAATAAAGGAGGAAGGTGGCTTAGTAGTTAAGCGTCTGCCAGCCTTGGTTTGATTCCCCAGAACCTACATAAAGCCACATGCACAAATTGGCACGTGTGTCTGGAGGTTGTAGCTGCAAGAGGCCCTGATGCTCCCCATTCCCTCTCCCTCACATAAATGACACAATACCAAGCAGGAGGGGGGAGTCTGGGGCAGACGTGGAGGAGGGCGGGGTGCGCTCTGGGGGAGCGGGGCGCTGTGGGCGGGGCGGACGGGGAGGCGGGGTCATCAGCTCTCCCTCTGCAGCACAGGACATCGCGCTCCCTCGCTTCTTCTCCTCTCACCGGGTCCACCGGGTCCATCTGTTCAGCGTCTCCCCGACTCCAGTGACCACGGAGGCGGCAGGGGAGGCAGGTCCGAGGTGAGCCCCGCGGGTCCTGCCCCACCCCGTCCCCGGGAGCCGCGAGGCCTCCGCGCAGCGCTGGGCGGCGTCGCGGGCTGTGGAAGGTCCGCGCACCGCGCTCTCGCTGGGCGCCGCCACCTCCGAGGTCCGCGGGGTTGTCCAGCGGGGCAGCGGCGTCAGGGCGGCGGCGGACATGCGCAGTGGCTCCGCGGACACGGGCCGGTCACGGGCGCGACGGCGGATGGAGGCGGAGGTCAGTGGACAGCTGGGCCTGGAAAGCGTGGGGACGCGGAGACGGACGCAGAGCTCACAGACTTCTCCAGCGTGGCGGCCTCGGCCTTGGACTCAGGGTGGACAGCACTTGGGCCTCGGCCTCGCGTGGGGCTGGGTCTGCGCATAGCCCGGGCGGCCCATCTTCCGAGGGAGGAGCTGGGTGTCCATCTGAGGAAAGTCAGGGACCGCTGACCACTGCAGGCCCACCCCTGACCTCCATGGTCCATCCCTGGCACCTGGGTCAGGCCCCGAGGTGGCCTTGGGTGGGAAGGGTTGAGGGGTCGGCTCAGGACCGCGGCTTCCTTCTCCCAGAGCATCGCACTTGCTCCTGCCCTGCTGGCTGCAGATGATCCCGCTCCTCGCCCCGGGCGCCCTGATGCTTCCCGTGGGCCTGGGGGAGGCAGGGCCCATGCGTGGGATCACCCGGAGCAGCGTGGGATGGGTGCACCCCCCCATTCCACCAAGGTACCTGAGAGGAACAGTCAGAGAGAGAGATCGAGAGAGAGAGACAGGGCAATTGAACTGCAGTTATTAGGCTTTTCTTAACGGTTAAACCATATCCCCAACCCTGATACACAATGTGATGAGAATTGACACTTATGGCAAAGGGGGAAATGGTAAGCTACATGATAGAACATTTCTCAATGTTAGCCTCCCTATCCCAATTATTTTCCTGCTAAAAGGATAATCACATAGTTATTATTAGTAGTTTAGTATTTCCCATTTTAAAAGATAGACTCTTATGCCATATATGTGTGTGTTTATTTATCATTGTATGTAGAATAATAGCTATAGCACTGTGTTTGAAAATAATCTAAAATTAAATTTGTGGTTGATTGATAGTATTTGTAGAATTATTAAATAGATTTATGATTCACGGACTGACTTAGAATTTCTACAACATATGTGAGCCATGCTTATTGTAAAAGGTAATGCATGCATTACATGTTAATGGCTAATTTTCTATCTGCAAGTTTCTGTCACCTTACTAAAAACTAATTTTTGTTTGAACATGAGTATAAGATAGAGAAACTTTCAAAACAGAGTGGAATGTTAATGATGAATAATAAATCACTTCTAGAAATATTACAAAGCATTCATAGAATCTCTTCAGTAAGTAGTTGAAATATAACCCCTAAGTTATGCAAAGGAACAGAATATATTTCAAAGATTTTATTTATTTTTATTTATAGAGTAGTGATAAAGGGATGGGGAGAGAGAGAGAGGAAGACTGAGCACGCCAAAGCCTCTAACCACCGAAGCAAACAGCAGACACGTGTGCCACCATGTGCATCTCGCTTATGTGGCACCTGGAGAACTGAACCTGGGTCCTTAGGCTTCACAGGCAAACGCTTTACGCTTTACCACTAAGCCATCTCTGAAGCCCCAGAATATATTTTAAAAGCTTTTTAAATTTTATTTATTTATTTGGGAGAGAGAGAGAGGAAAAGAGGAAGAGAAAGACACAGAGAGAGGGAGGGAGGGAATGGTTGTGGGTATGCCAAGGTATGTAGGCAGTGCAAATGAAATCCAGACTCATGCACTGCCTTGTGCACGTTGCGTATGTGGGTACTGGGGAATAAAAACTCGGTCTTTTGACTCTGCTTGCAAATGCCCTAACAACAAAGCCAGCCATCTCTACTGCTGAGGAGATCCCGAATATATATTCTTTTATTTTTCAAAGTGCAAGTGTATAAATTATATATGGTCTCTACCTTCAAAACATATCGAAAATCCTACCCTGTAAAACCTAAAGTCTAGGTACCATCCTTTCTCATCTCCTATTTCAGTAGCCTTTCAATTGTCCATTCTATTTTCTTTCGCCAGATACAGCTTTTTGTTTCTTTGTTTGTTTTTGTGTCTGGGCAGAACAGCCAAAATATGTTGGAATCTCACCTCTACTGTTCCAGCTTGTGTCGTTGTAATATTCAATTGTATCACTCAGTTCTTGCCTCCTAATCCCATTGATTGAATGAGAAAACGTTATATATATCCTCCATGTTTCCAGGTATATGTCTACCTCAAAAACCTTGATGTGTAATGTGATGGTTTAAATCAGACGTCCTGCATAAAAGCAGGCGTTTTGGATGCTTGGTTTCCACCTAATGGCAACATGGAGGGGAACCTTGCTGGAGGAAGCATGTTGGTGGGAGGGGAGTGGGCTGAGGAGCATTATACACAGTACCCCCACCCCAGCCTAGTGCCTTATTGCGGTTTTCCACTTGCTGTGGTAAAAATGACGTCTAACCTCTCCTTTCCCTGCCTTTATGAAGCTTCCCCTAGAGACTGTAAGCCTAAATCGACCTTTTTCTACCCACAGCTGCTTTTTGTCGGCTGTTCTGACCCAGGTGAGAGCACAATATGTCATCCTAACCTGTGCCACTTGTAACGTACGCTAGTGGGAAAGGAGAAGCCATTAGAGGCCACAGACTGTACCATGGAGAAGTTCTTGCTTCCTTGGAGCACTTCAAACCTAGACAAGCCTTGTTACCTGCCAGGGAACACGTCTGTTGAAAACTTCCATAAACCTGCAAGCCAGGGGGACTTAGACAAGTTACATAGTTTGCTCACACTTAAGAACAGCCTCATTAGCCTTTCGGACAAGAACAAGAGGTAAGAGGGCCCACAGGAGTGACTCCCAGGAAGGGGCGGTGGGCATCAGGGCCAAAAGGGAGAGAAGTGCCTCCCTTCTAGGCTTGGCTCACTGGAGGGGAGAGAAGGGGACCCCGAGACCTGGTTTCATGGAGGATGCTGGGTCTTCTTCCCATGTATTTGAGAAAGAGAGAGAGAGAGAAAATGGGCACACTATGCCTTCAGCTGTGTAAAAAAATTCCAGATGTGTGCAGCACCTTGTGCATCTGGCTTACGTTAGTTCTTTGGCTTCATAGGCAAACACCTTAACCACAAAACCATCATTCCAATCCTATTGCATGCTTTTTCAATTGTTACAAGTGTATTGTCCTTGAACATCCAGTGAAATTTCATAATGTAATTCAGGAAGTTGGAATGAGTGTAAGCTAGCCAACGTATCAGTCAGACACTTAGCAAAATGCTAGGTTAAGTTCATGTAGCAATGCATAGAGAATTCTGTATTTTAGGACCTTTCCGTGGCAATCCTGGTTATTGAACCCAGAAACTAATGTATGATCCATATATGTTATACCACAAAGATGCACTCCCAGGAGTTTTAATGAAAGGATTTTTTAAGACCCCAGGCCTTAGAGACCACCACATTATAGGTACTGGGGATCAAACCCAGGTCTTGGGCTTTGTAGGTAGCCCATTAACTGCTGAACCATCTCTCCAACCAGAAGTTGGCCTTTTTATGAGGCCCTATTTAAAGAAGGAGTTGAGGCCTGGAATATGGCTTAGTGGTTAAGTGCTTGCCTGTGAAGCCTAAGGACCCCAGTTTGAGACTCAATTCCCCAAGACCCAACACACGTCATCCAGATGCACACGGGGGTGCACATGTCAGTTTGTTTACAGTGGTTGGCAGTCCATTCTCTTTCTCTCTCTCTGTCTGCCTCTTTCTTTCTCTTTCTGTTGCTCTCAAATAAATCAATAAAAATAAAAAAATTTAAAGACGGAGTTAGGTGGAAAGGTGGTGCCGCTGTTAAATATGTTAACTGCACAGGTGTGAGGGCCTGAAGGGGCCCAATACTGCCAGAGTTGGAATGTCAGATCCCACACGAGCAGTGGGCAAGGCCATGCATGCCTGTGACCTCCATCGTGTATGTGTGCAGAGACTTGAGAATCATGAGACCTTGAGAAAGGACAGCAAGGCCAAGTGCACAAACGTGCAGCCGCCACCATGCACACAAGCACAAACAATCCTTCTTCATTGGAAGCAGAACGGGGGAGAGGGACAAGCAAAGGTAATGAAAGGGCACTTTGAGGAAAGTACTATGTACTATGCACATGTTCAAAATTGTCTAAAAAGTAATAAGAAAAAAAATGGATGGGCAGACAAAATAGCAACAGTGTTCAAGGTTTATGTGAAAAACCTCAAGAATCAAAATACCACAATGAATTCTCAGCTAGAAACAACATTCTGCGAGTCAGTGAGTTTTTGCAGCATTTTGAAGAGGACTGTAGTTGGCTTGACAACCCCAGGGAGGGTAGGAGGATTTCGCTGGGAGGAGCAGAATATGTGAATGTGCAGCTGAGAGAGAAGGGCAGAGATCAGTGTTCCTTCTCCTTGTTGCATATTCACGTGTATAGGGCCGTTTCTGACATTTTCCATAGGCTTGAGTCACGCGTGGTGCGGTGAGTTTTTAGTTACTTTTGCATTTTCCCAGGTTGGCTAAACGCCACTCACAGCTGCTGTGGTGAAGGACAGTGTGCAGGTAGCGGCGATCCTGCTCACAGATGCGAACGTGAATGCCAGTGACTTGTGCAAGAGGTAGGCTTCATGCTCTCTGAGTGTGCATAGATGTGTGGAGACTGTCTGTCTGTTTGTGGGATGTGTTGGATGCATGTTTATGTGTTCACACAGTGCCCCATGCACTGGCCGGTGCTCCTGCATCCATTCTTTTTTATTTATTTATTTTTGATTTATTAGACAGAGAGAAAGAGGGAAAGAGAGAAAGAGACGAAAAGAGAGCAAGATAGAGAGAGAGAGAGAGAATATGAATGGCTGTGCCAGGGTCCCCATCCACTGCAAATGAACTCTAGATGCATGCATGATCTTGTGCATCTGGCAAACAGAAGTCCTGTGGAATCGAACCTGGATTCTTTGGTATTGCAGGCCAATGCCTTAACCACTAAGCAATCCCTCCAGCCTCATTTAATTTTTTTAATATATTTTTATTTATTTATTTGAGAGTGACAGGCAGAGATAGAAAGAGGCAGTAAGAGAGTGAGAGAAAGAAAGAAAGAATGTGTTCAACAGAGCAACCTGCCACTGCAAACGAATTCCAGATATGTGTGCCCCCGTGTGCATCTGGCTAACGTGGTTCCTGGAGACTCGAGCCTCGAAGCAGGGTACTTAGGTTTCACAGGGAAGCACTTAACTGCTAAGCCATCTCTACAGCCCGAGCCTTTTTTTAAAATAACGTATTTTTTTAAATTATATATTTATTTATTTGAGAGCGACAGACACAGAGAGAAAGACAGATAGAGGGAGAGAGAATGGGCACGCCAGGGCTTCCAGCCTCTGCAAATGAACTCCAGACGTGTGCGCCCCCTTGTGCATCTGGCTAACGTGCGACCTGAGGAAACGAGCCTCGAAGCAGGGTACTTAGGCTTCACAGTCAAGCGCTTAACCGCTAAGCCATCTCTCCAGCCCTAAAATAACATATTTTTATTTATTTAATGGACAGAGAGAATGAGGGAGACAGGAAGAGAGAGAAGGAGAGAGAGGGAAGAGGTCACCCAATCTTATTTGAACCACAGTCTCTCACTGATCGCTAAGCCTGCCATCTTTACATGAACCCCTGTGACACCATAGAATCTTACTGGTAGACACTGACCTAATACCAATCCTATTTTTAAAAATATTTTTGTTTGGTTTTATTTTGTTTATATTATGAAGAGAGAGAGGCAGGGAGGGATACAATGTACACCAGGACCTCTAGCCACTGCAAACAACTCCAGACACAGGCACCACCTTGGGCATCTGGCTTATGAGGGGTCTGGAGAATCAAACCAGGATCTTTGGGTGTCATGGGCAAGCATCTTAACTGCTTAGACATCTCTCCAGACCCCATCCTCCTTTTTTTTTCATTTTGATGTTTCAAGTAAGACAGGATCTTGCTAAGTTACCACACTGACATTAAACTCACTGCAGGGCTGGCGAAATGGCTTAGCTATCAGAGTACTTGCCAGGAAATCCAAAGGACTGAAGTTCAAATCCAAAGCATCCATGTAAAGCCACATGCCCAAGGTGACACATGCATCTGGAGTTTGTTTGTAGTGGCAATGGGTGGGTCAGGTCCTCTAGCTGCTGCAATCAATCTCCAGACGCATGTCCCACTTTCTGCAAAAAATTTTTTTTTTTTTTGTGGATACCTGGGAATTGAACCTGGGTCCTTAGGCTTCACAGCCAAGTACCTTAACTAAGGAGCCATATGTCTTTTACGTACTGGTTTTTTTGTTGGTATTTTTGACTTTCATTGTTCATTCGGGTCATTTGTTAAGTGTAGATTATTTTCCCCAAAATTTCCTAGAAGATTAGTAGCATAGGCTCAAAACATTTTATTTTTATACAAAAACACTTCAGAGTGTCAAGTGAGACTTTAGAAAAATACTTTAGGAAAGGATAAGAAAAAGCAAAAAAAAAATCAGACTGGATCTCTACAGACAGAATATTTATTGACAGAAACTGGGAGGGGAGTCAGCTTTTTCAAGGGATGAAGGCGGGGCACTGGCCAGTCTGGGGTGCAAGCTTAAGGACCCAGGTTCTCTTCCCTGGTAACCCGGTAAACCAGATGCACAGAGTGGCATATGCTTATGCAGTTTGTTTTCAGTGGCTGAAGGCCCTGGCATGCCCATTCTCATGCTTTCTCTAATAGTTTATTTTTTGCTTTTTTATTTTTTGGATTTTCAAAGTAGGCTCTCATTCTAACCCAGGCTGACCTGGAATTCACACGTAATCTCAGCCTCCTCTCAACCTCACTGGTATCCTCCTGACTGCTGGGATTAAAAGCTTGCACTACCACGCCTTGATTCGATCCCCAGTAAATAAACTAATAAACTACATAAAGCAGGAAGATGGCTCAGCAGTTAAGCGCCTGCCAGCCTTGGTTTGATTCCCGAGAACCCACACAAAGCCAGATGCACAAAGTGGCACGTGTGTCTGGAGGTTGTAGCTGCAAGAGGCCCTGATGCTCCCCATTCCCTCTCCCTCACATAAATGACACAATACCAAGCAGGAGGGGGGAGTCTGGGGCAGACGTGGAGGAGGGCGGGGTGCGCTCTGGGGGAGCGGGGCGCTGTGGGCGGGGCGGACGGGGAGGCGGGGCTCATCAGCTCTCCCTCTGCAGCACAGGACATCGCGCTCCCTCGCTTTTTCTCCTCTCACCGGGTCCACCGGGTCCATCTGTTCAGCGTCTCCCCGACTCCAGTGACCACGGAGGCTGCAGGGGAGGCAGGTCCGAGGTGAGCCCCGCGGGTCCTGCCCCACCCCGTCCCCGGGACCCGCGAGGCCTCCGCGCAGCGCTGGGCGGCGTCCCGGGCTGTGGAAGGTCCGCGCACCGCGCTCTCGCTGGGCGCCGCCACCTCCGAGGTCCGCGGGGTTGTCCAGCGGGGCAGCGGCGTCAGGGCGGCGGACATGCGCAGTGGCTCCGCGGACATGGGCCGGTCACGGGCGCGACGGCGGATGGAGGCGGAGGTCAGTGGACAGCTGGGCCGGGAAAGCGTGGGGACGCGGAGACGGGCGCAGAGCTCACAGGCTTCTCCAGCGTGGCGGCTCGGCCTCGGCCTCAGGGTGGACAGCACTTGGGCCTCGGCCTCGCGTGGGGCCGGGTCTGCGCTGGGCCCGGGCGGCCCATCTTCCGAGGGAGGAGCTGGGTGTCCATCTGAGGAAAGTCAGGGACCGCTGACCACTGCAGGCCCAGCCCTGACCTCCATGGTCCATCCCTGTCACCTGGGTCAGGCCCCGAGGTGGCCTTGGGTGGGAAGGGTTGAGGGGTCGGCTCAGGACCGCGGCTTCCTTCTCCCAGAGCATCGCACTTGCTCCTGCCCTGCTGGCTGCAGATGATTCCGCTCCTCGCCCCGGGCGCCCTGCTGCTTCCCGTGGGCCTGGGGGAGGCAGGGCCCATGCTTGGGATCAGCCGGAGCAGCGTGGGATGGGTGCACCCCCCCCCATTCCACCAAGGTACCTGAGAGGAAGAGTCACAGAGAGAGAGACAGAGAGAGAGAGATAGAAAAGGAAGAGAGAGAAAGAGAGAGAACTGCAGTTATATTAGGCTTTGCTTAACTGCTAAGCCATATCCCCAACCCCGTTACACAATCTGATGAGAATTGACACTTAAGGCAGCGTGGGATGGGTGCACCTGCCCAGTCCACCAAGGTACCTGAGAGGAAGAGTCAGAGAGAGAGAGACAGAGAGAGAGAAAATGAAAATGAATGGGCAAAGCAGGGCCTCCAGCCCCTGCAAGGGAACTCCACACACATGTGCTTCCTGTGCATCTGGGCAATTGAACTGGGGTCATGAGGCTTGTCTTAACTGTTCAGCCATATCCCCAACCCTGTTACACAATTTCTGATGAAAATTGACACTTCAGGCAAAGTGGGAAATGGTAAACTAGATCAGAGAACAGTTCTCACGGTTAGGCTAACCATTCCAGTTGTTTTCATACTAAAAGGGAAATCACATAGTTATTATTAGTAGTTTAGTATTTCCTATTTTAAAAGATAGACTATTGTGTGTGTGTTTAGGTATCATTGTATATACAATAGTAGCTATAGCACTGAGGTTGAAAATAAATCTTAAATTAAATGTGTGTTTGATTGATAGTATTCATAGAATTATTGAATAGGTTTATGATTCACAGACTGACTTAGAATTTGTACAACATAGGCGAGCCATGCTTATTGTAACACCTAATCCATGCATTACCTATTAATTGTTAATTTTCTATCCCCAATTTTCTATCACCTTACTAAAAACTGATTTTTGTTTGAACATGAGTATAAGACAGAAGAAATTTCAAAACAGAATGGAATGTTAATGAAGAAAAATAAGTTATTTCTAGAAATATTACAAAGCATTCATAGAATCTCTTCAGTGTGTGGTTGAAATGAGATACCTAACTTTTGTGAAGGAACAGAATATTTTTTAAAGATTTTATTTATTTTTATTTATAGATTAGCTATAAAGGGAGGGAGGGACAGAGAGAAGAAGAATGAGCATGCCAAAGCCTCTAACCACCGCAGGAAACACCAGACACATGTGCTACCATGTGCATCTTGCTTATGTGGCACCTGGAGAATTGAGCCTGGGTCCTTAGGCTTCACTGGCAAGCACTTTACCACTAAGCCATCATGCAGTCCCAGAGTATATTTTAAAAGCTTTTTAATTTTTTTTATTTATTTGGGAGAGAGAGAGAGGAAAAGAGGCAGAGAGAGACAGAAAGAGAGAGAGAGACAGAGAGAGAGAAGGAGGGAGGTATTGGGTGTGGGTATGGCAGGGCTTGTAGACACTGTAAATGAAATCCAGACTCATGCACTGCCTTTTGCATGTGGCCTATGAGGGTCCTGGGGAATAAAACCTGAGTCTTTTGGCTCTGCCTCCATGTGCCCTAACCACTAAGCCAGCCATGTCTTCTGCTGAAGAGATCCAGAATATATATACTTTTATTTTGCAAAATGCAATTATATGAATTATATGGTCTCTACCTTCAAAACATATCCAAAACCCTATCCTGTAAAACCTAAAGTCCAGGTACCATCCTTTCTCATCTCTCCTATTTCAGTAGCCTTTCAATTGTCCATTCTATCTTCTTTGGCCAGATACAGTTTTTTGTTTGTTTGTTTGTTTTTGTTTCTGGGCAGAACAGCCAAAATATGTTGGAATCTCACCTCCACTGTTGCAACTTGCGTCGTTGTAATATTCAGTTGTATCATTCAGTTCTTGCATCCTGGTCCCATTGATTGAATGAAAAAACTTCATATCTGTCCTCCATAATTCCATGTATACCTCTCCCTCAAAATCATTGAAGTGTAATGTCATGGTTTAAATCAGACGTCCTCCATAAAAACATGCGTTTTGGATGCTTGGATTCCAGCTAATGGCAACATGGAGGGGAACCTTGCTGGAGGAAGCATGTTGGTGGGAGGGGAGCGGGCTGAGGAGCATTATAGACAGTACCACCTCCAAAACTTTGTGTTTTGTTGCGGTTTTCCACTTGCTGTGGCAAAAATGACGTCCGACCTCTGCTTTCCCTGCCATTATGCAGCATCCCCTAGAGGCTGTAAGCCTAAACACACCTTTTTCTACCAACAGCTGCTTTTTGTCGGGTGTTCTGCCCTAGGTGAGAACACAGTACGTCATCCTATCATGGGCCACTTCTGAAGTAGGCTAGTGGCAAAGAAGGGGCTTTAAGGCCACAGCCTCTACCATGGAGAAGTTCTTGCGTCCTGGGAGCATTTCACTCCTAGACAAGCCTTGTTACCTGCCAGGGAACAAGCCTGTTGAAAACGTCCACAACGCTGCAGGCAAGGGGGACTTAGACAAGGTACATAGTTTCCTCACACTGAAGAACAGCCTCATTAGCCATTCGAACAAGAACAAGAGGTAAGAGGGTCCACAGGTGTGACTCCCAGGAAGGGGCGGTGGGCATCAGGGCCTAAAGGGAGAGAAGTGCCACCCTCCTGGGCTTGGCTCACTGGAGGGGAGATTTGGGGCCCCCCAAAAGCTGCTGTCACGGAGGATGCTGTGTCTTCTTCCCACCATAAGCTCCTCAGCACCTGGTCCTGCACATCCTGGATGAGTTTGGACACCAAGCTCTCTATAAGGGAGTCCAAAGAAACATGAACCTTTAACTGGTTTCCAAATTCGCTTATACTCCCCCCCACACACCCCCTTCGCCGTGTTTGCAGCAATTATCACCTAAATGTGAGAGAGACTCTATCAAGTACATAAGGGGTTTCTGTACTTAGTCATTTCAGTCTGACCTCCCTTTGGCTTAATGTTTCTTGTAGATCAAAGTGAGGATTCTTTGTTTCGATTTATTTTATTAGCCAACCCTCTTTACCTATTATTCTTTTGAGAAATAAAATTTACTGAAATGCCATTGTCTTGACTAGAACTGCCACAGGCCTACTGAATATTTTCGTGGGAAATGCAGAATGTATGATGACGCTTTATTTTGTTTTGGTATTATAAAAAGGTTTAAATTCATGCTAATTTTAGTTGTAAACATCATGAGTTGTAAGTGGCATCTCCATACCATAGGAGATCCAGTGTTTTAGCATGAGCACTTTAAACCAAGCATGGGGGTGCTGGCTCACAATCCCACTACTTGGAGATTGGAGCGGAAGGATATACCAGAATTAAGGTCTCTATGCCTATATTGGATTAAAATTGAAAAGAACATCTCATACATATTACAATAGAAAACATTTAAATCATATCTCCACATTGTAAATAATTTTATTATTGTACTCATTTAAAATGTGCCTGGGCGGGGTGTGGTTGCGCACGCCTTTAATCCCAGCACTGGAGAGATAGAGATAGGAGGAGTGCCGGGAGTTAGAGGCGACCCTGAGCCTCCATAGTGAATTCCACTTCGGCCTGGTCTACAGTTAGACTCTACCTCAAAAAACCAAAAAAATATATACATATATGTTTGTTAGTAGTAGTGAATGTAATATGTAATGAAGAGTGAGCTGCCTTGTGCTAGGAACAGTTCTCAAGACGCCCCATAGATTGCCACTTAAGCGTTGCCAGGGTTTTCTGTAAAGTAGATACAATGTTCAATCCCCATTTTATGGATGGGGGAACTGAGCTGTTGAGTTCACAGCCAAACTAAGAAGTAGCCGGTGTTAACTAACAAAGGTGAAAGTAGGATTTCAGTGTTGTCTACACTAAACCCCAACGTCATGTTTCTTGAGTTCAGCTTTGGTGGCCAGGGCAGGGACACAGCTCAGAGGCAGATGCTTGCTGGCACGTGCTACAGCCTCTTCTCACCTAAACAAATGAGACGATACAGAAGACAGTCCAAATAGAAATATCATACTATTTCTACACTGTAATATTAATTCTAGGTTCCTTAATCTTCACAGTTACCTGGATGGTTGTTTTGGAGTGATGCTCTATCATATCTTTAAAAGCTGTCTCCTTTCCACAGGATCGCGCTGCAGTATGCATGTACTTACGGCCACCCAGAAGTGGCAGCTCCTTCTAAAGAGGAAGTGTGAGATCAATGCATGTGACAGTGACAGATGCACACCTCTGATTAAGGTAAAGACCAGCGCACGCTCTCAGCATGAAGTGGACTTGGCCTAGATGTTTAGAGCAGCTGGTGTGGTGGTACAGGCCTGTAATCCTAGCACACTGCAACCTGAGACAGTACGATTGTGATTCCAAAAGCCTGGACTCGTTAGGAAATCTGATTTCATCCTGAGATGTAGACTCTGTGCCTGAAATGTCTTTTTAAAAATGATAGAATATGGGCTAGAGTGATGCCTTAGTGGTTAAGCGGTTGCCTGTGAAGCCTAAGGACGCCTGTTCGAGGCTCGATTCCCCAAGACACATTTTATCCAGATACACAAGGGGTCTCACGCTTCTGAAGTTCGTTTGCAGTGGCTGAAACCCTGGCATGCCCCTTCTCTCCCTCTCTCTCTTTCTCTGTCTCTCTCTCTGTCACTCTCAAGGAAATAAATAAATGCAACAATTTTTTTTAAATTATAGAATAAGATGAATTTATGGCACTCACACATATCTATTGGGAGGAACTTGTAGAAAGCTTATCTGGAATTCCTTGAATTGATAATTTAGTCTGTTGGTACACTTCCCACAGGCCTCACAGCACCAGCATGAAGCGTGTGTGAAGATCGTACCGCAGTGTGGTGCTAACCCCAATGCCACAGATGCCAAGAAAACACAACCCTTCCTACACCGTCTACAATGATGACCCTGCAATGGTGACCACTTTGCTAGAATACCATGCAGACCCTGAAGTCAAAGTGAAGGTAAGCATGACCAACTTCACTTACAAGGTACTTGATGCACATTTCTATCAGCATCAGTATGTGTCACTCCATTTTCCACATGGAGAAGTTCAATCATTCCTGGCTGGAGGGATGGCTCAGCAGTTAAGGCGTTTGCCTGCAAAGCCAAAGGAACCCGGTTTGATTCTGCAAGTTCCACGTTAGCCATTTGCACAAGTGGGCGCACGTGTCTGGAGTTGGTTTCCAGTGGCTGGAGGCCATGGCGTGTCCTTTCCTTCTCCCTCTCTCCCCCCTCCCTCTTTCTCTGTTAAGTGAAAAAAAGTTTCAAATGTAGCCAGGTGTGGTGGCACATGTCTTTAATCCCAGCACTCTGGAGGCAGAGGTAGGAGGATTGCCATGAGTTCAGGGCCACTATAAGTTTACATAGGGACTTCCAGGTCAGCCTTGGCAAGAGTGAGACCCTAACTCAACTACCTCCCCCCAAAAAAAACAAGCATCAAAGGAGTAAAATAGACAAAGGAATTTTTTTTTTTAAGCTAGGGTCTCACAAACGAATTTTCACATGGTACTGGGTACAGTTATATAGTATGCATATATGAAAAATATTATAGAAAGCAATGGATAAATTAAAGGTATATATACATATATACATATATATACATATGTTATTATAATATATATATATATAATTTTTTTCCCAAATATGTTTCAAAATAAAAACTAAAATTTGCTGTATTTTTCCATAGTTTATTTTCAGTTAGTTAAATCAAGACAGAAAACAGAATTTTCCCTGAAATTGGCTTGGAGCTATAAATCCAAGCAAAGCCAAACTATTTCATGATATGTTTAAATCTTGTTGTTGTTGATGAGTTATGTGATAATGGTTTAACTCTCTCTGCTGAGGCTAAATCAGGCAGAATGGAAAATGTGCAGAAAATGTATGCTAAATTCGAAACTAGATAATTGAGCGATAGCACAAAAACTTTTCATTTATTTAATAAATGATCATAGAAAAATATTTTGTTCAAATGGGAAGATAGTAAGTCTTAGTTTCAGGAAAACAACTGGCAGTGCATGGTGGCACACGCCTTTAGACCCAGCACTCGGGAAGCAGAAGCAGGAGGATCACCATGAGTTTTAGGGCATCCTGAGATGCCATAGTGACTTCTGGGTCAGTTGTGCTAGAGAGAGACTGTACCTCGAACCCCCCTGCCACAGAAAATTAATCAACAAAGAAAAGAAGGCAGGGAACGAGGAAAGTAGTTACTGAGGTATAAACACAACCATATTAAGGACTGGAGGGAATCTTTGAAGTGATTATATGGAAAACAAAGGGAGAATCAAATAATTTCTTGACACATGGCCCTCCTCCGTCAGAAAGAACCATTTACTTTCAAGTTTAAATTCTGCTGCCAAATCTACATGTCTCAATGCAGGTGGATGATGTGGTATTTTTTTGTTTTGTTTTGTTTTATTTATCCATTTTGAGAGAGAAAGAGAGGAGAGAGACAGACAGAGAAAATGTGCTCACCAGAGCATCCAGCCATTGCAAATGGATTTCAAACACATGCACCTAATTTTGCATATGGCTTATGTGGATACTGGAGACACGAACCTGGGTCCTTGGGCTCCACAGGCAAATACCTTAACCGCTAAGGCTTCGCTCCAGCCCATGCTTTTTGTTTAATGAACAGAAGTTCTACTTGTAATTTCCAATGCCCTATCTTCCCCTCCTCAGCAAAATTAAATGAAATTTTCAATGAGTGGCTTTGCTTTGGGGCAAATAACATAAGAAAGTGGATATGTGAATAACAGATGAGCCTGAAGTTCAGTTTCTCGGCTTCTTTGGTTCTCAGTTAGATCACGCAGTATGACGTCCAGGGTAAAGTTCTGAAAATTTACAAATGTCCTTACTCCTCAGACGTGTTTCATTCTGACACAACTCCTCTTTAAAAACTATGTGTTTAGTTGGGCACAGTGGTGCATGCCTTTATTCTTAGCCCTCTGGAGGCAGAGGTAGGAGATCTCTGTGAGTTCAAGACCAGTCTGGGATTATAGAGTGAGATCTAGGTCAGCCTGGGTAGAGTGAGTTATCACACACACACACACACACACACACACACACACACACACACACGTCATTCATTCATTCATTTTATAAAGTGTAGCATGTGAATTCAATGATCACAAAAATTAAACCAGCTATAGAGGTGCATTCCTAGTAATCCCAGCATTCTTCAGGTAGATACAAGAGGATCATGAGTTTAAGCTTTCTGTCTGACACATAGAAAGAGTGAGGCTAGCCTGTGGTACATTGCTACATAAGACCCCATTTAAATATATGCCTGTTTATATTTCTGAAAGAACTGTAGATTGTTCAATAATACTTATTTCAAACCTTCCTATCCCATAATACCTATAGCGTGTCCTTCTTCCTTTACCTCTATATTTTGGAAAGGTAAGCATGTTCACTGGGGAGATGGCTTAGCTTTTAAGGTGCTTTCCTGTGAACCCTAAGGACCCAAAATTGATCCTCAAACCTTTAATCCTAGCACTTTGGAGTCAGAGGTAGGAGGATCACCGTGAGTTCGAAGCCACCCTCAGAATACAGAGTGAATTCCATGTAAGCCTGGGCTAGAGTGAGACGGTACATTGAACCCCTCCCCCCCCAAAAAAAGAGAAGTTTTTACCACATTTACTTGCTTGCAGTGTAATAATCTTTTTCTTCCCACTGTCACTCATCCACTATCATTGACAAGGTCTTTAGCAAGTTGATGACAGGTAGTCTTGTAATAAAAAGAAGTTGGTCTTTTATTTTTTTTCACTTGTTATTATTTATGTATTGGAGACGAGGAGGAAGACAAAGAATGGAAAGATGGAGAACAGGTGTACCAGGGCCTCCAACACTGCAAGCAAACTCAGACACATATGCCATCTTGTGCGTATGGCTTTATATAGGTACTGGGGATCAAACGCAGGTCTTTAGGCTTTGCAGGTGGGCCCTTTAACTGCTGAACCATCTCTGCAACCCACTTATTGGGCTTTTAATGAGGCCATATTTAAAGAAGGAGTCAGGGCCCGGAGAGACGTCTTAGTGGTTAAGGGCTTGCCTGTATAGCCTAAGGACCCCAGTTCTAGGCTCCATTCTTCAGGACCCACGTTAGCCAGATACACAAGGGGGCACACACATCTGGAGCTGGTTTACAATGGTTGGAAGTCCATTCTCTAACTCTCTCTCTGTCTGCCTCTTTATTTCTCTGTCTGTGGCTCTCAAATAAATAAATAAAAATAAACAAAAAAAATTAAAAGAGAGTTAGGCTGGAAAGGTGGTACGGCTGTTTAATATGCTACCTGCACAGGTATGAGGGCCTGAAGGGGCCCGATACTGCCAGAGTTGGAATGTCAGAGCCCACACGAGCAGTTGGCAAGGCCATGCATGC
Organism: Jaculus jaculus; assembly: GCF_020740685.1. Lineage (NCBI taxonomy): Eukaryota > Metazoa > Chordata > Mammalia > Rodentia > Dipodidae > Jaculus > Jaculus jaculus. The sequence goes on along the minus strand of NC_059115.1, from coordinate 15,130,344 downwards.
CTGTGACCTCCATCGTGTATGTGAGCAGAGACCAGGGAATCATGAGACCTTGAGAAAGGACAGCAAGGCCAAGTGCACAAACGTGCAGCCACCACCATGCACACAAGCACAAACAGTTCTTTCTCAGTGGATGTGGTACGGGGGAGAGGGACAAGCAAAGGTAATGAAAGGGCACATTGAGGAAAGTACTACGTAGTATGCACATGTACAAAATTGTCCAATAAAAAAGAAACAGAAATGGATGAACAGACAAAGTAGCCACTGTGTTGAAGGTTTTTGTGAACCACCTCATGGAGCCAAAGTACCATGATGAATTCTCTGATAGAAACAGAATTCTGCGAGTCAGTGAGTTTTCGCAGTGTGTTTTGGATAGGACTGTCTTTCGAGTGTCAGCCCAGGGAGGGGAGGAGGATTTCCCAGGGAGGAGCCCAGTACCTGAACATGCAGCTGAGAGAGCGGAGATTACTGTTCCTTCTCCTCATTCCATATTCACGCGCATAGGGGCCTTTCTAACATTTTCCTTAGGCTTGACATGCGCGCGGTTCTGTGAGCTGGTAGTTACTTTTGCGTTTTCCCAGGACGGCTTCACGCCACTCATAGCTGCTGTGGTGAAGGACAATGTGCAGGTAGCAGAGATCCTGCTCACGAAGGCGAAGGTGAATGCCAACGACGATTGGAAGAGGTCGGCCTCATGCTCTCTGTGTGTGCGTGGAAGTGTGGAGGGCTGTGTGTCTGTCTCTCTGTCTTTGTGGGATGTGGTGCATGCATGTTTATGTGACTACACAGTGCCCCATGCACGGGCCGCTACTCTTCCACCCATTCTTATTGATTTATTTATATTTTCTTTATTTGATAGAGAGAAAGAGGGAGGGTGAGAAAGTGAGGGAAATTGAGAGAGCAAGAGAGAATGAATGGGTGCACCAGGGTCTCCAGCCCTTGCAAATAGACTCCAGATGCATGCAGGACCTTGTGCATCTGGTTAACATAGGTCTTGGGGAATCAAACCTGGATCTTTTGGTTTTGCAGGCAAATACCTTAATCAGTAAACCATCCCTCCACACTTTAAAAACAATTTTTTTGTTTATTTTTATTTTTTTATTTGAAAGTGACAAACAGATTGAGAAAGAGGCAGTTAGAGACACAGAGAGAGAATGAGGGAGAGAATGGGTGTAACAGGGCATCCAGCCAAGGTAAACGAACTCCAGATGTGTGCGCCCCCTTGTGCATGTAGCCAACGTGGTTCCTGGAGAATCGAGCCTCGAACCAGGGTCTTTACGCTTCACAGACAAGCGCTTAAGCGCCAAGCCATCTCTCCAGCCCGAGCCTTTTTACAAAAAACAATTATTTTCATTTATTTATTTGACAGAGAGAAAGAGGAAGACAGAGAGAGAGAGTGAGGTAGAGAGAGAAGGGTCACCCATTCTTATTTGAACCACAGTCTCTCACTGGTCACTAAGCTTTCCATCTTTACATGAACACCTGTGACACCAAGTGTCGGCTCCCCACAGGGCTGGGGTGACAGAGGGGCTTGGCCATGGCCGGCTGTCTATGTGAGCCCAGAGGAGCAAACTTGAGTAGGTTCTCAGACCTGCTCTGGTCTTCGTGCTCACATAAAATGTGTTCTTAACTGCTGAGCCACCTCTCTGGCCCTCATTTATCCTTTAAAAACAACAACAACAACAATGAAAACCCCTACTGGTGTTTTCGACTGGTAACAAATGCTCATGTCAGAAATACTGAATCAGGGCTGGAGAGATGGCTTAGCGGTTAAGCGCTTGACTGTGAAGCCTAAGGACCCTGGTTCGAGGCTCTGTTCCCCAGGTCCCACGTTAGCCAGATGCACAAGGGGGCGCATGCATCTGCAGTTCCTTTGCAGAGGCTGGAAGCCCTGGCGTCCCATTCTCTCTCTCTCCCTCTATCTGTCTTTCTCTCTGTGTCTGTCCCTCTCAAATAAATAAATAAATAAATAATTTATAAAAAAAGAAATACTGAATCAATAGTCAGAAGATTCAATGACACACACAGAGATTTGGTGAAAGTCACTGAACTGAAAACAAGATACAGACATAATTCAATTTTTCAGGTTTCGTAAAAAAAAAAGTAGTGTATACGAGGGCTCATGTCTCATTTTAATACTGATTGTAATTTGTAGTAAATTTTATTGGTCATATATGATCCTAACTAAAGCAGTTCCATGTCAATGTAATTTTGAAACATAGAATTTTTACTGAATTTTAAATGTACAATGAAATTCTTAATCATTTTATAGAATTTCTTGCTCTGCTTCTAATATATTTTTCCTTTGGATTGCTATGTTAAGCAGAAATTCTTTTGAAAATCACTTTACCTCACTGATACCCATGGGCTTGATACTTAATTTTTTTTTGTTGTTTGGTTTTTTGAGGTAGGGTCTCACTTTAGCTCAGGGTGACCTAGAATTCTCTATGTAGTCTCAGGTTGGCCTTGAACTCACAGTGATTCTCGTACCTCTGCCTCCCAAGGGCTCAGATTAAAGGCATGTGCCACCACTCCTGGCTTGGATCCTTTTTCTTTAAAGAAGATATGTCAAGCGACTGATAAAAGGAAATCTTAAAATTTATTTTTAAATGTTTATATGTTTACTTATTTGAGACGGAGTGAGAGAGAGAGAGAGAGTGAAAGAGAGAAAGAAAAATGGATTGTCCAGGGTTTCCAGGCACTGCAGAAGAACTCCAGATGCACAGGCCTTGTTGTGCATATAGCTGAAGTGGGTAAGAGGAATCTAACCTTAGTTCCGTAGTGTCCTTAGACATCATAGGCAAGTGTGTTAACCACTTGGCTATTTATCCATGTCTTAAATTTATTTTTATTTCATTTCTTTGAAAGAAAAAGAAAGAGAGATAAACGTAGAAGACAGAGAATTGGAGGCAATTTTCTCTATACTCTGCAAATGAAGTGCATTTGCATGCACCATAATGTGCATGTGGCTTACATGGGTACTGGGGAATTGAACTTGGGTCCTTAGGCTTTGCAGGCAAGCCATTTAGCTGCCAAGCCATCTGTCCAATCCAATGAGAATTCTTATTTTACTATGAGACTAGATTTACTTTAGATCTTTCTGTCGTCGGAGTTTGGTTTCCCTGAGATGACACAAATACACGTCTTTTCCCTGATAGGCCACAGATGATAGAACAAAGGATGACTGCCAAAAGCATCTCAGGGGTAACCAGTGAGTTTACTGGGGTTCTTTACAGAGAAAATGAGGGCTTGTACAAGCAATAAATGACTCAAAGGCTGCCACCTCACGCAAGAGCCCACCACAGCCTTCATGCCACCTCACAACAGGTGTGCCTCTAGAGCCCACTGCACAGTCTGCAGGCAGCTCGGCATCTCAGAGAGTCCTGAGTGCATTGGACCACTTGCAGGCAGCTCAATAAGAGAGTCCCAGCACACTGCACCACATGCTCCAAGCCCAAGAGTCAGTATCAATCAGTTGTTTTACTTTTAAAATATTTTTTATTTTATTTATTTATTTTGGTTTTTTGAGGTAAGGTCTCACTCTGGTTCAGGTTGACCTCGAATTAACTATGTAGTCTCAGGGTGGCCTCAAACTCATGGCAGTCCTGCTGACCCTGCCTCCAGAGTGCTGGGATTAAAGGCGTGTACCACCACGCCCTGCTTATTTTATGTTTTTAGAGAATGTGAGGGAGACAGAGACACAGAGAGTTGGAGCACAGGCCCTGAGCCGCTGCAATGGAACTCCAGTCACTTGCACCATATAGTGGTCACGTGCAACCTTGCACTTGACTCACCATTGTGTGTCTTGCATACCTGGGATCTGGAGAGCAGAACATGGCTGTAGGCAAGTACCTTAACTGCTCAGCCATTTCTCCAGCCCTGTTTCCACTTCATTTAGCTTTAGAGTGTGGTCTTGCAACCCTTTCCCAGACTTGCTGACATCCTGTCTCTGAAAGATAATTTATTCCGCCCACCCCCAGGAAGGAATGTTTCACTTTGTCATTAACAAAACCTTGAGGGAGCTGCATGACCTTCAGGTTTCTGGTCTCCCAGTCTGGACTTCCTGAATCAGAGCCTCCCCTCTCTCCTCTGGAGAAAATTTCAATCCTGAGGACTGTGTTGAACAATAGCTTTACAACTGGCAAAGTTTGGTGAAATTGGGAACATTCCTCAACACTAAACATATTTCATTATATGTAACTCAGAGCATATATTTTTTAAATTATTTATTTATTAGAGAGAGAGGGCGCGAGGATGGGCACGCCAGGGCATCTAGCCACTGCAACTGAACTCCAGATGCATGTGCCATCTTGTGTATCTGGCTTATGTAGGACCTGGATCCTTAGGCTTTGTAGCCATGTGCCTTAACTGGTAAGCTGTCTCTCCAGCCCTCAGGGTATATCTTTGCAGGTTGAATTAATTGAGGCCGTCCAAACAGACTGGCAGTTTTTAAAGAGAGAGATAGATAATTGGCAGGCCAGGGCCTCCGGCCACTGTCATCAAACTCCAGGCGTTTGCCACCTTATGGGTCTGGCTTACGTGGGATCTTGGGAGTCAAACATGGGTCCTTCGGCTTTGCAGGTAGGAATTTCAACCACTAAGGCAATCTCTCCAGGCTGCATGTTGATTTTAAAATTATTTATATAGAAATTAAATCAGGAGCTAGCACATGATGATTAGTCCCATTAACTACAACTACTCTAATATTTACTATATATTTCTATATTTCCAAGTAATTCTTAAATTGATTTAGTTTTTCATTTTTGGCCTTTAGCTAGTTATGAGTTGTAAGACACTTTACTAGGGTAGGGAAGAAGTCTTCATTTAAATATTTACCAACTTGAGGTCAAACTGCAGCATAGTGATTGCCCCTTATATAGAGTTGCTGTGGCCTAGAGGACTGGGTTAGCGGTTAAGGCATTTGCCTGCAAAGCCAATGGATCCAGCTTTGATTCTGCAGGATCCATGTTATCCGGATGCACAAGGGGCACTCACATCTCAGTTCATTTGTAGTGGTTGGAGGCCCTGGTATGCCCATTCTCTCTCTCTCTTTCTCTCTTCCTCCCTCCCTCCCTCTTTCTCTGTCAAATAAGTAAAAATAAAATATTATTAAAAGTTTCCATGCATGATGGTGCATGCCTTTAATCCCAGCACTTTGGAGGCAGAGGTGTGAGGGTTGCTTTGAGTTCAAGGCCACTGTTAGACTGCAGAGTGAATTCCAGCTCAGCCTGAGCTAGAAAGAGACCCCACACTGGAAAACTTAAAAAAAAAGATCTAAAAGTGGGAAATCTACTTAGCTTTCCCAAGTGGACAAGAGGCCATTTCCTAATTTGTTCATTTTAGCCTTGAAAATAATATGAATACTCTACAATAGGATGTTAATATCTGTCCTTAGGTGTTACTAGTCAATTTAATACACAAAGACAAGAGATTAAGCTGGTAAAATATAAAGGAATACTAATTTATACAGTTTAATGTCTCTGCTATTTTAGAAATGCCCTCTTCCATGCCATAATACATCAATCAAAAAATATGATCCCCGTTCTTGAGCATGGTGGTGGTGATGGTTTGGTATTCAATTCTGAACATACTCTATGTTACTACATTTTTAAGGACAGCCTTAAGAAGTAAATGCTTACATTGAAATGAGATGTAATGATTATTGGATTTCTCAGTGGTTTTTGAAATTGACTTCATTTATTTGAGAAAGAGAGTGGTAGAAAATGAGAGAATGGACACACTATGACTTCAGCTGCTGCAAACGAAATCCAGATGCATGCGGCATCTCGTGCATCTGGCTTACGTGGGTCCTTTGGCTTCATAGGCAAACATCTTAATCACTAAACCATCTCTCCAACACTATTGGATGCTTTTTAATTGTTACAACTATATTATACTTGGATATCCAGTGAAATTTCATAGTCTAATTCCAGACGTTGGAATGAGTGTAAGCTAGCTGACTTATCAGTCAGAAACTAAGCAAAATGCTATATTAAGTTGATGTAGCAATGGGTAGAGAATTCTGTATTTTAGGACCTTTCCTTGGCATTCCTGGGCATTGAACCCAGTAACTCATATATGATACATATGTGTTATACTACAAAGTTGCACTCCCAGGACTTTTAATCCAGTGATTTTTTAAGACCCCTGTCCTTAGAGACACAGCATTATAGGTACTGGGGATCAAACCCAGGGCTTTAGGCTTTGTAGGTGGGCCCATTAACTGCTGAATCATCTCTCCAACCCAGAAATTTGGCTTATAATGGGCCATATTTAAAGAATGAGTTAGGGCCCGGAGACATGGCTTAGTGGTTAAGTGTTTACCTGTGAAGTCTAAGGACCCCAGTTCGTGGCTCCATTCCCCAGGACCAACCTTAGCCAGATGCACAAGGGGCACACACCTCTGGAGTTTGTGTACAGTGTGTGGAGGTCCATTGTCTTTCTCTCTCTCTGTCTGCCTCTTTGTTTCTCTATCAGTTGCTCTCAACTAAATATATAAAACTAAACAAAACAATTTAAAAAGCCAGTTAGCCTGGAAGGTGGTACAGCTGTTAAGTATGCTACCCGCACAGGTATGAGGGTCTGCAGGGGCCCGATAATGCCAGAGTTAGAATGTCACATCCCACATGAGCAGTCAGCAAGGCCATGCATGCCTTTGACCTCCATCCTGTATGTGAGCAGAGACCTGAGAATCATCAGACCTAGAGAAAGGACAGCAAGGCCAAGTGCACAAACGTGCAGCCACCACCATGCACACAAGCACAAACAATCCTTTTTCATTGGAAGCAGAACGGGGGAGAGGGACAAGCAAAGGTAATGAAAGGGCACTTTGAGGAAAGTACTATGTACTATGCACATGTTCAAAATTGTCCAAAAATAAAAAAAGACCAAAAATGGTTGTACAGACCAATTAATCCTGTGTTCAAGAGTTATGTGAAAAACCTCAAGGAGCCAAAATACCATGACATATTCTGTGCTACAGACATGCGGCGAGTTAGTGAGATTTTGCAGTTTGTTTTGGAGAGGACTGTCTTTGACGTGACAGCCCCAGGGAGGGGAGGAGGATTTCCCAGTGAGGAGCCAAATACGTGAATGTGTGGCTGAGAGAGAAGAGCAGAGATCACTGTTCCTTCTCCTCGTTCCACATTCACGCATATAGGGGCTTTTCTAACATTTTCCGTAGGCTTGAGAAGCACGCGGTTCTGTGAGCTGTTAGTTACTTTGGTATTTTCCCAGGACGGCTTCACGCCACTCATAGCTGCTGTGGTGAAGGACAGTGTGCAGGTAGCGGCGATCCTGCTCACGAAGGCGAACGTGAATGCCAGCAACTAGTGGAACAGGTAGGCTTCATGCAGTCTGTGTATGCGTGGATGTGGGGAGGGCAGTCTGTCTGTCTGTCTTTGTGGGATGTGGTGCATGCATGTTTATGTGCCCACACAGTGCCCCATGCAGTGGCCGCTGCTCTTCCACCCATTTTTTAAATTTCTTTATTTTTTATATATTTGACAGAGAAAAAGAATAAGGGTGAGACAGTGCGAGAAATTGAGAGAGAGAGAGAATGAATGGGAGGGCCAGGGTCTCCAGCCCCTGCAAATGAACTCCAGATGCATGCACGACCTTGTGCATCTGTCTAACACAGGTCCTGGGGAATCGAACCTGGATCCTGTGGTTTTGCAGGCAAATGCCTTGACCACTAAGTCATCCCTCCAGCATATTTTTAAAAATTTTTTCTGTATTTTTATTTATTTATTTGATAGTGGCCGACAGAGCAAGAGGCAGTTAGAGAGAGAGAGAAAGAGAGAGAGAATGGGTGCAACAGGGCATCAAGCCACAGTCAACGAACTCCAGATGCATGTGCCCTGTTGTGCATGTAGTTAACGTGGGTGTTGGGTAATCAAGTCTTGAACCAGGATATTTAGGCCTCACAGGCAAGTGCTTAAGTGCCAAGGCATCTCTCCAGCCCGATCATTTTTTTAAAAAACAATTATTTTTATTTATTTAGTTGACAGAGAGAAAGAGGGAAAGAGAGAGAGAGAGAGAGAGAGAGAGAAAAGGGATGACCCACTCTTATTTTAAACAAAATCTCTCACTGGTCACTAAGCTTGCCATCTTTACATGAACCCCTGTGACACCAAGTGTCGGCTCCCCACGGAACTGGGGTGACAGAGGCACTTGGCCATGGCCAGCTGTTTACGTGAGCCCAGAGGAGCAAACTTGAGTAGGTTCCCAGGCCTGTTCTGTTCGTTGAGCTTACAAAGAAAGTGTTCTTAACTGCACAGCCACCTATGCAGCCCTCATTTATCCATTAAAACAACAACAACAACAACAAAAACCCCTCTTGGTATTTTCGAGTGGTAACAAATACATATGTCAGAACTGAGTCAATAGTTAGAAGATTAACTGATGCACACAGATATACGGTGAAAGACACTGAACTGAAGAACAGATACAGACATACATCATTTCTCATTTTAATACTGATTGTAATTTGTAGTAAAGTTTTGGTCATTTATGGTCCTAACTAAAGCAGTTCCATGTAAGTGTAACTATGAAACATAGAATTTTTACTAGATTTTAAATGTACATTGTAATTCTTAATCATTTTATAAAATCTATTGCTCTGCTTCTTATATATTTTTCCTTTGGATTGCTATGTTAAGCAGAAATTCTTTTGAAACTTACTTTACCCCACCGATACCCTTGAGCTTGAAATATTTTTTTTTTCAGCTTGGTTTTTCGAGTTAGGGTCTCACTTTAGCTCAGGGTGACCTACAGTTCAATACATAGTGTCAGGTTGGCCTCGAACTCACAGTGATTTTCCTACCTCTGCCTCCCGAGGGCTGGGAATAAAGGCATGTGGTACCATTCCTGGCCTGGATCCTTTTTCTTTAATGATGATAACTCAAGTGAATGAAAAAAGGAAATCTAAACATATATATTTTTTAAATTTTTATGTTTTTATTTATTTGAGATCGACAGACACAGAGAGAATGACAGATAGAGGGAGGGAGAGAGAGAGAATGGGCGCACCAGGACTTCCAGCATCTGCAAACGAACTCCAGACGCGTACGCCCCCTTGTACATCTGGCTAACGTGGGACCTGGGGAACCGAGCCTCGAACCGGGGTCCTTAGGCTTCACAGGCAAGCGCTAAACCGCTAAGCCATCTCTCCAGCCCTTAAAAAATATTTTTAAATGTTTATATATTTACTTATTTGAGAGGGAGTGAGAGAGAGAGAGACAGAAAGAGAGAATGGATTCTTCGGGGTTTCCAGGCACTGCAGACGAACTCCAGATGCACAGGTCATGTTGTGCATATACCTTAAGTGGGTAAGGGGAATCGAACCTTAGTTCCTTGGTGTCCTTAGGCATCATAGGCAAGTGTGTTAACTACTAAGCTATTTATCCATCTCTTAAATTTATTTTTATTTCCTTTCTTTGAGAAAGAAAGAAAGGGAGACAGACAGAAAAGACAGAATTGGAGGCAATTTTCTCTATGCTCTGCAAACGAACTCCATTTGCATGCATCGTCATGTGCGTTTGGCTTACGTGGGTACTGGGGAATTGAACGTGGGTCCTTAACCTTTGCAGGCATGCAAGTTAGCTGCCAAGCCATCTGTCCAATCCAATGAGAATTCTTATTTTCCTATGAGATTAGGTTTACTTTAGATCTTTCTGTCTTAGCAGTTCTGTTTCCCTGAGATGACCCAAATATATGTCTTTTCCCCATGTAGGCCATAGATACCAGAGCAAAGGATGATTGCCAAAAACATCTTAGGGGTAACCAGTGAATTTACTGGGGTTCTTCACAGAGAAGAATGAGGGATTGTACAAGCAATAAATGAATGAAAGGCTGACACTTCACACAAAAGCCTAACACAGCACTTATGCCACCTCACAAAAGGTGTGCCTCTGGAGGTCACTGCACAAGCTCGGCTGCTCAGAGAGTCCTGAGTACATTGGACCACTTGCAGGCAGCTCAATCAGAGAGTCTCAGCACAGTGCACCACTTGTTCCAAGCCCAAGAGTCAGTTTCAAGCAGTTGTTTTACCTTTAAAACATTTTTTTTATTCTATTTTCTTATTTTGATTTTTCAAGGTAAGGTCTCACTCTGGTTCACGTTGACCTGGAATTAATTATTTAGTCTCAGGGTGGCCTTGAACTCATGGCAATCCTCCTGACTCTGCCTCCAGAGTGCTGGGATTAAAGGCATGTGCCACCACGCCCTGCTTATTTTATGTTTTTAGAGAATGTGAGAGAGACAGAGACACAGAGAGAGAGTTGGAGCAGAGGCCCTCAGCGGCTGCAATGGAACTCCAGACACTTGCACCACATAGTGGTCACATGCAACATTGCACTTGACTCACTATTGTGTGTCTGGCATACCTGGGATGTGGAGAGCAGAACATGGCTTTTTGCAAGCTCCTTAACCACTCAAACATCTCTCCAATCCTGTTTTCCCCTTCATTTAGCTTTAGAGTGTGGACTTGCAACCCTTTCCCATATTGCTGACATCCTAACTCTCTGAAAGTTAATTTATTCTGCCCACCCCCCAGGTAGAAATGTTTCACTTTGTCATTTACAAAACCTTGAGGGAGCTGCATGACCTTCAGGTTTCAGGTCTCCCAGTCTGGACTTCCTGAATCACAGCCTCCCTTCTCTCCTCTGGAGAAAATTTCAATCCTGAGGACTGTGTTGAACAATAGCTTTACAACTGGCAAAGTTGGGTGAAATTGGGAACATTCCTCAACACTAAACATATTTTATTATATGAGACTCAGATTATATATTTTTTATATCATTTATCTATTAGAGAGAGAGAGCGCACGAGGATGGGCACACCAGGTGTTGCAGTCCGGTTTGCATTGCTGGTAGAAATCACCCAACCAAGAGTAGCTTCTGGGAAAAAGAGGTTTCTTTTGGCTCACAGGCTTGAGGAGAAGCTTCACGATGGCAGGGGAAAACGATGGCATGAGCAGAGGGTGGACATCACCCCCTGGCAAACATAAGATGGACCACAGCAACAGAAGGGTGTGCCAAACACTGGCATGGGGAAACTGGCCATAAAGCCCATAAGCCTGCCCCCAACAATACACTCCCTCCCGGAGGCATTAATTCCCAAATATCCATCAGCTGGGAACCTAGCATTCAGAACACCTAAGTTTATGGGGGACACCTGAATCAAACCACCACATTCCGCCCCTGGCCCCCATAAACTGATATCCATACATGATGTAAAATACAATGCATTCAGTCTGACTTTAAAAGTCCCCATATTTTTTTATCAATCTCAATGATGTTCATACATCCCCATAGTTCAAGATGTTTTAACTGAGCCATAATACCCAAATATTACCTCAAAAAACCCATAATGGCACAGAATAAATATTCACACTGCAAAAGATGTCATTGGGCATAGCAAAGAAACATTCAACCAATACAAGATTTAAAACAACCAGGGCAAACATTTGTAGCTTCAAGTCCAACAACTCTAGCCAGTGACAAATGTTCAAGTCCAATAATTCTAACCAGCAACAAGTCTCTGGCATTCCAATTCCGCCCCTCCAGCTAGGCTACTCACAGTCCTGGAAAACTTCATCGGGGCCGGCAGCTCCTCGGCAGCCATCTCATGGTCCCGGCATCTCCACTGGGTCTCCACCGCAATCCACGGTTCATCCTCATGGCCCCATGGAGTCTCCATGCAGGCAACAGCAAACCTGCTTCACACTGCCCATGGCCATTTCCAAAACACAAAACCGTGTTGCAAACTCAATGACCCTCTTTCCAGCATTTCTCATACTCCACGATACCAGGTAGGGTGCCAATTTGTTAATCCAGGGGGGAATAAAGCAGACTTTGAAGAACAGGACACTCCTTGATCACTCAGGCCCCTTCTAAAGAGTCGACATTCTTCCTGTTGCCCCAGCGCAGGTCAGCTAGCCCAGTCTCAAAGGTTGTCATCTCTCAGTTGCAGCTGAACGGGCATCAGTTCACCCAAACATTTTTCTTTCTGTGCCATATCCCTCTGTTCACACCAGTTCATTTCTACGCAAAGCAACCCTGCACAACTTCTCAGGACATGGGCATAAGAGCAAGCTTCTCACACAAACTGCTAGCCCAGTCCAGGCACAGCTCTTTCTCACCCTCATAAGCCGAACCTCACAGTTCATAGTTCTTACGGCCTTCAGGTCTTTCAGGTCTGACCAGGATAGACCATCAAGCTGTACTTACAGCACTGCAAAGCATCTCTTAGGCCAAGGTTTCAACTCTTTCCACATTCCCCTTGAAAACCAGCTCCAAAAGGCCAAAGCCACAGTCAGGTGTCTAGCAGCAACCTCACTCCTCGGTACCACTTTACTGTTGCAGTCCGGTTTGCATTGCTGGTAGAAATCACCCAACCAAGAGTAGCTTCTGGGAAAAAGAGGTTTATTTTGGCTCACAGGCTTGAGGAGAAGCTTCACGATGGCAGGGGAAAACGATGACATGAGCAGAGGGTGGACATCACCCCCTGGCAAACATAAGATGGACCACAGCAACAGAAGGGTGTGCCAAACACTGGCATGGGGAAACTGGCTATAAAGCCCATAAGCCCGCCCCCAACAATACACTCCCTCCAGGAGGCATTAGTTCCCAAATATCCATCAGCTGGGAACCTAGCATTCAGAACACCTAAGTTTATGGGTTCACCTGAATCAAACCACCACACTTGGGCATCTAGACACTGCAAATGAACTCCAGATGCATGTGCCACCTTGTGCTTCTGGCTTATTTAGGACCTGGAGAATTAAACCTGGATCCTTAGGCTTCCCAATCATGTGCCATAACTGCTAAGCTGTCTCTCCAGTCCTAAGGGTATATTTTTTCAGGTTGAATTCATTGAGGCCAGTCAAACAGAAGGGCAGGTTTTAAAGAGTGAGATAGATAATTGGCAGGCCAGGGCCTCTGGCCACTGTCATCAAACTCCAGTCCTTAGCCACCTTATGTGTCTGCCTTATGTGGGATCTTGGGATTCAAACATGGATCCTTAGGCTTTGCATGCAAGTACTTCAACCACTAAGGCAATCTCCGGAGGCAGCATTTGATTTTAATATTATTTATATAGAAATTCAATCAAGAACTAGCACATGGTTATTAGTCCCATTAACTGCAACTATTCTAATATTTACTATATGTTTCTATATTTCTAAGTAATTCTCAAATTTATTTAGTTTTTCCCTTTTGGCCTTCAGCCAGTTATGAGTTGGAAAATAGTGCATTAGGATAGGGAAGAAATCTTCATTTAAATATGTACCATGTTGAGGTCACACCGCAGCATAGTCATTGCCCCTTATATAAAAGTCGCTGTGGGCTAGAGGACCCATGTTAGCCAGATGCACAAGGGGCACTCACAGCTGCAGTGGTTGGAGGCCTGGTATGCCCATTCTCTCTCTCTCTCTGTCTCTCTCTCTCCTTTGCTTCCTTCCTCCTTTTTTCTCTGTCAAATAAATAAAAAAAAAAAAATTACTAAACGTTTCTGGCCATGATGGAGCATGCCTTTAATCCCAGCACTTGGGAGACAGAGGTAGGAGGGTTAAGTTAAAGGCCACCGGAGACTGCAGAGGGAATTCCAGGTTAGCCTGAGTTAGAGCCAGACCCTACGTTGGAAAAATAAAAAAAAAAGAAACAAAAAAACATATAAAAGTGGGAAATATACTTAGTTTTCCCAAGTGGAAAAGAGGTCATTTACTAATTTGTCCATTTTAGCCTAGAAAATAATATGAATACTCTACAATAGGATGTGTATGTCTGTCCTTAGGTGTTACTAGTAAATTTAATAACACAGACAAGAGATTAAGCTGGTGAAATATATTTGAACACTAGTTTTTACACTTTAATGTCTCTTCTCTTTTATTACTGTTCTCTTCCATGCCATAATACATCAATCAAAAAATATGATCCACCTTCTTGTGCATGGTGGTGTGATGATGGTTTGGTAGACAGTTCTGGACATACTCTGCGTTACTACATTTTAATGGACAGCCTTGACAAGTAAGTGCTTACATTGAAATGATAGCTAATATTTATTGGATTTTTAAAAGTTTTTTTTTAACATTTATTTCATGTATTTGAGAAGGAGAGAGAGAGAGAAAATGGGCACACTATGCCTTCAGCTGCTGTAAACAAATTCCAGATGCATGCGACACCTTGTGCATCCGGCTTACATTAGACCTTTGGCTTCATAGGCAAACACCTTAACCACAAAACCATCACTCCAATACTATTGCATGCTTTTTCAATTGTTACAACTATATTGTCCTTGAATATCCAGTGAAATTTCATAATGTAATTCAGGAAGTTGGAATGAGTGTAAGCTAGCCGACTTGTCAGTCAGAAACTTAGCAAAATGCTAGATCAAGTTCATGTAGCAATGCATAGAGAATTCTGTATTTTAGGACCTTTCCATGGCAATCCTGGTTATTGAACCCAGAAACTCATGTATGATCCATATGTGTTATACCACAAAGTTGCACTCTCAAGAGTTTTAATCCAAGGATTTTTTAAGACACCAGTCCTTAGAGAACACAGCATTATAGGTAGTGGGGATCAAACCCAGGTCTTTGGGCTTTGCAGGTGGCCCATTAACTGCTGAACCATCTGTCCAACCAGAAGTTGGGCTTTTTGTGAGGCCATATTTAAAGAAGGAGTTAAGGCCTGGAGAGATCACTTAGTGGTTAAGTGCTTGCCTGTGAAGCCTAAGGACCCCAGTTTGAGACTCAGTTCCCCAAGACCCAACACACGTCATCCAGTTGCACAAGGGGGTGCACAGGTCAGTTTGTTTACAGTGGCTGGAAGTCCATTCTCTTTCTCTCTCTCTGTCTGCCTCTTTCTTTCTCTTTCTGTTGCTCTCAAATAAATCAATAAAAATAAAAAAATTTACAGATGGTGTTAGGCTGGAAAGGTGGTGCCACTGTTAAATATGCTACCTGCCCAGGTGTGAGGGCGTGAAGGGGCCAATACTGCCAGAGTTGGAATGTCAGAACTCACAGGAGCAGTGGGCAAAGCCATGCATGCCTGTGACCTCCATCGTGTATGTGATCAGAGACCTGAGAATCATGAGACCTTGAGAAAGGACAGCAAGGCCAAGTGCACAAACGTGCAGCCACCACCATGCACACAAGCAAAAACAATCCTTTTTCATTGGAAGCAGAACGGGGGAGAGGGACAAGCAAAGGTAATGAAAGGGCACTTTGAGGAAAGTACTATGTACTATGCACATGTTCAAAATTGCCCAAAAGGAAAAAAAGAAACAAAAATGGATGGGCAGACAAAATAGCCATAGTGTTCAAGGTTTATGTGAAAAACCTCAAGCAGCCAAAATACCACAATGAATTCTCAGCTAGAAACAACATTCTGCGAGTCAGTGAGTATTTGTGGCGTTTTAGAAAGGAATGTAGTTGGCTTGACAGCCTCAGGGAGGGGAGGAGGATTTCCCTGGGAGGAGCAGAATATGTGAATGTGCAGCTGAGAGAGAAGGGCAGAGATCAGTGTTCCTTCTCCTCGTTCCACATTCACGGGCATAGGGTCTTTTCTAACATTTTCTGTAGGCTTGAGACCCGCGTTGTCCGGTGAGCTGTTAGTTACTTTTGCATTTTCCCAGGACGGCTAAACGCCACTCACAGCTGCTGTGGTGAAGGACAGTGTGCAGGTAGCGGCGATCCTGCTCACGAAGGCGAACGTGAATGCCAGCGACGAGTGCAAGAGGTAGGCTTCATGCTCTCTGAGTGTGCGTGGATGTGTGGAGACTGTCTGTCTGTCTTTGTGGGATGTGGTGGATGCATGTTTATGTGTCCACACAGTGCCGCATGCACTGCCCAGTGCTCCTGCATCCATTCTTATTTATTTATTTATTTTTGATTTATTAGACAGAGAGAAAGAGGGAGAGAGAGAAAGAGAAGAAAAGACATAGAGAGGGAGAGAGAGAGAGAATATGAATGGCTGTGCCAGGGTCTCCATCCACTGCAAATGAACTCTAGATGCATGCATGATCTTGTGCATCTGGCAAACACAAGTTCTGTGGAATCGAACCTGGATTCTTTGGTTTTGCAGGTAAATGCCTTAACCACTAAGCACTCCCTGCAGCCTCATTTAAATTTTTTAAATATATTTTTATTTATTTATTTGAGAGGGACAGACAGAGAAAGGAAGAGGCAGTTAGAGAGTGAGAGAAAGAAAGAATGTGTTCACCAGAGCAACCAGCCACTGCTAACGAATTCCAGATGTGAGTGTCCCCGTGTGCATCTGGCTAACGAGATTCCTAGAGAATTGAGCCTTGAATCAGGGTACTTAGGCTTCACAGAGAAGCACTTAAGTGCTAAGCCATCTCTACAGCCTGAGCCTCTTTTTTAAAATAACATATTTTTATTTATTTAATTGACAGAGAGAATGAGGGAGACAGGAAGAGAGAGAAGGAGAGAGAGGGAAGGGGTCACCCAATCTTATTTGAACCACAGTCTCTCACTGATCACTAAGCTTGCCATCTTTACATGAACCCCTGTGACACCATAGAATCTTACTGGGAGACAGTGACCTAATACCCATCCTGTTTTTAAAAATATTTTATTTCTTTATATTAGGAAGAGAGAGAGGTAGGTAGGGATACCATGGCACACCAGAACCTCTAGCCACTGCAAACAACTCCAGACACAGGCACCACCTTGGGCATCTGGCTTATGAGGGTTCTGGAGAATCAAACCAGGATCTTTGGGTGTCATGGGCAAGCACCTTAACTGCTTAGGCATCTCTCCAGACCCCATCCTACTTTTTTTTTTTCTCATTTTGTTTGTTTAAAGTTAGACAGATCTTGCTAAGTTACCACACAGACATTAAACTCACTGCAGGGCTGGCGAAATGGCTCAGCTATCAGAGCACTTGCAGGGAAGCCAAAGGACTGAAGTTCAAGTTCCAAGCACCCAGGTAAAGCCAGATGCCCAAGGTGGCACATGCATCTGGAGTTTGTTTGCAGTGGCTGGAGCCCCTGGTGTGCCCATTCTCTCTATCTCTTTTCCTGTTTTCTGCCTCGTTGTCCCTGAGATAATTAAAAATGAAACGTAAAAAAATAATAATAACATAAACGAGTAATAAGAAGCAGACTGATGTTTTTAAATTTTTGATTTTTTTTTATTAATTTGAGATCAACAGAGAGAGAGAGAAAGAGGCAGAGAGAGAGAGAGAGAGAGAGAGAGAAAGAATGGGTGCACCAGGGCCTCCAGCCACTGCAGATGAACTCCAGATGCATGCACCACCTTGTACATCTGGCTTATGTGGGCCCTGGGGATCGAGCCTCAAACTGGGATCCTAAGGCTTCAAAGGCAAGTACTTATCCACTAAGCCATCACCATCCTCCAACCCATGAGGCCATTACTGGGGGTGCAAATCTTATCAAATTTATCATGCACAAATTCCATGTAAGGAAAGCAAGTATGTCACAGTTCTTAGAAATTATGAGGATCTTTTTTTGAATTATTTCTTTGTAAGGAGAAGAGCCAGAGAGATAGAGAAAGAGGGAGATACAGAGACAATGTGTGTGTCAGGTCCTCTAGCTGCTGCAATCAAACTCCAGACGCATGTCCCACCTTCTGCACACAGATTTTTTTTGGGTACTGGGGCATTGAACCTGGGTCCTTAGGCTTCACAGCCAAGCACCTTAACTAAGGAGCCATCTGTCTTTTACGTACTGGGTTTTTGTTGGTATTTTTGAATTTCATTGTTCATTTGGGTCATTAGTTAAGTGTAGATTTTTTTCCCCAAAATTTCGTAGAAGATTAGTAGCATAGGCTCAAAACATTTTATTTTTATACAAAAACACTTCAGAGTGTCAAGTGAAGCGTCAGAAAGATACTCTTAGGAAAGGATAAGAAAAGGAAAAGAAAACGTCAGACTGGATCTCTACAGAGAGACTGTTTATTGACAGAAACTGGGAGGGGAGTCAGGTTTTTCACCGGATGAAGGCGGAAGCTCGGGCCAGTCTGGGGTGCAATGTTAAGGACCCAGGTTTAGTTCCCTGGTAACCCGGTAAACCAGATGCACAGAGTGGCATATGCATATACAGTTTGTTTGCAGTGGCTGTGGGCCCTGACATGCCCATTCTCATGCTTTCGCTTATATTTATTTTGTACTTTTTTTATTTTTTGGATTTTCAGAGTAGGCTCTCATTCTAACCCAGGTTGACCTGGAATTCACATGTAATCTCAGGCTCCTTTCAACCTCACTGGTATCCTCCTGATTGCTGGGATTAAAGGTTTGCACTACCACGCTTGATTCTATCCCCAGTAAATAAACTAATAAAATAAATAAAGGAGGAAGGTGGCTCAGCAGTTAAGCGCCTGCCAGCCTTGGTTTGATTCCCCAGGACCCACACAAAGACAGATGCACCAAGTGGCACTTCTGTCTGGAGGTTGTAGCTGCAAGAGGCCCTGATGCTCCCCATTCCCTCTCCCTCACATAAATGACACAATA